>NW_026647128.1:582500-938173 GCF_950295315.1 Erinaceus europaeus | reverse complement strand
GAAGTCAGTGCATGCATTGTAGACTCAGTCTTCCTGGAGTTGAAAATTTCCATTCTTTGCCCTTTGGATTATTTAGTCTCATGGATATGACGTAGTACATAGGGGAACTGAGAAGAAAGCTATCCTGCTGCAGGTAACAGGCATATGTGCATCTCAAGCTGCAGCTATCCAGGCCCTCTGTGCTTGACTCCCATTTTCCAGGGCCCTGAGGCTGACACTCAGCCTAAATGCAGCCCTCCTCAATTGCCTGCACCACACTTGTCCTTATTCCATGAGAGCCCAGGTCAAGAGAAGTGAAACTCTATCCACCTGGCACACTCATTGTGCTTTCCCTCTATTGGGCCGAATGTAATTGATCTGTGGTACTTATAACCACACCAGTTTCCATATTTTCCACGCGAAATGGAAGCTTTTAGGGTTCAGAATGAGGGTGTTTTGATGGCTGTGAAATGTCTTTTCCAAGTTACTGATGGGCTTTCTAATACTTTTGAAACCTGAAGTTCTTTCTTTTATCTAGGTAATATTCTCACCTCTGGCCAGAAGGCCTTCCCAACTAGGAGCACAGCTATACAGGGGTCAGGAGGTCTGCCAGCCTACTAGCTCCTGGAGGGATTCCTGAATATGTCCTCAGGGCCCAAGTGGTAACAGATGATTCCAATAGCCTTTATTATCAGCAGCCAGGCCCTCAGGTGAGGTTCGGGGCTGTGATCTCCACTGGAAGCTCCGAATTCAGCAAATGGAGGCATCCATCTTTCTTTTGTTTGTCTCTAGAAAGGGCCCAGGGATTTTGTGTTTCCTGCAAGCAGAGCGACTTTGAGTGGGACACTCATACATGCCTACTTCTGGGAATCTCTCTGAGTGTGATGTGTGGGCACCAGGACACCATGATCAGGGATGTGAGGCCACCGGAGCAATTGCCTTAGCCAGACCCAAAGGGTAGGTGTAAGGGACCAGGTTCATCCACTATTGTTTGGTCGAACAGAGTTCCCATCTATGTTGAAACACAGCACTTTCTGTGTAATTTCTGTGCTTGTAATTTGCTGCCCTGAGCAGTGGACTGAGAGCCTGGAGGCTGAGTAGGCAGCCAAACGTGACTGGACAGGCTCATGCCCCTGAATTCTGAGGGTTTCCCCAGCTTACCCAGTTGGCAGTGTTTGGATGATAGATAGTGAGGCATGGTATTGAATAGGGAACTCAGGAGATTTAGACATGAGATTCGCTTTGCATATGTATTCTTGCATAGCCAGAATCTTGGCTAGCTGTCTTGCCCTGACCAGCTAGGTTCTCTGTACATAAGTTGCAGGTGAGGCAGGCTACCTTCCCACCCGTGCTCTGAGACTACAATAGGTGAGCTCTGAACACACACAGACACAGGCAGACAGACACACACACACACACACACACACACACACACACACACATTACTGTCAGGTCTGGTAGTACAGCATATGGTGAAGGCTGAGGCTGTCTGGGGTCTGTGGGCATGAGAGCTGCTGCCTTACAATCTCTACAAGCCAGGTTTGAACCTGTCATCAATGAACACAGTGTAGGAGGTTTTTGAATTCTCATCTCTTTCCAGCAGTAGTTGCTGGTGGGCGGGCCTTCCAGAGGCTGCCCAAAGAGCATGCTGCAGGGCCGTGTGGGCTGTGCTCAAGGTTGATGGCCAATCACTGTGTAGGGGCCTTGACACTCCTGGGCGTGTCTTAGCACACTGGCCAATGATATTGCTGGCAGGGGTTCTGGGCGTGACCTAGGACTCTGGCATATCAGAGCATGGCTGGTGCCCTGTCTGCAGGCCTTCTGAAGTAAGCCCGAAAATGGGATCTCAGAGCTGGCCTTAAAGGCTGGGCGTGCTTCCAAGAATTGTAACGCAGGGTTCAGCCCAGGGCCCTACCTTGCAGAAGCTGTTCAGTGTGCATGTGTATAACTCCGTTTGTGTTGTGCCTCTGTGGATGTGTGCGTGTGTGTAACTGTGAGTGTGTGTTTGTGTGTTTGTGTGTGTGTGGGAGGGAGAGAAAGAGAGAACAGCAGAATCACTGTGGCACAGGTGATTTTGTGCAAAACACTTGGCACATTCTGATTTACAGCTCAATATAGACACCATTGTAGCTCTCCTTGGCCCTTGGTCACTTTTCTTCTTTTCAGATGTAAAGACACTGAAGAGGGAGAGGATTTTGCCTTGAGGCTTGCACTGGGAAATAGCAGCTGCCCTGTGTGTGTTGCCAGACTAGGAAACTTGTGGTGCCCGTCCATGTGGAGAGTCTCCTTGATGAGTTCCTTCTCGAGTCTTTTTCGCTGGGTCCCTTTGGAGCTGCATATAGCTATTGATTTGGAGATTTTACTCCTTTGCACAATTCTTTTCCTCATGCACAGTTTCTCTACAGGTTTTAGCAATCAATTGTCTGAATGTCATATCGCATCCATTGTAGAAAATAACTACATGAGTGTCTTGCTCTCTCTCTCTCCATATATATATATATATATATATATATATATATATATATATATATATATATATATATAACATGTAGAGGTCAGAAAATATATTTCAGCTAGAGACCTGGACAGCTCTGGATTCAGGTAGTAATGCAGATACACCTGGCCCTTCTGTGCCACAGTCATGATAGACATCTCACAGAGCCATTCGTTTACCTCTTGTCACTTTACAAATCTCTCTCAGCACAAACAACAGCTGCCAAATCATCTATTTTCCTCTTCCTCTTTTTATCCACCGAGTCCTATCCCAAAACTGTAAATCAAAGAAAAAATATACATAGTGCAGTTCCCTGCACACAGGACAAGCTGAGGCTGGACCAGGGAGATGAAATACGCCAGCCTATATCTTGGCTGGAGCATCACTAAAACTACTTCCAATTTGGAGAGGCAAGGACAGTTTTGGAGAGTGGGCTGCAGGCCAAGTGTTGCTTCTCACAGTGTGATAAGACCTAGATGTTCTAAGTGTAACTTTTCCTCACAACATAAAATAACAATGCCAATTTTAAGAACTATGCATGGGAATGGAGGGTTTGTCTTCAGTGCTCTGGCACTGATCATCACAGGGCCAGAATTTCTGTCCTTTTGTGTCTCTGTCATCCTGTCTCTCTTACTGTCTGTATGTGCCTTCTTCACTGGGCCCTTATGGAAGTCAGTGAATGCATCGTGAACTCGGACTTCCTGGTGTTGAAATTTTCCTTTCTTTGTCTTTTGGATTATTCAGTCTCCTGCATATGGCGTAATACATTGGGGAACTGAGGAGACAGCGATCCTGCTGCAGGTAACAGGCATATGTCCATCTACAGCTGCAGCTGTCCAGGCCCTCTGTGCTTGACTTCCACTCTCCAGGGCCCTGTTGCTGACACTCACACTAAATGCAGCTCTCCTCAATTTCCTGCACTGCATCCTTGTCCTTATTCCATGAGAGACCAGGTCAAGAGAAGTGAAACTCTATCCCCCTGGCACACACATTGTGCTTTCCCTCTATTGGGCCGAATGTAAAGGATCTGTGGTACTGATGGCCACACCAGTGTTCAGATTTTCCACGCAAAATGGAAGCTTCCAGGGTTCAGAAAGAGGGTGTTTTGATGGCTGTGAAATGTCTTTTCCAAGTGCCTCCTGGGGTTTCAAATCCTTTTGAAACCTGAAGTTCGTTCTTGTATCTAAGGAATATTCTCACCTCTGGCCAGAATTCCCTCCCAACTAGGAGCACAGCTTTCCCGGGGTCAGGAGGTCTGCCAGCCTGCTAGCTGCTGGAGGCATTCCTGAGTATGTCCTCAGGCCCCAAGTGGTAACAGGTGTTTCCAATTGCCTTTATTAGCAGCAGCCAGGCCATCAGGTGAGGGGCGGGGCTGTGATCTCCACTGGAAGCTACTAATTCAGCCAATAGAGGCATCCGTCTTCCTTTTGTCTGTCCATATCAAGGGCCCAGGGAGTTTGTGCTTCCTGCAAGCAGAGCGACTTTGTATGGGACACTCCTGCATTCCTACTTCTGGGAATCTCTCTGAGTGTGATGTGTGGAGATCAGGACACCGTGATGAGGGATTGTGAGGCCACAGGAGCAATTGCCTTACCTGGACCCAAAGGGTAGGTGTGAGGGGCCGGACTCATCCACTACTGTTTGGTCAAAAACCATTCCCATCAATGGTGAAACACAGCTCTTTCTGGTTTCATTCTAGGCTTGTAATCTGCTGCCCTGAGCAGTGTACTGAGAGTCTGGAGGCTGAGTAGGCAGGAAACGTGACTGGAAAGGCTCCTGCCACTGAATTCTGAGGGGTGCCCCACCTTCACCCATTGGCAGTGTTTGGATGATAGTGAGGCATGTTATTGAATCGGGAACTCAGGAGAGGGAGACATGAGAGTCGCTTTGCATTTTCATTCTTACTTAGCCAAAATCTGGACTTGCTGGCTTGCCCTGACCAGCTAGGTTCTCGGTACATAAGTTGCAGTTGAGCCTGGCTACCTTCCCACCCATGCTCTGAGACTACTATAGGTGAGCTCTGAACACACACAGACACAGACAGACAGACAGACAGACTCGCACACACATTACTGTCAGGTCTGGTAGTACAGCATATGGTGAAGGTTGGGGTGTCTGGGGTCTGTGGGCATGAGAGCTGCTGCCTTACAATCTCTACAAGCCAGGATTGAACCTGTCATCAATGAACACAGTGTAGGAGGTTTTTGAATACTTATTTCTTTCCAGCAGAAGTGGCAGGTGGGTGGGCCTTCCAGATGCTGCCCAATGAGCGTGCTTCAGGGCCATGTGAGCAGTGCTAAAGTTTCCTGGCCAATCACTGAATAGGAGCCTTGACACTCCTTGGCGTGTCTTAGCACACTGACCAATGATATTGCTGGCAGGGGTTCTGGACGTGACCTAGGCCTCTGGCATATCAGAACATGGTTGTTGCCATGTCTGCGGGCCTTCTGAAGTAAGCTCGACAATGGGAGCTCAGAGCTGACCTTAAAAGGCTGGGCCTGCTTCCAGGAAGTGCGAAGCAGGGTTCAGCCCAGGGCCCTGCCTTGCAGAAGCTGTACAGTGTGCATGTTTATAACTCCCTTTGTGCCTGTGCCTCTGTGGATGTGTGCGTGTGTGTAACTGTGAGAGTGTGTGTTTGTGTGTGTTTGTGTGTGTGTGTGGGAGGGAGAGAGAGAGAGAACAACAGAATCACTGTGGCACAGGTGATTTTGTGCAAAACACTAGGCACATTCTGATTTACCGCTCAATACTGACACCATTGTAGCTCTCCTTGGCCCTTGGTCACTTTTCTTCTTTTCAGATGTAAAGACACTGAAGAGGGAGAGGTTTTTTCCCTGAGGCTTGCACAAGGAACTAGCAGCTGCCCTGTGTGTGTTTCCAGACTAGGAAACTTGTGGTGTCTGTCCATGTGGAGAGTCTCCTGGATGAGTTCCTTCTGGAGCATTTTTTGCTAGGTCCCGTTGGAGATGCATATAGCTAATGATTTGGAGATTTTACTCCTTTGGACAATTCTTTTCCTGATGCACAGTCTCTCTCCATGTTTTCACAATCAATTGTCTGAATGTCATATTGCATCCATTATAGAAAATGAAAACATCAGTGTCATGCTCCCTCTCTTTCTCTCTCTCTCTCTCTCTCTCTCTCTCTCTCTCTGTAACTTGTAGAGGTCTGAAAATATATTTTAGCTAGAGACCTGCACAGCTCTGGATTAAGGTAGTAATGGGGATGCACCTGTCACTTCTGAGCCACAGTCATGGGAGACATCTCACAGAGCCATTTGTTTACCTCTTTTCACTGTACAAATCTCTCTCAGCACAAACTACAGCTGCCATTTCATCTCCTTCCCTGTTGCTCTTTTTGTCCAACGAGTCCTATCCCAAAACTGTAAATCAATGAAGAAAAAGACATAGTGCAGTTCCCTGCACACAGGACAGGCTGAGGGGTGACCAGGGAGAAGAATATGCCAGCCTGCATCTTGGCTGGAGCATCAGTAAAACTACTTCCAATTTGGAGAGGCAAGGGCAGTTTTGGAGAGTGGGCTGCAGGCCATGTGTTGCTTCTCAGAGTGGGCTAAGACCTAGATGTTCTAAGTCTAACCTTTCATCACAAACATAAAATAACAATGCCACTTATAAGTAGAATGCATGGGCATGGAGGGTTTGTCTTCAGTGCTCTGGCACTGGTCAACACAGCGCCAGATTTTCTGTCCTTTTCCTTCACTGTCATTCTTTCTCTCTGACTGTCTCTGCGTGCCTTCTTCCCTGGACCCTTCGTGGAAGTCACTGCATGCATCGTGAACTCGGACTTCCGGGTGTTGAAATTTTGCTCTCTTTACCCTTTGGGTTACTTAGTCTCGTGCATATTGCGTAGTACAGAGGGGAACTGAGGAGACAGCATTCCTGCTGCAGGTAACAGGCATATGTCCATCTCCAGCTGCAGCTGTCCAGGCCCTCTGTGCTTGACTCCCATTCCCCAGGGCCCTGAGGCTGACACTCAGCCTAAATGCAGCCCTCCTCAATTTCCTGCACTGCATACTTGTCCTTATTCCATGATAGCCCAGGTCAAGGGAAGTGAAACTCTATCCCCCTGGCACAAACATTGTGCTTTCCCTCTATTGGGCCGAATGTAAAGGATATGTGGTACTGATGGCCACACCAGTGTCCAGATTTTCCATGCAATACGGAAGCTTCCAGGGTTCAGAAAGAGGGTGTTTTGATGGCTGTGAAATGTCTTTTCCAAGTGCCTCCTGGGGTTTCAAATCCTTTTGAAACCTGAAGTTTGGTCTTGTATCTAGGGAATATTCTCACCTCTGGCCAGAATGCCCTCCCAAGTAGGAGCACAGCTATCCTGGATTCAGGAGGTCTGCCAGCCTGCTAGCTCCTGGAAGGATTCCTGAGTATTTCCTCAGGGCCCAAGTGGTAACAGGTGTTTCCAATTGCCTTTATTAGCATCAGCCTGGCCCTCACGTGAGTGGCAGGGCCGTGATCTCCACTGAAAGCTCCTAATTCAGCCAATGGAGGCTTCCATCTTCCTTTTGTTTCTCCATATCAGGGGCCCGGGGAGTTTTTGCTTTTTGAAAGCAGAGCGACTTTGTATAGGACACTCATGCATGCCTACTTCTGAGAATCTCTCTGAGTGTGCTTTGTGGACCCCATGACACCATGATCAGGGATTGAGGCCACAGGAGCAATAGCTTTAGCCAGATCCAAAGGGTAGGTGTAAGGGGCCGGGTTCACCCACTATTGTTTGATCAAACACAGTTCCCATCTATGTTGAAACACAGCTCTTTCTGGGCTTGTAATCTGCAGCCCTGATCAGTGGACTCAGAGTCTGGAGGCTGAGTATGCAGACAAATGTGACTGGACAGGCTCATTCCCCTAAATTCTGAGGGGTGACCCAGCTTACCCATTGGCAGTTTTTGGATGATAGTGAGGGATTGGATTGAATCGGGAACTCAGGAGAGGGAGACATGAGAGTACCTTTGCATATGCATTCTTGCTTAGCCAGAATCTGTGCTAGCTGGCTTGCCCTGAACAGCTCGGTTCTCTGTATATAAGTTGCAGGTGAGTCTGGCTACCTTGACACCCATGTTCTGAGACTACTACAGGTGAGCTCTGAGCACACACAGACACACAGTAAGACAGACAGACATACAGACAGATACACACACACACACATTACTGTCAGGTCTGGTAGCACAGCATATGGTGAAGGCTGGGGCTCTCTGGGGTCTGTGGGAATGAGAGCTGCTGCCTTACAGTCTCTACAAGCCAGGTTTGAACCTGTCATAAATAAACACAGTGTAGGAGGTTTTTGAATTCTCATCTCTTTCCAGCAGAAATGGCTGGTGGGAGGGCCTTCCAGAGGCTGTGCAATGAGAGTGCTGCATTCTTTTCCAAGTGCCTCATGGGGTTTTAAATCATTTTGAAACCTGAGGTTCTTTCTTTTATCTAGGGAATATTCTCCCCTCTGGCCAGAAGGCCCTCCCAACTAGTAGTACAGCTATCTTGGGTAAGGAGGTCTGCCAGCCTGCTAGCTCCTGGAGGGATTTCTGAGTATGACCTCAGGTCCCACGTGGTAACAGGTGTTTCCAATTGCCTTTATTAGCAGCAGCCAGGCCCTCAGGTGAGTGGAGGGGCTGTGATCTCCACTGAAAACTCCTAATTCAACCCATGGAGGCATCCATCTTCCTTTTGTCTCTCCACAGTAAGGGCCCGGGGAATTTGTGCTTCCTGCAAGCAGAGCGACTTTGTATGGGACACTCATGGATGCCTACTTCTGGAAATCTCTCTGAGTGTGATGTGTGGACCCCAATACACCAAGATCAGTGATTGTGAGGCCATAGGAGCAATTGCCTTAGCGGATCCAAAGGGGAGGTATAAGGGGCCAGGTTCTTCCTCTATTGTTTGGTCAAACACAGTTCCCATCTATGTTGAGACACAGCTCTTTCTGGGTTCTTTCTGGCTTGTAATCTTTTGTCCACTGAGAAGTGGATTGGGAACCTGGAGGCTGACTATGCATCCAAACGTGACTGGAATGGGTCCTCCCCCTGTATTCTGAGGGTTGCCCGAGCTTCCCCGTTGGCAGTGTTTGGATGATAGTGAGGCATGAGATTGAATCGGGAACTCAGGAGAGCAAGACATGAGAGTCGATTTGCATATGCATTCTTGCTTAGCCAGAATCTGGGCTAGCTGGCTTTCCCTAACCAGCTAGGTTCTCTGTACATAAGTTGCAGGTGAGGCTGGCTACCTTGCCACCCATGCTCTTAGACTACTCTAGGTGTGTTCTGAGCACAGACAGAAACACACAGACAGACAGACACACACACACACACATTACTGTCAGGTCTAGTAGTACAGCATATGGTGAAGGATAGGGCTGTTTGGGGTCTGTGGGCATGAGAGCTGCTGCCTTACAATCTCTGAAAGCCAGCTGCAGCTGTCCAAGCCTACTGTGTTCATCAATAAACACAGTGTAGGAGGTTTTTGAATTCTGGTGTCTTTCCAACTCATCTATTTCTCTTCTCGCCTTCTCTGTCTCTAACTCTCACATGTTCTCACACACTCTGTCTTCAATCATTAATAATTTACTTATATACTTACTTTACTGACAGGCCCAGATATACAAAGAGAGTTACCAGAGCACTGCTGAACTCTGGCTTGTTGTGTTGGCGATTTCTCCTATGCTACTGGAGCCTCAGTTTGTAAGTCTTTCTGACACAGGCCATATTTTGTCTCCTCATTTCCTTGCCAGTATCACTCAGAGTTTATAATAAAGTGATTTTTTTTGCAAAACAGTTGGTACATTCTGATTTGCAGCTCAATATTGACATCATTGTAGCTTTTTGGCCCTTGGTCACTTTTCTTCTTTTCAGATATAAAAACCCTGAAGAGGGAGAGGTTTTTGCCCTGAGGCTTGCACTGGGAACTACCAGATGCACTGTGACTGTTGCCAGAGTAGGAAACTTGTGGTGCATGTCCATGTGGAGAGTCTCCTTGATGAGTTCCTTCTCAAGCCTTTTTCACTCTGTCCCATTGGAGCTGCATATAGCTAATGATTTTGAGATTTTACTCCTTTGGACAGTTCTTTTCCTGATGCACAGTTTATCTCCAAGTTTTAGCAATCAATTGTCTGAATGTCATATTGAATCCATTATAGAAAATGACTACATCAGTGTCTATCTCTCTCTGTCTCTCTTTCTCTCTCTCTCTCTCTATATATATATATATATGTAACATGTAGAGATCTGAAAATATTTTTAGCTAGAGACATACACAGGTCTGGCGTAGGGTTGTAATGCGGATACACCTGGACCTTCTGAGCCACGGTCATGAGAGACATCTCACAGAGCCATTTGTATACCTCTTAGCACTCTACAAATCTCTCTCAGCACAAACTACTACTGCCAAATCACCTACTTCCCTCTTGCTTTTTTGTCCACCGAGTCCTATCCCAAAACTGTAAATCAAAGAAGAAATAAACATAGTGCAGTTCCCAGCACACAGGACAGTCTGAGGCTGGACAAGGGAGATGCAATACGCCAGCCTGCATCGTGGCTGGAGCATCACTAAGACTACTTCCAAATTAGAGATGCGAGGGCAGTTTTGGAGAGTGGGCTGCAGGCCAAGTGTTGCTTCTCAGAGTGGGCTAACACCTAGATGTTCTAAGTGTAACCTTTCCTCACAAATATAAAATAACAATGCCACTTGTTAGAAGTATGCATGGGCATGGAGGGTTTGTTTTCAGTGCTCTGGCACTGCTCAACACAGGGCCAGAATTTCAGTCCTTTTCTGTCTCTGTCATTCTGTCTCTCTGACTGTCTCTACGTGCCTTCTTTACTGGGCCCTTATGGAATTCAGTGCATGCATCGTGAACTCGGACTTCCTGGTGTTGAAATTTTCCTTTCTTTGCCCTTTGGATTATTCAGTCTCCTGCATATGGCGTAGTACATTGGGGAATTGAGGAGACAGCGTTCCTGCTGCAGGTAACAGGCATATGACCATCTCTAGCTGTAGCTGTCCAGGCCCTCTGTGCTTGACTTCCATTCTCCAGGGCCCTGAGGCTGACACTCAGCATAAATGCAGCCCTCCTCAATTTCCTGCACCTCATCCTTGTCCTTAGTCCATGAGTGCCCAGGTCAAGAGAAGTGAAACTCTATCCCCCTGGGACACACATCATGCTTTCCCTCTATTGGGATGAATGTAAAGTATCTCTGGTACTGATGGCCACACCAGTGTCCAGATTTTCCACACAAATCGGAAGCTTCCAGGGTTCAGAAAGAGGGTTTTTTGATGGCTGTGAAATGTCTTTTCCAAGTGCCTCATGGGGTTTCAAATCCTTTTGAAACCTGAAGTTCTTTCTTGTACTAGGGAATATTTTCACCTCTGGCCAGAATGCCCTCCCAACTAGGAGCACAGCTATCCTGGGGTCAGGTGGTCTACCAGCCTGCTCGCTCCTGGAGGGATTCCTGAGTATGTCCTCAGGTCCCAAGTGGTACCAGGTGTTTCCAATTGCCTTTATTAGCAGCAGCCAGGCCCTCAAGTGAGGGGCGGGGCTGTGATCTCCTCTGGAAACTACTAATTCAGCCAATGGAGGCATCCATCTTCCTTTTGTCTTTCCATAGCAAGGGCTCGGGGAGTTTCTGTTTCCTGCAGGCAGAGCGACTTTGTATGGGACACTCATGGATGCCTACTTCTGGAAATTTCTCTGAGTGTGATGTGTGGACACCAATACACCGTGATCAGGGATTGTGAGGCCACAGGAGCAATTGCCTTAGTGGATCAAAGGGGAGGTATAAGGGGCCAGGTTCTTCCACTATTGTTTGGTTAAAAACAGTTCCCATCTATATATATAGTGATGGCCACACCAGTGTCCAGATTTTCCATGCAAAATGGAAGCTTCCAGGGTTATGATAGAGGGTGTTTTGATGGCTGTGAAAAGTCTTTTCCAAGTGCCTCATGGGGTTTCAAATCATTTTGAAACCTGAGGTTCTTTCTTTTATCTAGGGAATATTCTCCCCTCTGGCCAGAAGGCCCTCCCAACTAGGAGTACAGCTATCTTGGGTCAGGAGGTCTGCCAGCCTGCTAGCTCCTGGATGGATTTCTGAGTATGTCCTCAGGTCCCACGTGGTAACAGGTGTTTCCAATTGCCTTTATTAGCAGCAGCCAGGCCCTCAGGTGAGTGGAGGGGCTGTGATCTCCACCGAAAACTCCTAATTCAGCCCATGGAGGCATCCATCTTCCTTTTGTCTCTCCACAGTAAGGGCCCGGGGAGTGTGTGCTTCCTGCAAGCAGAGCGACTTTGTATGGGACACTCATGGATGACTACTTCTGGGAATCTCGTGAGGCACGTGAGGCTGCCTACCTTGCCACCCATGCTCTGAGACTACTATAGGTCAATTCTGAGCACACACAGACACACAGTGACAGACACACACACACACACACACACACACACACACACACACACATTACTGTCAGGTCTGGTAGTACAGCATATGGTGAAGGCTGGGGCTGTTTGGGTCTGTGGGCATGAGAGCTGCTGCCTTACAATCTCTACCAGCCAGGTTTGAAGCTGTCATCAATGAACACGGTGTAGGAGGTTTTTGAATTCTGGTCTCTTTCCAACTCATCTATTTCTCTTCTCCCCTTCTCTGTCTCTAACTCTCACATGCTCTCACAAACTCTGTCTTCAATCATTAATATTTTACTTATATATATATTTTTACGGACTGGCCCAGATATACAAAGAGAGTTACCAGAGCACTGCTGAGCTCTGGCTTGTTGTGTTGGCGATTTCACCAAGGCTACTGGAGCCTCAGTTTGTAAGTCTTTCTGACCCACGCCATATTCTGTCTCCTCATTTCCATGCCAGCATCACTCAGAGTTTATAATAAAGTGATTTTTTTGCAAAACACTCGTTATATTCTGATTTACAGTTCAATATTGACACCATTATAGCTCTCTTTGGCCCTTGTTCACTTTTCTTCTTTTCAGATGTAAAAACACTGAAGAGGGAGAGGTTTTTGCCCTGAGGCTTACAATGGGAACTACCAGATGCACTGTGACTCTTGCCAGACTAGGAATCTTGTGGTGCCTGTCCATGTGGAGATTCTCCTTGATGAGTTCCTTCTCAAGCATTATTCGCTCTGTCTCGTTGGAGCTGCATATAGCTAATGATTTTGAGATTTTACTCCTGTGGACAATTCTTTTCCTGATGCACAGTTACTCTCCAAGTTTTAGCAATCAATTGTCTGAATGTCTTATCGATTCCATTGTAGAAAATGACTACATCAGTGTCTCGCTCTTTCTCTCTCTGTCTCTCTCTCTGTCTCTGTCTCTCTCTCACTCTCTCTCTCTCTCTCTCTATATATATATGTAACATGTAGAGATCTGAAAATATTTTTTATCTAGAGACCTGAACAGCTCTGGATTAGGGTAGTAATGAGGATACACCTGGCCCTTCTGAGCCACAGTCATGAGAGACATCTCACAGAGCCATTCCTATACCTCTTATCACTCTACAAATCTCTCTCAGCATAAACTACAGCTGCCAAATCATCTACTTCCCTCTCACTCTTTTTGTCCACCAAGTCCTATCCCAAAACTGTAAATTAAAGAAGAAATAGACATAGTGCAGTTCCCTGCACACAGGCCAGTCTGATGCTGGACCAGGGAGATGCAATACGCCAGCCTGCATCTTGGCTGGTGCATCACTAAGACTACTTCCAAATTGGAGAGGCGAGTGCAGTTTTGGAGAGTGGGCTGCAGGCCAAGTGTTGCTTCTCAGAGTGGGCAAAGACCTAGATGTTCTAAGTGTAACCTTTCCTCACAAACATAAAATAACAATGCCACTTGTTAGAAGTATGCTTGGGCATGGAGGGTTTGTCTTCAGTGCTCTGGCACTGATCAACACAGGGCCAGAATTTCAGTCCTTTTCTGTCTCTGTCATTCTGTCTCTCTGACTGTCTCTACGTGCCTTCTTCACTGGGCCCCTATTGAAGTCAGTGCATGCATCCTGAACTAGGACTTCCTGGTGTTGCAACTTTCCTTTCTTTGCCCTTTGGATTATTCATTCCCCTGATTATGGCGTAGTACACTGGCGAACTGAGGATACAGCGATCCTGCTGCAGGTAACAGGCATATGTCCATCTCCAGCTGCAGCTGTCCAGGCCCTCTGTGCTTGACTCCCATTCTCCAAGGCTCTGAGGCTGACACTCAGCCTATATGCAGCACTCCTCAATTTCCTGCACTGCATCCTTGTCCTTATTCCATGAGAGCCCAGGTCAAGAGTAATGAAACTCTATTCCGCTGGTACACACATTGTGCTTTCCCTCTATTGGGCCGAATGTAAAGGATCTGTGGTACTGATTGCCACACCAGTGTCCAGATTTTCCATGCAAAACAGAAGCTTCCAAGGTTCAGAAAGATGGTTTTTTGATGTCTGTGAATGTCTTTTCCATGTGCCTCATGGGGTTTCAAATCCTTTTGTAACCTGAAGTTCTTTCTTGTATCTAGGGAATATTCTCACCTCTGGCCAGAATGCCCTCCCAACTGGGATAACAGCTATCTTTGGGTCAGGAGGTCTGCCAACCTGCTAGCTCCTGGAGGGATTCCTGAGTATTTCCTCAGGTCCCAAGTGGTCACAGGTGTTTCCAATTGCCTTTATTAGCAGCAGCCAGGCCCTCAGGTATACAAAGAGAGTTACCAGAACACTGCTGAGCTCTGTCTTTTTGTGTTGGCGATTTCTCCTATGCTACTGGAGCCTCAGTTTGTAAGTCTTTCTGACAGAAGCCATATTTTGTCTCCTCATTTCCATGCCAGTATCACTCAGAGTTTATAATAAAGTGATTTTTTGCAAAACACTTTGTACATTCTGATTTGCAGCTCAATATTGACACCATTGTAGCTCTTTTTGGCCCTTGTTCACTTTTCTTCTTTTCAGATGTAAAAACCCTGAAGAGGGACAGGTTTTTTCCCTGAGGCTTCCACCGGGAACTACCAGATGCCCTGTGTCTGTTGCCAGACTAGGAAACTCGTTGTGCCTGTCCATGTGGAGAGTCTCCTTGATGAGTTACTTCTCAAGCCTTTTTCGCTCTGTCCCATTGGAGCTGCATATAGCTAATGATTTTGAGATTTTACTCATTGGACAATTCTTTTCCTGATGCACAGTTTCTCTCCAAGTTTTAGCAATCAATTGTCTGAATGTCATATCGAATCCATTGTAGAAAATGACTACATCCGTGTCTCACTCTCTCTCTGTCTCTGTCTCTCTTTCTCTCTCTCTCTATATATATATACATATATATATATATATATATATATATATATATATATATATATGTAACATTTAGAGATCTGAAAATATTTTTAGCTACAGACCTGCACAGCTCTGGATTAGGGTAGTAATGCAGATAGACCTGGACCTTCTGAGCCACAGTCATGAGAGACATCTCACAGAGCCATTCCTATATCTCTTATCACTCTACAAATCTCTCTCAGCACAAACTACCACTGCCAAATCATCTACTTCCCTCTTGCTTTTTCGTCCTCCTATTCCTATCCCAAAACTGTAAATCAAAGAAGAAATAAACATAGTGCAGTTCCCAGCACACAGGACAGTCTGAGGCTGGACAAGGGAGATGCAATACGCCAGCCTGCATCTTGGCTGGAGCATCACTAAGATTACTTCCAAATTAGAGAGGCGAGGGCAGTTTTGGAGAGTGGGCTGCAGGCCAATCTCAGAGTAGGCTTAGAACTAGATGTTCTACGTGTAACCTTTCCTCACAAACATAAAATAACAATGCCACTTGTTAGAAGTATGCATGGGCATGGAGGGTTTGTCTTCAGTGCTCTGGCACTGATCAACACAGGGCCAGAATTTCATTCCTTTTCTGTCTCTGTCATTCTGTCTCTGTGACTGTCTCTACGTGCCTTCTTCACTGGGCCCTTATGGAATTCAGTGCATGCATCGTGAATTCGGACTTCCTGGTGTTGAAATTTTCCTTTCTTTGCCCTTTGGATTATTCAGTCTCCTGCATATGGCGTAGTACATTGGGGAATTGATGAGACAGCGTTCCTGCTGCAGGTAACAGGCATATGACCATCTCCAGCTGCAGCTGTCCAGGCCCTCTGTGCTTGACTTCCATTCTCTAGGGCCCTGAGGCTGACACTCAGCCTAAATGCACCCCTCCTCAATTTCCTGCACCTCATCCTTGTCCTTATTCCATGAGTGCCCAGGTCAAGAGAAGTGAAACTCTATCCCCCTGGCACACACATTGTGCTTTTCCTCTATTGGGCCGAATGAAAGGATCTGTGGTACTGATGGCCACACCAGTGTCCAGATTTTCCACACATAAAGGAAGCTTCCAGGGTTCAGAAAGAGGGTTTTTTGATGGCTGTGAAATGTCTTTTCTAAGTGCCTCATGGTGTTTCAAATGCTTTTGAAACCTGAAGTTCTTTCTTGTATCTAGGGAGTATTCTCACCTCTGGCCAGAATGCCCTCCCAACTAGGAGCACAGCTATCCTGGGGTCAGGAGGTCTGCCAGCCTGCTAACTCCTGGAGGGATTCCTGAGTATGTCCTCAGGCCCCAAGTGGTAACATATGTATCCAATTTCATTTATTAGCAGCATCCAGGCCCTCAGGTGAGGTGCTGGGCTGTGATCTCCACTGGAAACTCCTAATTCAGACAATGGAGGCATACATCTTCCTTTTGTCTCTCCATAGCAAGGGCCCAGGGAGTTTGTGCTTCCTGCAAGCACAGTGACTTTGTATGGGACACTCATGAATGCCTACTTATGGGAAACTCTCTGCGAGTGATGTGTGGACACCAGGACACCGTGATCAGGGATTGTGAGGCCACAGGATAATTTGCCTTAGCAGCACCCAAAGTGGAGGAGTAAGGGGCCGGGTTCATCCTCTATTGTTTGGTCAAACACAGTTCCCATCTATGTTGAGACATAGCTCTTTCTGGGTTCTTTCTGGGCTTGTAATCTGCTGTCCACTGAGAAGTGGCCTGGGAGCCTGGAGTCTGGGTATGCAGCCAGACGTGACTGGACAGGGTCCTGCCCCTGTATTCTGAGGGGTGCCCCAGGTTCCGCCTTTGGCAGTTTTTGGATGATAGTGAGGCATGAGATTGAATCGGGAACTCAAGAGAGAGAGACATGAGAGTCCCTTTGCATATGCATTCTTGCTTAGCCAGATTCTGGGCTAGCTGGCTTTCCCTAACCAGCTAGGTTCTCTGTACATAAGTTTCAGGTGAGGCTGGCTTCCTTTCCACCCATGTTCTAGACTACTATATGTGAGTTCTTAGCACACACAGACACACACACACACACACACACACACACACACACACATTACTGTCAGGACTGGTAGTACAGCATATGGTGAAGGCTGGATCTGTCTGGTGTCTGTGGGCATGAGAGTTGCTGCCTTACAATCTCTAGAAGCCAGGTTTGAACCTGTCATCAATGAACACAGTGTAGGAGCTTTTTGAATTCTGGTCTCTTTCCAACTCATCTATGTCTCTTCTCTCCTTCTCTGTCTCTAACTCTCACATGCTCTCACACACTCTGTCTTCAATAATTAATATTTTACTTATATACTTATTTTACCGACATGCGCTGATATACAAAGAGAGTTACCAGAGCACTGCTGAGCTCTCGCTTGTTGTATTGGCGATTTCACCTAGGCTACTGGAGCCTCAGTTTGTAAGTCTTTCTGACACAAGCCATATTATGTCTCCTCATTTCCATGCCAGTATCACTCAGAGTTTATAATAAAGTGATTTTTTTGCAAAACACTTGGTACATTCTGATTTACAGCTCAATATCAAAACACAAAACACCTGGTACATTCTGATTTACAGCTCAGTATTGACACCATTACAGCTCTTTGGCCCTTGGTCACTTTTCTTCTTTTCAGATGTAAAAACACTGAAGAGGGAGAGGTTTTTCCCCTGAGGCTTGCACTGGGAACTACCAGATGGACTGTGTCTGTTGCCAGAGTAGAAAACTTGTGGTGCCTGTCCATGTGGTGAGTCTCCTTGATGAGTTCCTTCTGAAGCCTTTTTCGCTCTGTCCCATTGGAGTTGCATATAGCTAATGATTTTGAGATTTTACTCCTTTGGAAAATTATTTTCCCGATGCACAGTTTCTCTCCAGGTTTTAGCAATCAATTGAATGTCATACCGAATCCATTGTGTTGTTAAAATTTCGGAAGGCTTTTGCCGGGCTGACTTGCTTCACAGTGGGTAACAGAGACACGGAGACAACAGCTGGGCAGGGAAGCTGTATTTCTTTATTCACGAACAACGATTCATAAACTAAGACAAACTAATCACCAAACAGAACTCTGCTGTCTCTTTGCGGCGGTGCAAGCACTCTATCTCTTACTCTGAAACTCAGGAACTCTCCAACTCTGGCACTCTGGAACTCTCGTACTTGTGAGCCCTTTGAAACTCTGGCACACTGGAATTCTCTCTTACTCTGTAAACCTGAAACTCTCGAACTCAGGAACTCAGGAACTCAGGAACTCAGGAACTCAGGAACCCTCCCTCAGGGTTCCTTTTGGCGGGGCCAAGTAGGCCCGCGAAATTAATTGGACTGATCCAATTCTCTTGGTTTGGGGAGGGCTAGAACAAACCAATGTAAATCATACGACACCATTGTAGAAAATGACTACATCAGTCTCTCTCTCTCTCTCTCTACATATATATATATATATATATATACATATATATATATATATAATTAAATATATATATATGTAACATGTAGAGATCTGAAAATATTTTTTTAGCTAGAGACCTGCACAGCTCTGGATTAGGGTAGTAATGAGGATACACCTGTCCTTTCTGATCCACAGTCATGAGAGACATCTCACAGAGCCATTCCTATACCTCATCACTCTACAAATCTCTCTCAGCACAAACTACCACTACCAAATCATCTACTTCACTTTTGCTCTTTTTGTCCACCAAGTCCTATCCTAAAACAGTAAATCAAAGAAGAAATAGACATAGTGAAGTTCCCTGCACACAGGACAGTCTGAGGCTGGACGAGGGAGATGCAATACGCCAGCCTGCATATTGGCTGGAGCATCACTAAGACTGCATCCAATTTGGAGAGGCGGGGGCAGTTTTGGAGAGTGGGCTGCCGGCCAAGTGTTGCTTCTCAGAGTGGTTAAGACCTAGATGTTCTAAGTGTAACCTTTCCTCACAAACATAAAATAACAATGCCACTTGTAAGAAGTATGCATGGGCATGGAGGATTTGTCTTCAGTGCTCTGGCACTGATCAACGCAGGGCCAGACTTTCAGTCCTTTTCTGTCTCTGTCATTCTGTCTCTCTAACTGTCTCTATGTGCCTTCTTCCCTGGGCCCTTACTGGAAGTCAGTGCATGCATCGTGAACTCAGTCATCCTGGAGTTGAAATTTTCCTTTCTTTGCCCTTTGGATTATTTAGTCTCCTGCACTTGGTGTAGTACAAAGGGGAACTGCGGAGTCAGAGTTGCTGCTGCAGGTTCCAGGCATATGTCCATCTGCAGCTGCAGCTGTCCAGGCCCTCTGTGCTTGACTCCCATTCTCCAGGGTCCTGAGGCTGACACTCAGCCTAAATGAAGCCCTCCTCACCTTCCTGCACAGCGTCCTTGTCCTAATTCCATGAGAGACCAGGTGAAGAGAAGTGAAACTCTATCCCCCTGGCAGACACATTGTGCTTTCCTTCTATTAAGCCGAATGTCAAGGATCGCAAAACGGAATGTTCCAGGGTTTTGAAAGAGGGTGTTTTGATGGCTGTAAAATGTCTTTTCCAAGTGCCTCATGGGGTTTTCAAATCCTTTTGAAACCTGAAGTTCTTTTTTGTATCTAGGGAATATTCTCACCTCTGTCAGAAGGGCCGCACAACTAGGAGCACAGCTATCCAGGGGTCAGGAGGTCTGCCAGCCTGCTAGTTCTTGGAGGGATTCCTGAGTATGTCCTCAGGGCCCAAGTGGTAACAGGTGTTTCCAATTGCCTTTATTAGCAGCATCCAGGCCCTCAGGTGAGGTTCGGGGCTGTTATCTCCACTGGAAGCTCCGGATTCAGCCAATGGTGGCATCCATCTTTCTTTTGTCTGTCCATAGCAAGGGCCAGGGGAGTTTGTGCTTCCTGCAAGCAGAGATACTTTGTATGGGAGACTCATGCATGCCTACTTCTGGGAATCTCTTTGAATGTGATGTGTGGACACCAGGACACCGTGATCAGGGATTGTGAGGCCACAGGAGCAATTGCCTTAGCCGGACCCAAAGGGTAGGTGTAAGGGACCAGGTTTATCTACTATTGTTTGGTCGAAAACAGTTCCCATCAATGTTGAGACACAGCTCTTTCTGGGTTCTTTCTGGGCTTGTAATCTGCTGCCCTGAGCAGTGGACTGAGAGCCTGGAATCTGATTAAGCAGCCAAACGTGACTGGACAGGCGTATGCCCCTGAATTCTGTGGGGTTCCCCAGCTTCCCCCATTGGCAGTGTTTGGATGATAGATAGTGAGGCATAAGATTAAATAGGGAAATCAGGAGATTTAGACATGAGAGTCCCTTTGAATATGCATTCTTTCTTAGACAGAATCTGGGCTAGCTGGCTTGCCCTGACCAGCTAGGTTCTCTGTACATAAGTTGCAGGTGAGGCTGGCTTCCTTGCAACCCATGCTCTGAGACTACTACTGTTGAGCTCTAAGCACACACAGACACACACAGTCAGACAGACAGACAGACAGACACACATACACATTACTGTCAGGTCTGGTAGTACAGCATATGGTGAAGGCTGGGGCTGTCTGGGGTCTGTGGGCATGAGAGCTGCTGCGCTGCAGTCTCTACAAGCCAGGTTTGATCCTGTCATCAATGCACACAGTTTAGGAGGTTTTTGAATTCTGAGACACTGAAGAGGGAGAAGCTTTTGCCCTGAGGCTTGCACTGGGAACTATCAGCTGCCCTGTGTGTGTTTCCAGACTAGGAAACTTGTGGTGCCTGTCCATGTGGAGAGTCTCCTGGATGAGTTCCTTCTCGAGCTTTTTTCGATTCGTCCCGTTGGAGCAGCATATAGCTAATGATTTGGAGATTTTATTCCTTTGGACAATTATTTTCCTGATGCACAGTTTCTCTCCAGGATTCAGCAATCAATTGTCTGAATGTCATATCGAATCCGTTGTAGAAATTGACTATATCAGTGTCTCTCTCTCTATCTCTCTCTATATATATATGTAACTTGTAGAGGTCTGAAAATATTTTTTAGCTAGAGACCTGCACAGCTCTGTATTAGGGTAGTAAAGTAAATATACCTGGCTCTTCTGAGCCACAGTCATGAAAGACATCTCACAGAGCCATATCATTTAAATAAGGAGAAATAGACATAGTGCAGTTCCCTGCACACAGGACAGGCTGAGGCTGGACCATTCTGTCTGACTGTTTCTACGTGCCTTCTTCCCTGGGCTCTTACTGGAAGTCAGTGCATGCATCGTGAACTCAGTGATCCTGGTGTTGAAATTTTCCTTTCTTTGCCCTTTGTTTTATTTAGTCTCCTGCACATGGTGTAGTACAGAGGTGAACTGCGGAGACAGCATTGATGCTGCAGGTTCCAGGCATATGTCCATCTGCAGCTGCAGCTGTCCAGGCCCTCGGTGCTTGACTCCCATTCTCCAGGGTCCTGAGGCTGACACTCAGCCTAAATGCAGCCCTCCTCACCTTCCTGCACAGCGTCCTTGTCCTTATTCCATGAGAGCCCAGGTCAAGAGAAGTGAAACTCTATCCCCCTGGCACACACATTGTTCCCTCTAGTAAGCCAAATGTAAAGGATCTGTGGTACTGATGGCCAAAGCAGGGTCCACATTTTCCACGCAAAACGGAAGCTTCCAGGTTTCTGAAAGAGTGTGTTTTAATGGCTGTGAAATGTCTTTTCCAAGTGCCTCATGGGGTTTTAAAAAATCCTTTTGTAACCTGAAGTTCTTTCTTGTAGCTAGGGAATATTCTCATCTCTGGCCAGAAGGGCCTCCCAACTCGGAGCACAGCTATCTCGGGATCAGGAGGTCTGCCAGCCTGCTAACTCCTGGAGGGATTCCTGAGTATGTCCTCAGGCCCCAAGTGGTAACAGGTGTTTCCAATTGCCTTTATTAGCATCAGCCAGGCCCTCAGGTGAGGTGTGGTCTGTGATCTCCACTGGAAGCTATGGATTCATAATGGAGGCATCCATCTTTCTTCTGTCTGTTCATAGCAAGAACCAGGGGGTTTTGTGCTTCCTGCAAGCAGAGCGGCATTGTATGGGACACTGATGCATGCCTACATCTGGGAATCTCGATGAGTGTGATGTGTGGACACCAGGACACCATGATCAGGGATGTGAGGCCACAGGAGCAATTGCCTTAGCAGGACCCAAAGGGTAGGTGTAAGGGACTGGGTTCATCCACTATTGTTTGGACGAACAGAGTTCCCATCTATGTTGAAACACAGCTCTTTCTGGGTACTGTCTGTGCTTGTAATCTGCTGCGCTGAGCAGTGGACTGAGAGCCTGGAGGGTGACTAGGCAGCCAAATGTGACTGGACTGGCTCATGCCCCTGAATTCTGAGGGGTGACCCAGCTTCCCCCTGATGAGAGATGTGAGGCATGGGATTGAATAGGGAACCCAGGAGATTTAGACATGAGAGTTCCTTTGCATATGCATTCTTGCTTAGACAGAATCTGGGCTAGCTGGCTTTCCCTGACCAGCTAGGTTCTCCATACATAAGTTGCAGGTGAGGCTGGCTACCTTGCCACCCATGCTCTGAGACTACTACAGGTGAGCTCTGACCACACACAGACAAAAACAGTCAGACTGACAGACACACACACACACACATTACTGTCAGGTCTGGTATTACAGCATATGGTGAAGGCTGGGGCTGACTGGGGTCTGATGGCATGAGAGCTGCTGCATTACCATCTCTACAAGCCAGGTTTGAATCTGTCATCAATGAACACAGTTTAAGAGGTTTTTGAATTCTGAGACACTGAAGAGGGAGAGGTTTTTTCCCTGAGGCTTGCACTGGGAAATAGCAGCTGCCCTGTGTGTGTTGCCAGACTAGGAAACTTGTGGTGCCAGTCGATATGGAGAGTCTCCTGGATGAGTTCCTTCTCGAGCCTTTTTCGATAGGTCCCGTTGGAGCTTCATATAGCTAATGATTTGGAGATTTTACTCCATTGGACAATTCTTTTCCTGATGCACAGTTTCTCTCCAGGTTTTAGCAATTAATTGTTGAATGTCATATCGAATCCATTGTAGAAAATGACTACAACAGTCTCTCTCTCTCTCTCTCTCTCTATATATATATATATATATATATATATATATATATACATATAACATGTACAGGTCTGAAAATATTTTTTTAGCTAGACCTGCACAGCTCTGTATTAGTATAGTAAAGTGGATACACCTGGCCCTTCTGAGCCACAGTCATGATAGACATCTCACAGAGCCATATCATTTATCACTCTACAAATCTCTCTCAGCACTCACTACAGCTGCCAAAACATCTACTTCCCTCTTACTCTTTTTGTCCACCGAGTCCTATCCCAAAACTGTAAATCAAAGAAGAAATACACATAGTGCAGTTCCCTGCACACGGGACAGGCTGAGGCTGGAACAGGGAGATGAAATACGCCAGCCTGCATTTGGCTGGAGCATCACTAAAACTACTTCTAATTTGGAGAGGCAAGGGCAGTTTTGGAGCGTGGGCTGCAGGACAAGTGTTGCTTCTCAGAGTGGGCTAAGACCTAGATGTTCTAAGTGTAGTCTTTCCTCACAAACATAAAATAACAATGCCACTTGTAAGAAGTATGCATGGGCATGGAGAGTTTGTCTTCAGTGCTCTGACACTGATCAACACACGGACAGAATTTCTGTCCTTTTCAGTCACTGTCATTCTGTCTCTCAGACTGTCTCTGTGTGCATTCTTCCCTGGAACCTCCCTGGAAGTCAGTGCATGCATTGTGAACTCAGTCTTCATGGTGTTGAAATTTTCCTTTCTTTGCCCTTTGGATTATTTAGTCTCGTGCATATGGCGTAGTACAGAGGGGAACTGAGTAGACATCGTTCCTGCTGCAGGTAACAGGCATATGTCCATCTACAACTGCAGCTGTCCAGGCCCTCTGTACTTGGCTCCCATTCTCCAGGGCCCTGTGGCTGACACTCAGCCTAAATGCAGCCCTCCTCAATTTCCTGCACCGCTTCCTTGTCCTTATTCCATGAGAGCCCAGGTGAAGAGAAGTGAAACTCTATCCGTGGCACAAACATTGTGCTTTCCTTCTATTAGCCAAATGTAAAGGATCTCTGGTACTGATGGCCACACCAGTGTCCAAATTTTCCAGGCAAAACGGAAGCTTCCAGAGTTCAGAAAGAGGGTGTTTTGATGGCTGTGAAATGTCTTTTCCAAGTGCCTCCTGGGGTTTCAAATCCTATTGAAACCTGAATTTCTTTCTTCTATCTAAGGAATATTCTCACCTCTGGACCGAAGGCCATCCCAACTAGGACCACAACTATCCCGGGGTCAGGAGGTCTGTCAGCCTGCTAGCTCCTAGAGGGATTCCTGAGTATGTCCTCAGGCTCCAAGTGGTAACAGGTGTATCCAATTGCCTTTATTAGCAGCATCCAGGCCCTCAGGTGAGGGGCGGGGCTGTGATCTGCACTGGAAACTCCTAATTCAGCCAATGGAGGCATCCATCTTCCTTTTGTCTCTCCATAGCAAGGGCCCGGGGAGTTTGTGCTTCCTGCAAGCAGAGCAACATTGTATGGGAAACTCATGCATGCCTACTTCTGGGAATCTCTCTGAGTGTGATGTGTGGACACCAAGACACCATGATCAGGGATTGTGAGGCCACAGGAGCAATTGCCTTAGCCGGAACCAAAGGGGATGTTTAAGGGGCTGGGTTCATCCACTATTGTTTGGTCAAACACAGTTCCCATCTATGTTGAAACACAGCTCTTTCTTGGTTCTTTCAGGGCTTGTAATCTGCTGTCCTGAGCAGTGGACTGAGATTCAGGAGGCTGAGCAGGCAGCCAAACGTGACTGCCTACTCAGCCTCATGCCCCTGAATTCTGAGGGGTGCCCCCGTTTACCCTGTTGTCAGTTTTTGGATGATAGTGAGACATGGGATTGAATCGGGAACTCAGGAGAGGGAGATATGAGAGTCCCTGTGCATATGCATTCTTGCTTAGTGAGAATCTGGGCGAGCTGACTTGCCCTGTCCAGCTAGGTTCTCTGTACATAAGTTGCAGGTCAGGCTGTCTACCTTAACACCCATGGTCTGAGACTACTATAGTTGAGTTCTAAGCACACACAGACACACACAGACATACAGACAGACACACACTCACACACACATTACTGTCAGGTCTGGTAGTACAGCATATGGTTAAGGATGGGGCTGTATGGGGTCTGTGGGCATGAGAGCTGCTGCCTTGCAATCTCTACAAGCCAGGTTTGAACCTGTCATAAATGAACACAGTGTAGGAGGTTTTTGACTTCTGGTCACTTTCCAACTCATCTATTTCTTTTCTCTCCTTCTCTGTCTCTGACTCTCACAGGCTCTCACTCACTCTGTATGCACTCAGTAATATTTTACTTGTATCCTTATTTTATTGACAGGCCCAGATATACAAAGAGAGTTGCCAGAGCATTGTTGAGCTCTGGCTTGTTGTGTTGGTGATTTCACCTAGGCTACTGGAGACACAGCTTTGTAAGTCGCTCTGACACAAGCCATATTGTGTCTCCTCATAACCATGGCAGTATCTCTCCGACTTTAGAATAAACATATACATCCATATATGTATATGGATGTTATTTTTAGAATTGTCGACCTATGTAATTGATCTTTATTGGAATTAACACATTTATAACAGGTTCCTTTTTCATTAATAATTGTCCACCTAGTTGGAGCAGTATGAAATACAATTATAAATAATAGAACCTTCTAGTAGCATTTCTAATAGCATTTCTATCACCATCCTTATTGTAATTATCATAGTACAGAACTTGCTTCCTTTCTCTAGTGTAAGCTTCAGTACATATGAGTTTCTTTTCATTCTCCTGAAATCTTAAGTTCCCTGGACTCTGAATTGTCTCGGAATTTTTGAAGCAGCCCTCTGTTTCTCAGCAGATGGTTTTCATTTTCTGCTGCAATCAGGTTCGTGTGCTTTTTGTTTTTTTCATTTTTTTTTAATTCTCCTAGATCATCCCCATTTATTTGCATATTTATTTATTTATTTAGTCCTATATTACATGAGGGGTCATTTCTTCTGCTTGATAGATTTTTCTCTTATAATTGAAGGGTAGTTTACACTCACAATACATTTCGTGTTGTAAATACTACACACATATGGTGAAGGCTGTGGTGGTCTGGGTTCTGTGGACTTGAGACTGCTGCCTTACAATCTCTACAACCCAGGTTTGAACCTGTCATGTATGAACACCGTGTGGGAGGTTTTTTACTTCTGGTCTCTTTCCCACTCTTCTATTTCTCTTCTTGCCTTCTCTGTCTCTAACTCTCACAGGCTCTCACTCACTCTGTCTGCACTCATTAATATTTTACTTATACATTATTTTACTGACAGGCCCAGATATACAAAGGGAATCACCAGGACACTGCTGATCTCTGGCTGTTTTTTGGTGATTTCACCTAGGTTTCTGGAACCTCAGCTTTGTAAGTCTCTCTGGCACAAGCCATACTTTGTCTCCTCATAGCCATGCCAGTATCCCTCAGAGTCTATAATAAAGATACACTTACATATATATACATATATATATATACATATATATCAGTCATTTTTAGAATTGTTGACCTTTTTATCTGATCTTAATGCAGAATAACCACATATATAACAGCCTCCTTATTCTTAAATAATTGGTCACGTAGTTGGAGCAGGATTCACTACAATTATAAATTATAAACCTTGCAGGAGCATTTCCAATAACTATCAGTATCCTCATTGTAATTATCATAGCACAGAACTTGCCTCCATTTTCTAGTGGAAGCTTCAATATGTATGGTTTTCTTTTCATTCTTGGGAATTCTTAATTTGCCTGGACCCTGAAGTGTCAGGGAAGTTTTGAAGCAGCCCTCTGTTTCTCAGCAGACATTTTCTATATTTCTGCTGTAATCAGGTCTTCCTGTGGTTTTTGTTTCTATTTTTTTTCAAATCCTCCTAGATCATCCCCTTTCATTTGCATATTTATTTATTTATTTAGTCCCATATCACATGAGGGGTCATTTCTTCTTCCTGATAGATTTTCTCTTATAATCGAAGGGAACTTTTGACACACAATACATTTCCTTTTGCAGATACTACACACTACTACAACTATTACTGCACTGTTTTTGACAGTGACATCCAATGCTTAATGGATTAGTATTGCATGGATCTAAAGAATGTTCTCTATTTAACCTACAATGTTTTTAACCTCACAAATATTTATTCTGTTCTTTTTGGGGGGGTGAATTGTTACAGTCAACAGTTACATGTAATAGTGGGAACGGGGGTAATTTTTTCCACTTTCCCTGTATTTCTGTACATCATTTGTAACATTCTTACTGAGGAGAAGGAAACAGTCATAAATAGAGAGAGCAGGGCCCAAGCAGGAAGAGAGACAGAGATACAGCTGCAGTTCTGATTTGACACTAGCTCAGCTTTTCCCTAGCTGGGTAAGTGGTGAGCAGGCGCTCAAAACGGGGTCCTGGGCTTCCACTTAGTTCCCTGGCATCTCCACCAGCTGTGCCTCCAACCCATGCTTCCTTCGTTGTCCATGTAACTATAGATCTGCTCTAGCCACTTCTCACCTTCTTATGCCAGAAACCTAACTCTTCTCCCCTCCACCATGAAACTTTGACCTTTTACTTGAGTGTAAAAAAGCAACCCCAATCCACGTTATTTCAGGGAAAAGTGTGTGCGTCTCTGTGGGAGGGTGTGTGTGTGTGTGTCTGTGTGTGTGTAAGTGTACCTAAGTGTGTTTCATTTATGATTACTGCTGTTGTTTCTTTATTCCTGACTCAGATTCTTAGAAACTGGGTTGTGCAATGACAAAGGAAGTTTCGACTGCACAAGTGGTTTTTCAAATATGAATGGCACATTGGATATTCTGGACACTGTTGTGCATTCTCCCAGGTGGTCCTCAGATGGGTTCTTTCCTTTGCTATTCCCATGCTATGTGTAATTTTCTGTGTAGACTCAAAGAGGAGTGGCATGGGGGAGCTCAGCTGTTTTCTGCTGTGTTTCCACAAGGTGGCAGCAAAGCCCATAGTTGAGTGTAGTGATTCTGTGGAATGAGGAGAACTCTGGTATTTGTGGCGCATGGTCAGCAAGGTTGAAATTGACGTAGAGAGCCCTAGACATCTGTTCTTTCCTGTGGGGTGGGGGTATCCCCCATTTGTCTTTGGAAGTGGAAGGGTTTTCTCTCTTTGTCTGGGATGACTCTACTGGGTGCTTGTGAATCCCTGTGCTCAGCTGCATTCTGCTGGATGTCCACGAGAGGGCAGCACAAGTGCGGGACTAAGGCTCCATGGGGCAAGTGCCCTGAGGCTCTGTGCTACAAGAGTGGAGACAGTGTTTCTGGGTGTGCCCCAAGAGCATGGCCAGCCTAGCTCAAGCACGCAGTGTCCTAAGGACGGGTCCAGACAGGAGCTGTTGGGTCGTGTTGGCAGAAACAGGGCCTTCAGAGGAAGACAGACATTCCCCGGGGGCGGGTCTAAGAGACCGTGCCCTCTGAGCCTGAGGGGAGGGCCCAGTGTGTATTCATAGAGACAGCTGGCCAATTAGAGAAGAAGAACATCACCCTCAGGGGCGTGAACTAAGAGCTGGCCAATGAGAACAGAGGAGAATTTGCGAGGGCGGGACTCAGAGAGCAGCCTTCTGAAGGAAGCCCGCCAATGGGAGCTCAGAGCTGGCCTTAAAAGGCTGGGTGTTCTTCCAGGAAGTGCGAATCAGGGTTCAGCACAGGGCCCTGTCTTGCAGAAGCTGTCCAGTGTGCATGCGTATAACTCCATTTGTGCCTGTGCCTCTGTGAATGTGTGCGTGCATGACTGTGAGTGTGTGTGTTTGTGTTTGTTTCTGTGTGTGTATGTGTGTGGTAGGGAGAGAAAGAGAACAACAGAATCACCGTGGCACAGGAGATTTTGTGCAAAACACAGCACATTCTGATTTACCGCTCAATATTGACACCATTGTAGCTCTCCTTGGTCCTTGGACATTATTTTTCTTTTCAGAAGTAAAGACACTGAAGAGGGAGAGGTTTTTGCCCTGAGGCGTGCACAAGGAACTAGAAGCTGCCCTGTGTGTGTTGCCAGACGAGGAAACTTGTGGTGCCTGTCCATGTGGAGAGTCTCCTGGATGAGTTCCTTCTTGATCCCTTTTCCCTAGGTCCCGTTGGAGCTGCATATAGCTAATGATTTGGAGATTTTACTCCTTTGGTCAATTCTTTTCCTGATGCACGGTTTCTCTCCAGGTTTTAGCTATCAATTGTCTGAATGTCATATTGCATCCATTGTAGAAAATGACTACATCAGTGTCTTGCTCTCTCTTTCTCTCTCTCTCTCTCTCTCTCTCTCTCTCTATCTATCTATATATATATGTAAGATGTAGAGGTCTGAAAATATATTTTAGCTAGACACCTGCACAGCTTTGGATTCGGGTAGTAATGCGGATACACCTGGCCATTCAGAGCCACAGTCATGAGAGAAATCTCACTGAACATTAGTTTACCTCTTGTCACTCTACAAATCTCTTTCAGCACAAACTACAGCTGCCAAATCATCTACATCACTCTTGCTATTATTGTCCACCGAGTCCCATCCCAAAACTGTAAATCAAAGAAGAAATAGACATAGTGCAGTTCCCTGCACACAGGACAGGCTGAGGCTAGACCAGGGAGATGAAATATGCCAGCCTGCATTTGGCTGGAGCATAACTAAACTTACTTCCAATTTGGAGAGGCAAGGGCACACATTACCGTCAGGTCTGGTAGTACAGCATATGGTGAAGGCTGCGGCTGTCTGGGGTCGGTGGGCATGAGAGCTGCTGCCTTACAATCTCTACAAGCCAGGTTTGAACTTGTCATCAATGAACACAGTGTAGGAGGTTTTTGAATTCTGAGACTCTGAACAGGGAGAGGATTTTGCCCTGAGGCTTGCACTGGGAACTAGCAGCTGCCCTGTGTGTGTAGCCAGACTAGGAAACTTGTGGTGTCTGTCGATGTGGAGAGTCTCCTGGATGAGTTCTTTCTGGAGCCTTTTTCGATTGGTCCCGTTGGAGCTACAGATAGCTAAAGATTTGGAGATTTTACTCCTTTGGACAATTATTTTCCTCATGCATAGCTTCTCTCCAAGATTTAGCAATCAATTGTCTGAATGTCATATTGAATCCATTGTAGAAAATGACTACATCAGTGTCTCTCTCTCTGTCTCTCTGTTTCTCTCTCTCTCTCTCTCTCTCTCTCTATATATATATATATATATATATATATATATATATATATATGTAACATGTAGAGGACTAAAAATATTTTTAGCTAGAGACCTGCACAGGTGTGTATTAGGGTAGTAAAATGGATACACCTGGCCCTTCTGAGCCACAGTCATAAGAGACATCTCACAGAGCCATATCGTTTATCACTCTACAAATCTCTCTCAGCACAAACTACCGCTGCCATAACATCTATTTCGCTCTTGCTCTTTTTGTCCACCGAGTCCTATCCCAAAACTGTAAATCAAAGAAGAAATAGACATAGTGCAGTTCCCTGCACACTGGACAAGCTGAGCCTGGACCAGGGAGATGATATACGCCAGCCTGCATTGGCTGGAGAATCACTAAAACTACTTCCAATTTGGAGAGGCATGGGCAGTTTTGAGGAGTGGGCTGCAGGCCAGTGTTTCTTCTCAGAGTGGGCTAAGACCTAGATGTTCTAACTGTATCCTTTCCTCACAAACATAAAATAACAATGCCACTTGTAAGAAGTATGCATGGGAATGGAGGCTTTGTCTTCAGTGCTCTGGCACTGATAACATAGGGCCAGAATTTCTGTCCTTTTCAGTCACTGTCATTCTGTCTCTCAGAGTCTCTCTGTGTGCCTTCTTCCCTGGACCATTTGTGGAATTCAGTGCATGCATCGTGAACTCGGTCTTCCTGGTGTTGAAATTTTCCTTTCTTTGCCCTTTGGATTACTTAGTCTCGTGCACATGGTGTAGTACAGAGTGGAACTGAGGAGACAGCGTTCCTGCTGAAGGAAACAGGCATATGTCCATCTCCAGCTGCAGCTGTCCAGGCCCTCTGTGCTTGACTCCCATTCTCCAGGGCCCTGTGGCTGACACTCAGCCTAAATGCAGCCCTCCTCAATTTCCTGCACTGCATCCTTGTTCTTTTTCCATGAGAGCCCAGGTAAAGAGAAGTGAAACTCTACCACCCTGGCACACACATTGTGCTTTACCTCTATTGGGCCGAATGTAAAGGATCTGTGTTACTGATGGTCACACCAGTGTCTATATTTTCCACGCAAAACAGAAGCTTCCAAGATTCAGAAAAAGGATGTTTTGATGGATGTGAAATGTCTTCTCCAAAAGCCTCCTGGGGTTTCAAATCCTTTTGAAACCTGAAGTTCGTTCTTGTATCTAGGGAATATTCTCACCTCTGGCACGAAGGCCCTCCCAACTAGGAGCACAGCTATCCCGGGGTCAGGAGGTCTGCCATCCCACTAGCTCATAGAGGGATTCCTGAGTATGTCCTCAGGCCCCAGGTGGTAACAGGTGTTTTCAATTGCCTTTATTAGCAGAAGCCAGGCCCTCAGGGGAGGGGCGGGGCTGTGGTCTCCACTGGAAGCTCCGAATTCAGCCAATGGAGGCATCTGTCTTTCTTTTGTCTGTCCATAGCAAGGGATTGGGGAGTTTGTGCTTCCTGCAAGCAGAGAGACTTTGTATGGGAAACTCATGCATGCGTACTTCTGGGAATCTCTATGAGTGTGATGTGTGGACACCAGGACACCATGATCTGGGATGTGAGGCCACAGGAGCAATTGCCTTAGCCAGACCCAAAGGGTAGGTATAAGGGACCGGGTTCATCCACTATTGTTTGGTCGAACACAGTTCCCATCTATGTTGAGACAGCTATTTCTGGGTTCTTTCTGTGCTTGTAATCTGGTGGCTTGAACAGTGCACTGAGAGTCTGGAGGCTGAGTAGGTAGCCAAACGTGACTGGACAGGCTTATGCCCCTGAATTCTGAGGGGTTCCCCAGCTTACCCCATTGGCAGTGTTTGGATGATAGTGAGGCAAAAGATTGAATAGGGAACTCAGGAGAGGGAGCCATGAGAGTCCCTTTGCATGTGCATTCTTGCTTAGCCAGAAACTGGGATAGCTGGCTTGCCCTGACCATCTAGGTTTTCTGTATATAAGTTGCTGGTGAGGCTGGCTACCTTCCCCCATGCTCTGAGACTACTATAGGTGAGCTTGAGCACACACAGACACAGACAGACAGACAGACACACCCACACACACACATTACTGTCAGGTCTGATAGTATAGCATATGGTGAATGCTGGGGCTGTCTGGGGTCTGTGGGCATGAGAGCTGCTACCTTACAATCTCTACAAGCCAGCTTTGAACCTGTCATCAATGAACACAGTGTAGGAGGTTTTTGAATTCTCATCTCTTTCCAGCAGAAATGGCTGGTGGGCGGGCCTTCCAGAGGCTGCCCAATGAGAGTGCTGCAGGGCCGTGTGGGCGGTGCTCAAGGTTGCTGGCCAATCACTGACTAGGGGCATTGACACTCCTGGGCGTGCCCTAGCACACTGGCCAATGATATTGCTGGCAGGGATTATGGGTGTGGCCTAGGCCACAGGCCTATCAGAGCATGGCTGATGCCCTGTCTGCGGGCCTTCTGAAGTAAGCCAGACAATAGGAGCTCAGAGATGGCCTTAAAAGTCTGGGCGTGCTTCCAGGAAGTGCGAAGCAGGGTTCAGCCCAGGGCCGAACCTTGAAGAAGCTGTCCAGTGTGCATGTGTATAACTCCGTTTGTGCCTGTGCCTCTGTGGATGGGTGCGTGTGTGTAAGTGTGAGAGTGTGTGTTTGTGTGTGTTTTTGTGTGTGTGTGAGGGAGGGAGAGAGAGAGAACAACAGAATCACTGTGGTGCAGGTGATTTTGTACAAAACACTTGGCACATTCTGATTTACAGTTCAATATTGACACCATTGTGGCTCTCCTTGGCCCTTGGTCACTTTTCATATTTTCAGATATAAAGACATTGAAGAGGGAGAGGTTTTTGCCCTGAGGCTTGCACTGGGAAGTAGCAGCTGCCCTGTGTGTGTTGCCAGACTAGGAAACTTTTGGTTCCTTTCCATGTGTAGAGTCTCCTGAATGAGTTCCTTATCGAGCCTTTTTCAATCGGTCCCTTTGGAGCTGCATATAGCTAATGATTTGGTGATCTTACTCCTTTGGACAATTCTTATCCTGATGCACAGTTTCTCTCCAGGTTTGAACAATCAATTTTCTGAATGTCATATTGAATCCATTGTAGAAAATGACTACATCAGTGTCTTGCGCTCTCTCTCTCTCTCTCTCTCTCTCTCTCTCTCTATATATATATATATATATATATATATATATATATAACATGTAGAGTTCTGAAAATATATTTTAGGTAGAGACCTGCACAGCTCTGGATTCGGGTAGTAATGTGGATACACCTGGCCCTTCTGAGCCACAGTCATGAGAGACATCTCACAGAGCCATTTGTTTACCTCTTGTAACTCTACATATCTCTCTCAGCACAAACTACAGCTGCCAAATCATCTACTTCCCTCTTGCTCTTTTTGTCCACCGAGTCCTATCCCAAAACTGTAAATCAAAGAAGAAATAGACATAGTGAAGTTCCCTGCACACAGGACAGGCTGAGGCTAGACCAGGGAGATGAAATAGGCCAGCTTGCATTTGTCTGGAGCATCACTAAACCTACTTCCAATTTGGGAGGCAAGGGCAGTTTTGGAGAGTGGACTGCAGGCCAAGTGTTGCTTCTCAGAGTGTGCTAAGACCTAGATGTTCTAAGTGTAACCTTTCCTCACAATCATAAAATAACAATGCCCCTTGCAAGAAGTATGCATGGGCATGAAGTGTTTGTCTTCAGTGCTCTGGAACTGATCAACACAGGGCCAGAATTTCTGTCCTTTTCAGTCACTGTCATTCTGTCTCTCTGACTGTATCTGTGTGCCTTCTTCTCTGGACCCTTCCTGGAATTCACTGCATGCATCGTGAACTTGGTCTTCCTGGTGTTAAAATTTTCCTTTCTTTGCCCTTTGGATTACTTAGTCTCGTGCATATGGCATGGTACAGAGGGGAACTGAGGAGACAGCATTCCTGCTGAAGGTAACAGGCATATGTCCATCTGCATCTGCAGCTGTCCAGGCCCTCTGTGCTTGACACCCATTCTCCAGGGCCCTGTGGCTGACACTCAGCCTAAATGCAGCCCTCCTCAATTTCCTGCACTGCATAATTGTTCTTATAGCATGAGAGCCCTGGTGAAGAGAAATGATACTCTACCACCCTGCCACACACATTGTTCTTTCCCTCTATTGGGCTGAATGTAAAGGTTCTGTGGTACTGATGGCCACACCATTGTCCAGATTTCCAAGGTAAATGGAAACATCCAGCGTTCAGAAAGAGGGTGCTTTGCTGGCTGTGAAATGTATTTTCCAAGTGCTTCATGGGGTTTTCAAATCCTTTTGAAACCTGAAGTTCTTTGTTGTATCTAGGGAATATTCTCACCTCTGGCCAGAAGGGCCGCCCAACTAGGAGCACAGCTATGCCGGGGGGGTCAGGAGGTCTGCCAGCCTGAGGTCTGCCAGCTCCTGGAGGGATTCCTGAGTATGTCCTCAGGGCCCAAGTGTTAACAGGTGTTTCCAATTGCCTTTATTAGCAGCAGCCAGGCCCTCAGGTGAGGTGTGGGGCTGTGATCTCCACTGGAAGCTCTGAATTCAGCCAATGGAGGCATCCATATTTCTTTTGTCTGACCATAGCAAGGGCCCGGGGAGTTTGTGCTTCCTGCAAGCAGAGAGACTTTGTATGGGACACTCATGCACGCCTACTTCTGGGAATCTCTATGAGTGTGATGTGTGTACACCAGGACACCATGATCAGGGATGTGAGGCAAGAGGATCAATTGCCTTAGCCGTACCCAAAGCGTAGGTGTAAGGGACCGGGTTCATCCAATATTGTTTGGTCGAACACAGTTCCCATCTATGTTGAAACACAGCTATTTCTGGGTTCTTTCTTTGCTTGTAATCTGGTGGCGTGAACAGTGGACTGAGAGTCTGGAGGCTGAGTAGGCAGCCAAACGTGACTGCGTACTCAGCCTCATGCCCCTGAATTCTGAGGGGTGTCACAGCTTACCCATTGGCAGTGTTTGGATAATAGTGAGACAAGAGATTGAATCGGGAACTCAGGAGAGGGAGACATGAGAGTCCCTTTGCATGTGCATTCTTGCTTAGCCAGAATCTGGGTTAGATGGCTTGCCCTGACCAGCTAGGTTCTCTGTACATAAGTTGCAGGTGAGGCTGGATACCTTCCCCCCATGCTCTGAGACTAATATAGGTGAGCTCTTAGCACACACAGACACAGACAGACAGAGACACCCACATACACATTACTGTCAGGTCTGATAGTACAGCATATGGTGAAGGCTGGGGCTGTCTGGGGTCTGTGGGCATGAGAGCTGCTGCCTTACCATCTCTACAAGCCAGCTTTGAACTTGTCATCAATGAAAACAGTGTAGGAGGTTTTTGAATTCTTACTCTTTCCAGCAGAAATGGCTGGTGGGCGGGCCTTCCAGAGGCTGCCCAATGAGCGTGCTGCAGGGCCGTGTGGGCGGTGCTCAAGGTTGCTGGCCAATCACTGACTATGGACATTGACACTCCTGGGCGTGTCCTAGCACACTGGCCAATTATATTGCTGGAAGGCTTCTCGTCGTAGCCTAGACCTCTGGCCTATCAGAGCATGGCTGGTGCCCTGTCTGCAGGCCATCTGAAGTAAGCCCGACAATGGGAGCTCAGAGCAGGACTTAAAAGGCTGCGCGTGATTAAAGGAAGTGCGAAGCAGGGTTCATCCCAGTGTCCTGCCTTGCAGAAGCTGTCCAGTGTGCATGTGTGTAACTCCCTTTGTGCCTATGCCTCTGTGGATGTGTGCGTGTCTGTACGTGTGAGAGTGTGTGTTTGTGTGTGTGTGTGTGAGGGAGCGAGAGAGAGAACAACAGAATCACTGTGGTACAGGTGATTTTGTACAAAACACTTGGCACATTCTGATTTACAGCTCAATATTGACACCATTGTGGCTCTCCTTGGCACTTGGTCACTTTTCTTATATTCAGATGTAAAGCAACTGAAGAGGGAGAGGTTTTTGTCCTGAGGCTTGCACTGGGAAGTAGCAGCTGCCCTGTGTGTGTTGCGAGTCTAGGAAACATGTGGTGCCTGACCATGTGGAGAGTCTCTTGGATGAGTTCCTTCTCAAGCCTTTTTCGATCGGTCCCGTTGGAGCTGCATAGGAGCTTAGGAGATTTTACTCCTTTGGACAATTCTTTTCCAGATGCACAGTTTCTCTCCAGGTTTTAGCAATCGATTGTCTGAAAGTCATTTCGCATCCATTGTAGAAAATGACTACATCAGTTTCTTGCTCTCTCTCTCTCTCAATATATATATGTATATATAAATATACATATACGTATATATATATATATATATATATATATATATATATATATATATATATATATAACATGTAGAGTTCTGAAAATATATTTTAGCTAGAGACCTGCACAGCGCTGGATTAGGGTAGTAATGCGGATACACCTGGCCCTTCTGAGCCACAGTCATGAGAGACATCTCACAGAGCCATTCGTATACCCCTTGTCACTCTACAAATCTCTCTCAGCACAAACTACAGCTGCCAAATCATCTACTTCCCTCTTTTCTTTTTGTCCACCGAGTCCTATCCCAAAACTGTAAATCAAAGAAGAAATAGACATAGTGCAGTTCCCTGCACACCCGACAGGCTGAGGCTGGACCAGGGTGATGAAATACGCCACCCTGCATTTGACTGGAGCATCACTAAAACTACTTCCAATTTGGAGAGGCAAGGGCAGTTTTGGAGAGCGGGCTGCAGGCCATTGTTGCTTCTCAGAGTGGGCTAAGACCTAGATATTCTAAGTGTAACCTTTCCTCACAAACATAAAATAACAATACCATTTGTAACAAGTATGCTTGGGCATGGAGGGTTTGTCTTCAGTGCTCTTGCACTGATCAACACAGGGCCAGAATTCCTGTCCTTTTCAGTCACTGTCATTCTGTCTCTCTGACTGTCTCTGTGTGCCTTCTTCCCTGGACCCTTTCTGGAAGTCAGTGCATGCATCTTTGTTGGGAACATGTGTGAGCCTGATAGAGCTTAGGGAGAACCACCCCCAACTTTGGATGGAGGTCTGAGAAGATAACCTCTTGGTAAGTGTCTCTCAACCGAGGTGAGCATAAGGTGGGGAAACTCAGACTTGGTTCTTTCCTTCTTGACTCTCAGCCCCACAGATACCCCAGTACTTTCCTCCATTAACTGCAGGCCACATGGCCGCAGATTCACTCATTCAAAGTCACCTTCTGATCACAGAAGAACACACCTTATCACACACTTCATCACACACCTCAGAGCCCAGACAAGAGAAATTCCAAACTATATGGCCTTTTGATATCCATCTTCTCTCTGTCTCACCCTACGGGTTTAACCCCTATGCTTCTCTCAAATACCTTTGGATAATTAAGTTGCTTGTGTTATGGAAAATAACTGTCTTGTATCTCATCAATTCCTGTCATACCAACCCCCTACATTAGGGGCATGCTGACTGTTAAGAAACCTGTAATTTCTGTCATATTGCAACAATAATTACCTTCATTGCTTTTCTATTTAACTCATGTCCACTTTGCCAATAAATGGACTCTAGGATTCTGGGACTCAAGGACTCAGTTTCTAGATTCACGCTAAGTGTCCCCTGGTGTCTTTTACTTCGTGTCACCCCTGTCGTGAGCAAGAAAGAACCAGCCCAATACCTTTCCCAAGGAGGACACCCTGCCGGAGAAGGAGAGAGACACCCCGAAATCTGGCGCCCATAGCGTGGGGCAGAATTTCCCGACCTCAAGAGGAAAATCAGCCCATCAGGCATCAGCCTTCACCCATTTGAAAAACGCTGGCCCAACTGAGGGGATCAGGACGGTGGCTTCAGGAAATCAAGAAGATATAGTGAAGCACATTGGAAAGGTAACCCCAAGGCTCTCATTTGAGCCCCTGTGATCTTTCTCTCCTTCTCCCTATCTTTTCACACTCCAGGGAAGCTCTTGGAGAGGATACAGAGGGAGAACCTCAGTGGAACAGAACCCTGGCCAGGCTCTGAGAAACTGAGTATTCTTCCCCCGTTGAATCTTAACGGGTCTGACCTAATCTTTCCTCCTATCCAAATTTTGTAACATTTGCTCTAGACCCTCACCTAATTTCTGAGCTAAACTGACATGGGGAATTTTTTTTCAACCCAGGAGGAACCTCCAATTAAGTGCTTTTGAGACTTGTTAGCTACCAGAGCGTTAAAGCTATCAAAGAAACAGGCCCTACGATTTTGGAATGTGGTGATTCATGTAGTCCCCTGGTTTAGGAAAGAGCATATCTATGACCCAGAGTCATGGGCCTGTGTGGCATATTTAGCCCGCAAGGAGGAAGCTGAAGGATTAAGAGAACTAGATGTTCAGTTCCTGGCAATCATTGCTGCATTAAAACAGTGTGCGGCATCTGCTAAGGAACCAGAGAAAAGGGACAGCTCTCCCTCAGCCAAGTCGCTGGAGGGCGGGGCCACTCTGGCACCCCCAGTACAAGTCTTAAAGGAATTGAAAGGATCAGATACTAAAAAAGAGGCTAGCCTTGAGACTGCTATTCAGGAATTAAGGGATCAGGTTGCTCTCTTGGCTAAGTCTAAGCTTTTTTCTCCAGAAAGGGCAGAATCTGAAGAATCTGTTCTGCAGTTTCCATCTTTCCCTCCACCATTCTCTGCACCTTCCTCTCCACCTCCGCCTCCCCCTCAGATACCCCTGCCCTTCCCTGCACGGACCAGGCCACCGTCTCTGGTGTTGCCCCCTGGACCACAAGCATTATTTTTGCCTGTATCACCGCCTTGGCAGTAACAGAGCCAGCACTGAAGGCACAGGCACCTCCAATTCAGCTGCCATGTCAGTCACCGCCGGCTGCACCCAGTGTGCAGTTAGAGGCGCCCACGGCTTCATTGCCATCACTGCCACAACCCAGTGCGCAGTTAGAGGCGCCCACGGCTTCATTGCCATCACTGCCACAACCCAGTGCGCAGTTAGAGGCGCCCACGGCTTCATTGCCATCACTGCCACAACCCAGTGTGCAGTTAGAGGCGCCCACGGCTTCATTGCCATCACTGCCACAACCTGTACAGCTTCCACAAGGGCAGCCGCCCTTGGCACAACAGGCGCTATCACCCGCGCCAGTGATTCTGGCTATGCCAGAGCCGCAGTACATGCCAGTAAATGGAAGGCAGCTGCGGGATCCACAGCCACCTGCACAGACCCTGTGCACTGCCCCTCTCCCTCCTCTTCCTGCTCCAACTACCTCACTGCTCCCTGTCACTCCAAAAGTGGCTATGACAGACTCTGAACGCTTATGCCAGCTAAGAGATCAGTTTTCCCCGGGACAGCTTAGTGCGTACCCTGTAAATTTGGTCCCAAACAGGCAGAAACCTAGCTCCTGGTACCCCTATGCAGTTTCTGATTTAAAAGAACTCAAAATCGCTATTCGGGAAGACAGGGTTCATTCCCCTTGGACAAAGTCTATTCTCCAGGGTTATCTACAAAGTTTAAATACACCCCAAGATTGGAGAGATATTATGAGAGCTGTACCACCTAGCCCACTTTTTCTCCAGTGGGAAGCATTTTTTCGGGATGAGTGTTTGCAGCAAGCCCGTAGAAATACTGAAGGGCAACCAGATTGGAATTTCGATGCATTATTTGGCACAGGCTGCTTGAGCACCGGAATTCTTCAGGCAGAGGCCAGGTTTCCACCCGGTTACTTTGACCAGGTGCGCATCTGTGCAATGCAGGCATGGGACCGATTAACACCGCCTACAGGTGAGAGCCCTGCCCCTATACTTAGCCTATGCCAGGAGTGAGACGAGTCTTTAAGTAAGATTATCACCAGAGTACAGGCCAGCCTAGAGAGAAAATTTTCTGATCCAAATGCCCGTCAGTTATTATTAAAAACTATAGTATGGGAAGGAATGCTTCCAGACTTCCGTCAGGCATGTTTGTCTCTAAAGAATGAGACCCCAAGTCAGTGGATTTTAGCCACTCAAGAGATAGGGTCCAGCACTCACCAGGCCACCACTTTGGCGCAAGCTTTTGCAGCTGCCCTAGATAAACAGAAGGGAGCCTGCTTTCAGTGTGGTCGCGAGGGGCACTGGCATAACCAGTGTTTTAAAGGCAAACATGGACCCCGCACCCCATCTGGCAACCAGAAAGCTAAGACACTTTGTTCTCTGTGCCAGAAGGGCTATCATCAGAGAAAAGAGTGTCCTTCTAAAACACATGAAGATGGCACACCTTTACCAGACTTTGACAAAGATTTAAACTAGATTTGGGGCAACCCTTAGCCCCTGAAGGAGGGAAAGATATGGAAATAATAAAATGCTCTGTAGATATCACGCCTCCATCCAGCCAGGGAGCCTGTCCGGTGCCCCGTGCACTGCTCCCTGCTGAGCATAGGGGAGAGCACCCAGTCCATGAGAGGACCCAGGATAAAGATAGCCAGCTGGAAAGGATAGGTGCTAGTCCAGAGCCAGAAGTTTTGTGGACTACCCCTGTTATTGAACGAGGTCACCCAATTATGACACTCCTGATTGACAAAAAACTTTTTAAATGTCTGATTGATACCGGAGCTGACAGAACTATTTTAAGACAGAAGGAGGTGCCCAGGCACTGGAATCTCCTCCCTGGACCTAGACTTCATGGGGTGGGCGGCCTTACACAGGCCTTTCAGACCCAAGACCCACTTGTTTGCGAAGATCCTGATGGGACTACCGGACTTTTTTGCCCTTTGATCGCTGAAATCAGCACTAACCTATTGGGCAGAGATTTATTAGAATCTTTAAATGTGACTATCTGTTCTGACCCCTCTACAAGGCGTCTCTCTCACGAGGGTGAAAATTCTAAATCTTACCAGCACCCCCAATTCTAAACGCCACTGTTCGTCACAAAACCCCTCACCTAGAATGGCTTTCTGATGATCCCGTCAGGGTGGAGCAGAGGCCCTTGCCTGGGGAAAAACTAAAAATCTTAAAAGAACTTGTTCAGGAACAACTGTCTTTAGGACACATTCGCCATTCCCGAAGCCCATGGAACTCTCCCGTTTTAGTAATTAAAAAACGCTCGGGAAAGTGGCGCCTCCTTCAAGACCTCCACACAATTAATAAAACAATGCAGGTCTGGGGAGCCCCCCAGAGAGGCTTACCTCTCGCTTCTGCGATTCCTGCAGGAATCCCGATTATGGCAATTGATATTCAAGATTGCTTTTTCTCCATTCCCCTCCACCAACAAGATTGTAAGCGTTTTGCTTTTTCTGTTCCTTCTATTAATAATGCCAGCCCTGGTGATAGATTTGAATGGGTGGTATTGCCTCAGGGCATGGCCAATAGCCCCACAATTTGCCAAGAAGCTGTTAAAGCTGCTCTTCTTCCATATATTCATAAAGGACTTGAAGTTTTTCATTACATTGATGATATTTTGATATGGGGAAATATAGACACAGATCTCTCTGCTTTACGTGATTTTCTTATCCCTGCCTTGAAACAGAATGGCCTTAATGTGGCCCCAGAAAAGGTACAGCTAATTCTCCAATTTCCTTCTTGGGTTCAGAAATTTCTCTAACTAAGGTTCGTCCTTTGAAACCTTGTGTTATTTTTCCTTCTAATCTTACTCTTGCTTCCTTGCAAAGTTTTCTCGGTAATTTGAATTGGCTTAGGCAATATTTGTCACTTCCCACTAGTTGCCTTCAGCCACTGTTTGATCTGTTAAAAGGAGACAAACAGCCTTCTTCAAGGCGAACACTGACTCCTGAAGCCTCATTGGCACTGGGGAGAGTTAACCAGGCCTTGCAGGATATGCATCTTGTTAGATTCTCCCCTTCCTATCCAGTTAGTCTTTTGGTTTTTAACTCTTCCCCTACTGTGGTCGGGGCTCTAAGTCAGCCCCACGGCATTCTTGAGTGGCTCCATACACCAGTGGGGGGGGCTCTGAGGCTTCTTACTGAAATTGATGCCCTCGCGGCCATGATTCGGCTTGGACGCAGCTGCGCCCTACAAGTATTTGGGCAGGAACCACATTCAATTGTTACCCCTTTTTCTTTGACAGATATAGAGTGGCTTATGCGTCACCACTCTCGGTTTGCTGTAAGCCTGATGGGTTACCCAGGGCAATTAGATAATCATTTTCCTTCTAATAAATTGACAGCATCTCTACCCCTTTTGCCTCTACTAGTACCTAAACTCTTCTCTCGTGAACCCATCCCATCTGCTCCTATAATATTTACGGATGGTGGAAAAAAGGGAGCAGCTGCCATTATATATTACCCTGACAAACAATGTCCTACATCTCTCTTTACTGAACTTCCTGATAACTCTCCGCAATACAAAGAACTTTATGCTGTCTTTCTTGCATTAAAAGCTGTACCAGACTCTTTTAACCTTTTTTCTGATAGTATATATACTGTAAACTTGCTTCCATGGCTTGCTCGTTCTTATGTAAAGATCGATGACAATCCACTTTCTCCTCTCCTCATTCAAATTGCTTCTATGCTTTGTTCTCGGACTCAACCACTGTATGTCCAACACCTCCGTGCTCATAGTCCACTCCCTGGCCCCCTATCTGAGGGGAATGCTGAAGCCGACAGGCTTGCTTCTACAGGAGTTCTACTCGCTACAGTGACTAACCCTGCTGATTTTCATTCTCTGACTCATGTTAATCTTAAAGGCCTTTGGGCTCAATTTCCAGATATTCCTCTAGCACAGTTAAAGCGCATCATCACCACATGTTCCACCTGCGCAGGCCTGATTAAAACACCTGCTATTCAAACACTAGGGGTTAATCCCCGTGGCTTAAAAGCCAATGCTCTGTGGCAGATAGATGTAACTCACCTGGCCATGTTTGGTAAACAAAAATATGTTTTTGTTACAATTGATACATATTCTAAATTTATGTGGGCTACAGCTCAGACAGGTGAAAGCTCAAAAAAGCTTATTAGTCATATGCTCTCTTGTTTTGCTGTCATGGGCATGCCAAAAAATTGAAAAGTGACAATGCGCCAGCTTTTGTAAGTAAACAATTTAAAGAATTTTGCTCTATCTGGAACATTGCACTCACTACAGGGATTCCCTATAATCCCCAAGGACAAGCCATTGTTGAAAGAGCACATCAAACTCTTAAAGCCCAATTAAAAAAGGAAAAGGGGGGAGGGATGTACCCTCCCAATATTCAGCTAGCTAAAGCTTTAACTACACTAAACCTTTTTAATATATACAAAAATTCAGATTGCCCACCTATTGTGGCTCACTGGCAAACAGCACCCACCCTTCCAGCGATTAAAGTCAAATGCAAGGATCCCTTAGATGGCACCTGGAAAGGGCCAGATTCTTTGCTAACAACAGGGAGGGGATTCGCCTGTGTTTTCCCGCAGAAAGCTTCCACACCCATCTGGGTTCCTGCCCACAATGTCCGGTATTGCCCAGAAGATGGCGCTGCTCGACCTGAAGAGGAATAAGAGGCGCTGGAACTGCAGAGCACCCCTGAGGAGACGTGATGCAACCTGACAGGACCTGAGAAACCTGGTGCATCGCATCCAGGGGCAGAATCCCTCTACTGCCCTCCTCTCACCCATTGCTCTCTCAGTATACCTCATCCTGCTGTCTGCTTTCCCTGCTCCTGCTTCCTCCTCCCCAGTTCTCATTTGGCAGTTCCAAGTAAGGGAAACTTACAATGGAATTAATAAGATTATTGGGACTGGAAATTGCTCAAATAAGGGGTGCCAGTCAGCTGTAACTATACCTGTCAAATCAGAAGCAACAACCTACTGTACAGAAAGTGGCTGCCCATATGTTTGTTTTCCTTTTGACAATTCAGGCAGTTGTCTCACAGATGTAAATTATTATGGTGGATGCCATTATTGGTCTTGCAAAATTCATGGAGTTCCTGTTGCTTATATTCGGCGCCACAGTACAGCCAACTTGCCAGTATATAACCCTGCCCAACAATATTTTTCTGGTGAAGGATTTCTCAGATGTATTATCCATGACCCTTGGCACCCAAGGTGGGCCTCTGGGGTCACTGGAAAACTTTACTATAGTGCTGCTTCTAACTCTCCCTCTGCTGACATTTTTATCTCTCGACTGTTAGTCCTTGCCCCTAGGGAAATTCAGGTTCATAGCAAGATAACCAAACAAGAGCAAGCCCTTTCTAAAGCCCTTGCTCCTCAAGCCAGCTATGATATATCATGGCCAGACTTCTTTCAATTTGCTGTCTCTCTTATCTACCAGTCCCCTGTTCTCCCAAATGCTTCCAATTGCTTTTTATGTGCCTCTCTCAATAGGCCTCTTCTACCTGTCACACCAGTAAATAATACTCCAGCTAACCTCACCAGTCTACCCAAGTCTTCTCTTTCTGCTGACCTACCACCTCTGACTTCAATTCATCTTTATACAGAATCCATTGGTTCTGATTTCATTCTTACATGTTTATTGACCTCTTCTTTTACCCCCAGTGTTCCTCGATATTCAAGGAACCTCACCTTGACTTCTAATGTGTATGCACCTTCTCTGTTTGTGTTTTGGTACAACACTACCATATATTTTCATGTCAATTCTTCTCTACCTGGTCCTTGCCTCCTAGTTTTTCTTATTCCACAGCTGACCCTCTATGAAGAAGAAGAATTTCATCAGCTGGCGCTGACCCACCAGAGGACAAGACGTGCTGTTTATTCCCCTGGACATCACATCCACTGACTGCATCCCTTAAACTTGCTGGTGGACTTTGGGACAATCTCTCTATGCTGCTGGACACATTGAAAATCTACTTCGACAGTCCATTTGACTTCACCTCGGACAGCTTGGAGCCTCTCCAGAGACAGATGAACTCACCTGCCAAGGTGGTACTCCAGAACTGCCATGGTTTGGACTTGATTTATGCTAAATAGTGTGATCTTTGTCTAGAAAAATGTTGTTTCTTTTGTAAATGAAATTAGATTTGTAAAACCGAAATGTTAATATCTTGCACAAACTTAGCTGTGATAGTAAGAATTCCTTTTCCCCTTTCAATATTAACTCCTGGTTCTATTCTCCTTTAACTGCTTGGCTTCTACCTCTCCTAGGCCCTTTGCTAGCTATGGTAGCTCTATCGATGATTATTCCTTGCCTCATTCAATTTCTCAAGAAACGCATACATGACATTATTAGTGTTACAGTACAGAGAGTCTCAGTTCACCCTTACACTCGTATTCCTTTAGAGGAAAGAAATGCTCTAACTGACATTGATCCATAAACACAGTTCATTAATTAAAGAAATTAGGACATCTTGAACTCGGTCTTCATGGTGTTGAAATTTTCCTTTCTTTGCCCTTTGGATTACTTAGTTATGTGCATATGGCGTAGTACAGAGGGGAACTGAGGAGACAGAGTTCCTGCTGCAAGTAACAGGCATATGTCCATCTGCAGCTGCAGCTGTCCAGGCCCTCTGTGATTGAGTCCCATTCTCCAGGGCCCTGAGGCTGACACTCAGCCTAAATGCACCCCTCCTCAATTTCTGGCACCGCATCTTTGTCCTTTTTCCATGAGAGCCCAGGTGAAGAGAAGTGAAACTCTATCCCCCTGGCACACTCATTGTGCTTTCCCTCTATTAAGCCGAATGTAACGGATCTGTGGTACTGATGGCCACACCAGTGTCCAGATTTTCCACGTTAAATGGAAGCTTGCAGGGTTCAGAAAGAGGGTGTTTTTTTTGTTTGTTTTTTTTTTTTTAGAAAGAGGGTGTTTTGATGGCTGTGAAATGTCTTTTCCAAGTGCCTCCTGAGGTTTCAAATCCTTTTGAAACCTGAAGTTCTTTCTTTTATCTAGGGAATATTCTCACCTCTGGCCCGAAGGCCCTCCCAAATAGGACCACAGCTATCCAGGGGTCAGGAGGTCTGCCAGCCTGCTAGCTCCTCTGGCCCGAAGGCCCTCCCAACTAGGACCACAGCTATCCAGGGGTCAGGAGGTCTGCCAGCCTGCTAGGTCCTGGAGGGATTCCTGAGTATGTCCTCAGGACCCTAGTGCTAACAGGTGTTTCCAATTGCCTTTATTAGCAGCAGCCAGGCACTCAGGTGAGGGGCGGGGCTGTGATCTCCACAGTATGCTCCTAATTCAGCCAATGGAGGTATCCATCTTCCTTTTGTCTCTCCATAGCAAGGGTTCTGGGAGTTTGTTCTTCCTGCATGCAGAGCGACATTGTATGGGACACTCATGCATGCCTACTTTAGGGAATCTCTCTGAGTGTGATGTGTGGACAGAAGGACACCATGATCAGGGATTGTAAGGCCACAGGAGCAATTGCCTTAGCCGGACCCAAAGGGTAGGTGTAAGGGGCCGGGTTCATCCACTATTGCTTGGTCAAACAGAGTTCCCATCTATGTTGAAACACAGCTCTTTCTGGGTTCTTTCTGGGCTTTTAATCTGCTGCACTGAGCAGTGGACTGAGAGCCTGGAGGCTTAGTAGGCAGCCAAACGTGACTGCCTACTCAGCCTCATGCCCTTGAATTCTGAGGGGTGCCCCAGCTTACCCCGTTGTCAGTGTTTGGATGATAGTGAGGATTGAATCAGGATTGAATCAGGAACTCAGGAGAGGGAGACATGAGTATCCCTTTACATATGCATTCTTGCTTAGCCACAGTCTGGGCTAGCTGGCTTTCCCTGTCCAACTAGGTTCTCTGTACATAAGTTGCAGGTGACGTTGGCTACCTTGACACCCATGGTCTGAGACTACTATAGGTGAGCTCTGAGCACACACAGACACACACAGACAGACAGACACACACTCACACACACACACATTACTGTCAGGGTGGTAGTACAGCATATGGTGAAGGCTGGGGCTGTATGGGGTCTGTGGGCATGAGAGCTGCTGCCTTACAATCTTTACAAGCCAGGTTTGAACCTGTCATCAATGAACACAGTGTAGTAGGTTTTTGACTTCTGGTCACTTTCCAAATCATCTATTTCTTTTCTCTCCTTTTCTGTCTCTGACTCTCACAGGTTCTCACTCACTCTGTCTGCACTAAGTAATATTTTACTTAATCCTTATTTTATTGACAGGCCCAGATATACAAAGAGAGTTGTCAGAGCACTGATGAGCTCTGGCTTGTTGTGTTGGTGATTTAAACTAGGCTACTGGAGCCTCAGCTTTGTAAGTCTCTCTGACACAGGCCATATTCTGTCTCCTCATATCCATGGCAGTATCTCTCAGACTATATAATAATCATATACATCCATATATATACATATATATGTATATGTTATTTTTAGAATTGTCGATCTCAATCAGAATTAACACATTTATAACAGCTTCCTTTTTCATTAATTACTGGCCACCTAGTTGGAGCAGGATTCAATACTATTATAAATAATATACCCTTCCAGTAGCATTTCTAATAGCATTTCTATCAGCATCCTTATTGTAATTATCATAGTACAGAACTTGCCTCCTTTCTCTAGTGTAAGCTTCAGTACATATGATTTTCTTTTCATTCTCCTGAAATCTTAATTTCCCTGGACTCTGAAGTGTCTCCGAATTTTGAAGCAGCCCTCTGTTTCTCAGCAGATGGCTTTCATTCTCTCCTGTAATCAGGTCTTCTTGTCCTTTTTGTTTTTATTTTTCATTTTTTTCAAATCCTCCTAGATCATCCCCATTTATTTGCATATTTATTTATTTATTTATTTAGTCCTATATTACATGAGGGGTCATTTCTTCTGCTTGATAGATTTTTCTCTTATAATTGAAGGGAAGTTAACACTCACAATACATTTCATGTGGTAAATACTACACACATATGGTGATGGCTGGGGTGGTCTGGGTTCTGTGGACTTGAGACTTCTGCCTTAAAATCTCTACAACCCAGGTTTGAACCTGTTATGTATGAAAACAGTGTGGGAGGTTTTTGACTTCTGGTCTCTTTCCCACTCTTCTATTTCTCTGCTTGCCTTCTCAGTCTCTGACTCACAGGCTCTCACTCACTCTGTCGGCACTCATTAATATTTTACTTATACATTATTTTAGTGACAGGACCAGATATACAAAGGGAATCACCAGGACACTGCTGATCTCTGGCTGTTTTTTTGATGATTTCACCTAGGTTTCTGGAGCCTCAGCTTTGTAAGTCTCTCTGGCACAAGCCATACTCTGTCTCCTCATAGCCATGCCAGTATCCCTCAGGGTCTATAATAAAGATACACTTACATATATGTACATATATATACATATATATATCAGTCATTTTTAGAATTTATGATCTTTTTCTTTGATCTTAACGCAGAATTACCACATTTATAACAGCCTCCTTATTCATAAATAATTGGTCACATAGTTGGAGCAGGATTCACTACAATTATAAATTATAAACCTTGCAGGAGCATTTCCAATAACTATCAGTATCCTCATTGTAATTATCATAGCACAGAACTTGTCTACATTTTCTAGTGTAAGCTTCAATACGTATGCCTTTCTTTTCATTCTCGGGAATGCTTAATTTGCCTGGACCCTGAAGTGTCAGGGAAGTTTTGAAGCAGCCCTCTGTTTCTCAGCAGACATTTTCTATATTTCTACTGTAATCAGGTCTTCCTGTAGTTTTGTTTTTATTTTTTTCAAATCCTCCTAGATCATCCCCATTTATTTGCATATTTATTTATTTAATTATTCCCATATCACATGAGGGGTCATTTCTTCTGCCTGATAGATTTTCTCTTATAATTTAAGGGAACTTTTGACACACAATACATTTACTTTTGCAGATACTACACACTACTACAACTACTACTGCACTTTTTTTGATAGTGACATCCAATGCACAATGTATTAGTATTGCATGGCTCTAAAGAAAGTTCACTATTTAACCTACAAGTCTTTGACCTCACAAATATTTATTCTGTTTTTTCTTGGGGGATGAATGCTTTACAGTCAACAGTTACATGTAATAGTGGGCATGGGGGTAATTTTCCCACTTTCCCTGTATTTCTGTACATCATTTGTAACTTTCTTACTGAGGAGAAGGAAACAGTCATAAATTGAGAGAGCAGGGCCCAAGCAGGAAGAGAGACAAAAAGACAGCTGCAGTTCTGATTTGACACTAGCCCACCTTTTCCCTAGCTGGGTAAGTGGTGAGCAGGGGCTCAAAACAGGGTCCTGGGCTTCCACATATTTCACTGGCATCTCCACCAGCAGTGCCTCCAACCCATGCACCCTTCCTTGACCATGTAACTATCGATCTGCTCTAGGCACTTCTCACCTTCATATGTCAGAAAGTTAACACTTTTCCCCTCCACCCAAAAACTTTGACCTTTTACTTGAGTGTTCTTTTCCTGATACACACGTTCTCTCCAGGTTTTAGCAATCAATTGTCTGAATGTCATATCACATCCATTGTAGAAAATGACTACATCAGTGTCTTGCTCTTTATTTCTCTCTGAAAATATATTTAAGCTAGAGACCTGCAAGTCTCTGGATTCAGGTAGTAATGCGGATAGACCTGGCCCTTCTGAGCTACAGCCATGAGAGACATCTCACAGAGCCATTCGTTTACCTCTTGTCACTCTATAAATCTCTCTAAGCACAAAGTACAGATTCCAAATCATCTACTTCCCTCTTGCTCTTTTTGTCCACCAAGTCCTATCCCAGAACTGTAAATCAAAGAAGAAATAGACATAGTGCAGTTCCCTGCACACCCGACAGGCTGAGGCTGGACCAGGATGATGAAATATGCTAGCCTGCATTTGGCTGGATCATCACTAAAACTACTTCAATATGGAGAGGCAAGGGCAGTTTTGGAGAGTGGGCTGTAGGCTAAGTGTTGCTTCTCAGAGTGGGTTAAGACCTAGATGTTCTAAGTGTAACCTTTCCTCACAAACATAAAATAACAATTCCACTTGTAAGAAGTATGCATGGGCATGGAGGGTTTGTCTTCAGTGCTCTGGCACTGATCAACAAAGGGCCAGTATTTGTCCTTTTCAGTCACTGTCATTCTGTCTCTCTGACTGTCTCTATATGCCTTCTTCCCTGGACCCTTCATGGAAGTCAATGCATGCATCATGAACACCGTCTTTCTGGTGTTGAAATTTTACTTTCTTTGCCCTTTGGATTGCTTAGTCTAAAGAATATGGCGTAGAACAGAGGGGAACTGAGGAGACAGCGTTCCTGGGGCAGGTAACAGGCATATGTCCATCTCCAGCTGCATCTGTCCAGGTCCCCTGTGCTTGACTCCCATTCTGCAGGGACCTGTGGCCGACAATCAGCCTAAATGCAGCTCTCCTTAATTTCATGCAGAGCATCCTTGTCCTTATTCCATGTGAGCCCAGTTCAAGAGAAGTGAAACTCTACCACCCTGACATACACATTGTGCTTTCCCTCTATTGGGCCGAATGTAAAGGATCTGTGGTACTGATGGCCACACCAGTGTCCAGATTTTCCACGCAAAATGGAAGCTTCCAGGGTTCAGAAAGAGGGTGTTTTGATGGCTGTGAAATGACTTTTCCAAGTGCCTCCTAGGGTTTCAAATCCTTTTGAAACCTGAAGTTCTTTCTGGTATCTAGGGAATATTCTCACCTCTGTCCAGAAGGCCCTCCCAAGTAGGATCACAGCTATCCCTGGGTCAGGAGGTCTGCCAGCCTTCTATCTCCTGGAGGGATTCCTGAGTATGTCCTCAGGGCCCAAGTGGTAACAGGTATTTCCAATTGCCTTTATTAACAGCAGCCAGGCCCTCTGGTGAGGGGCGTGGCTGTGATCTCCACGGGAAGCTCCTAATTCAGCCAATGTAGATATCCATCTTCCTTTTGTCTCTCTATAGCAAGGGCCCGGGGATTTTGTGCTTCCTGCAAGCAGAGCGACTTTGTATGGGACACTCATGCATGCCTACTTCTGGGAATCTCTATGAGTGTGATGTGTGGACACTAAGACACCATGATCAGGGATTGTGAGTCCACAGGAGCAATTGCCTTAGCCGGACCCAATGGGTAGGTGTAAGGGGCCCGGTTCTACACTATTGTATGGTCAAACACAGTTCCCATCTATGTTGAAACACAGCTCTTTCTGGGTTCATTCTGGGCTTGTAATCTGCTGCCCTAAGCAGTGGACTGAGGTTCTGGAGGCTGAGTAGGCATGCAAACGTGACTGGACAGGCTCCTGCCCCTGAATTCTGAGGGGTGCCCGAGCTTCCCCCATTGGCAGTGATTGGATGATAGTGAGGCATGAGATTGAATCAGGAACTCAAGAGAGGGAGACATGAGAGTCCCTTTGCATGTGCATTCTTGCTTAGCCAGAATCTGGGCTAGCTGGCTTGCCCTGACCAGCTAGGTTCTATGTACATAAGTTGCAGGTGAGGCTGGCTACCTTCCCACCCATGCTCAGAGACTTCTATATGTAAGCTCTGACCACACACAGACACAGACAGACAGACAGACAGACAGACACACACACACACACAGATTACTGTCAGGTCTGATAGTACATCATATGGTAAAGGCTGGGGCTGTCTGGGGTCTGAGGGCATGAGAGCTGCTGCCTTACAATCTCTACAAGCCAGGTTTGAACCTGTCATCAATGAACACAGTGTAGGAGGTTTTTGAATTTTCATCTCTTTCCAGCAGAAGTGGCTAATGGGGGGCCTTCCAGAGGCTGCACAATGTGCGTGTTGCAGAGCCGTGTGGACGGTGCTCAAGGTTGCTGGCCAATCACTGACTAGGGGCCTTGACACTACTGTGCGTGTCCTAGCACACTGACCAATTATATTGCTGGCAGGGGTTCTGGGCATGACCTGTCCTCTGGCTTATCAGAGCATGGCTGGTGCCCTGTCTGCAGGACTTCTGAAGTAAGCCTGACAATGGGAGCTCAGAGCTGGCCTTAAAAGGCTGGGCGTGCTTCCAAGAAGTGCAAAGAGGGTTCAGCCCAGGGCCCTGCCTAGCAGAAGCTGTCCAGTGTGCATGTGTATAACTCCATTTGTGCCTGTGCCTCTGTGGATATGTGCATGTGTGTAACAGTGAGAGTGTGTGTTTGTGTGTGTGTGTGATGGAGGAAGAGAGAGAGAGAACAACAGAATCACTGTGGCACAGGTGATTTTGTGCAAAACACTTGGCACATTCTGATTTACAGCTCAATATTGACACCATTGTAGCTCTCCTTGGCCCTTGGTCACTTTTCTTATTTTCAGATGTAAAGACACGGAAATCGGAGAGGTTTTTGCCCTGAGGCTTGCACTGGGAACTAGCAGCTGCCCTGTGTGTGTTGCCAGACTAGGAAACTTGTGGTGCCTGTCCATGTGGAGAGTCTCCTGGATGAGTTCCTTCTCTAGCCTTTTTCGCTAGGTCCCTTTGGAGCTGCATATAGGTAATGATTTGGAGATTTTACTCCATTGGACAATTGTTTTCCTGATGCACAGTTTCCCTCCAGGTTATAGCAATCAATTGTCTGAATGTATATCGCATCCATTATAGAAAATGACTACATCAGTGTCTTGCTTTCTCCGCCCCCCTCCCTCTCTCTCTCTCTCTATATATATATATATCATGTAGAGATCTGAAAATATTTTTACCTAGAGACCTTCAAAGCTCTGGATTATTGTAGTAATGCGGATACACCTGGCCCTTCTGAGCCACATTCATGAGATTTATCTCACAGAACCATTCGTTTACCTCTTGTCACTCTACAAATCTCTCTCAGCACAAACTATAGCTTCCAAATCATCTATTTCACTATTGCTCTTTCTGTCCACCTAGACCTATCCCAAAACTTTAAATCAAAGAATAGACATAGTGTAGTTCCCTGCACACAGGACAGGCTGAGGCAGGACCAGGGAGATGAAATACGCCAGCCTGCATTTGGCTAGAGCATCACTAAAACTACTTCCTATTTTGAGAGGCAAGGGCAGTTTTGGAGAGTGGGCTGCAGGACAAGTGTTGCTTCTCAGTGTGGGCTAAGACCTAGATGTTCTAAGTCTAACCTTTCCTCACAAACATGAAATAACAATGCCACTTGTAAGAAGTAATCATGGGAATGGAGGGTTTGTCTAAAGTGCTCTGGCACTGATCAACACAGGGACAGAATTTCTCCTTTTCAGTCACTGTCATTCTGTCTCTCTGACTGGCTCTGTGTGCCTTCTTCCCTGTACCCTTCGGGGAAGTCAGTGCATGCATCATGAACTCGGTCTTCCTGGTGTTGAAATTTTCCTTTCTTTGCCCTTTGGATTAGTTAGTCTCGTGCATATGGCGTAGTACAGAGGAGAACTTAGGAGACAGCGTTCCTGCTGCAGGTAACAGGCATATGTCCATCTCCAGATGCAGCTGTCCCGGCCCTCTGTGCTTGACTCCCATTCTCCAGGGCCCTGTGGCTGACAATCAGCCTAAATGCAGCTCTCCTCATTTTCCTGCACCACATCCTTGTCCTTATTCCATGAGATCCCAGCTCAAGAGAAGTGAAACTCTACCACCCTGGCACACACATTGTGCTTTCCCTCTATTGGGCCGAATGTAAAGGATCGGTGGTACTGATGGCCACACCAGTGTCCAGATTTTCCATGCAAAATGGAAGCTTCCAGGGTTCAGGAAGAGGATCACAGTTCCCATATATGTTGAAACACAGCGCTTTCTGGGTTCATTCCGGGCTTGTAATCAGCTGCCCTGAGCAGTGTACTGAGAGTCTGGAGGCTGAGTAGGCAGCCAAACGAGACTGGACAGGATCCTGACCTTGAAAGCTGAGGGGTGTCCCAGCTTACCCTGTTGGCAGTGTTTGGATGATAGTGAGGCATGAGATTGAATCGGGAACTCAGGAGAGGGAGACATGAGAGTCCCTTTGCATGTGCATTATTGCTTAGCCAGAATCTGGGTAGCTGTCTTGCCATGACCAGCTAGGTTCTCTGTACATAAATTGCATGTGAGGCTGGCTACCTTGCCACCCATGCTCTGAGACTACTATAGGTTAGGTCTGAGGACTCACAGACACAGACAGACAGACACACACACACACACATTACTGTCAGGTCTGGTAGTACAGCATATGGTGAAGGCTGGGACTGTCTGGGGTCTGAGGGCATGAGAGCTGCTGCCTTACATTCTCTACAAGCCAGATTTGAACCTGTCATCAATGAACACAGTGTAGGAGGTTTTTGAATTCTCATCTCTTTCCAGCAGAAGTGGCTGGTGGGCGGGCATTCCAGAGGATGACCAATGAGCGTGCTTCAGGGCCTTGTGGGCGGTGCTCAAGGTTGCTGACCAATTACTGACTAGGGGTCTTGACACTCCTGGACGTGTCCCAGCACACTGGCCTATGATATTGCTTCCATGGGTTCTGGGCGTGGCATTGGCCTCTGGCCTATCAGAGCATTGCTGGTGCCTTGTCTGCGGGCCTTCTGAAGTAAGCCCAACAATGGGAGCTCAGACCTGGCCTTAAAAGGCTGGGCGTGCTTCCAGGAAGTGCGAAGCAGGGTTCACCCAGGGCCCTGCCTTGCAGAAGCTGTCCAGTGTGCATGTGTAATAAAACCCTTTGTGCCTGTGCCTCTGTGGATGTGTGCGTGTGTGTAACTGTGAGAGTGTGTGTTTGTGTGTGTGTGAGGGAGGGAGAGACAGAAAGAACAACAGAATCACTGTGGTACCGGTGATTTTGTGCAAAACTCTTGGCACATTCTGATTTACAGCTCAATATTGGCACCATTGTAGATCTACTTGGCCCTTGGTCACTTTTCTTATTTTCAGATGTAAAGACACTGAAGAGGGAAAGGTTTTTGCCCTGAGTCTTGCACTGCGAACTAGCAGCTGCCCTGTGCGTGTTGCCAGACTAGGAAACTTGTAGTGCCTGTCCATGTGGAGAGTCTCCTGTATGAGTTCCTTCATGAGCCTTTTTCACTCTGTCCCGTTGGAGCTGCATATAGCTAATGATTTGGAGATTTTACTCCTTTGGACAATTCTTTTCCTGATGCACAGTTTCTCTCCAGGTTTTAGCAATCAATTGTCTGAATGTCATATCACATCCTTTGTCGAAAATGACTACCTCAGTGTCTTGCTGTCTCTCTCTCTCTGTCTCTCTCTCTCACTATATATATGTATATGTGTATGTATATGTACATGTACATGTACATGTACATGTACATGTACATGTACATGTATATGTATATGTATATGTATATGTATATATGTAATAGAGGTCTGAAGATATATTTTAGCTAGAGACCTGCACAGCTCTGGATTAGGGTAGTAATGAGGATACAGAAGGCCCTTCTGCCCAGAGTCATGAGAGACATCTCACAGAGTCATTCGTTTACCTCTTGTCACTCTACAAATCTCTCTCAGCACAAACTACAGCTGCCAAATCATCTACTTCACTCAATTGCCTTAGCCGGACCTAAATGGTAGTTGTAAGAGGACATGTTCATCCACTATTGTTTGGTCAAACAGAGTTCCCATCTATGTTGAGACACAGCTCTTTCAGGGTTCTTTCTGGGCTTGTAATCTGCTGTCCACTGAGAAGTGGATTGGGAGCCTGGAGGCTGAGTATGCAGCCAAACGTGACTGGACAGGGTGTTGCCCCTGAATTCTGAGGGGTGCCCCAGCTGCCCCATTTGGCAGTGTTTGGATGATAGTGAGGCATGAGATTGAATCGGGACCTCAGGAGAGCTAGACATGAGAGTCCCTTTGCATATGCATTCTTGCTTAGCCAGAATCTGGGCTAGCTGGCTTTACCTAACCAGCTAGGTTCTCTGTACATAAGTTGCAGGTGAGGCTAGCTACCTTACCACCCACGCTCTGAGACTACTATAGGTGTGTTCTGAGCACAGACAGACACACACACACATTACTGTCCGGTCTGGTAGTACAGCATATGGAGAAGGCTGGTGCTGTCTGGGGTCTGTGGGCATAATAGTTGCTGCCTTACAATCTCTACAAGCCAGGTTTGAACCTGTCATCAATGAACACAGTGTAGGAGATTTTTGAATTCACATCTCTTTGAGCAGAAGTGGCTGGTGGGCGGGCCTTCCAGAGGCTGCCCAATGAGTGTGCTGCAGGGCCGTGTGGGCGGTGCTCAAGGTTGCTGGCCAATCACTGACTAGGGGCCTTGACACTCCTGGGCGTGTCCCCACACACTGGCCAAAGATATTGCTGGCAGGGGTTCTGGGCATGGCCTAGGCCTCTGGCATATCAGAGCATGGCTGGAGCCCTGTCTGCAGGCCTTCTGAAGTAAGCCCGCCAATGGAGGCTCAGAGCAGGCCTCAAAAGGCTGGGCGTGATTTTAGGAATTGCGAAGCAGGGTTCACCCAGAGCCTTGCCTTGCAGAAGCTGTCCAGAGTGCATGTGCATAACTCCCTTTTTGCCTGTGCCTCTGTGGATGTGTGCGTGTGTGTAACTGTGAGAGTGTGTGTTTGTGTGTGTGTGTGTGTGAGGGAGTGAGAGACAGAGAGAACAACAGAATCACTGTGGCACAGGTGATTTTGTGCAAAACACTTGGCACATTCTGATTTACAGCTCAATATTGACACCATTGTAGCTCTCCTTGGCCCTTGGTCACTTTTCTTCTTTTCAGATGTAAAGACACTGAAGAGGGAGAGTTTTTTGCCCTCATGCTTGCACTGGGAATTAGAAGCTGTCCTGTGTGTGTTTCCAGACTATGAAACTTGTGGTGCCTGTCCATGTGGAGAGTCTCCTGGATGAGTTCATTCTTAAGCCTTTTTTGCTAGGTCCTGTTGGAGCTGCATATAGCTAATGATTTGGAGATTTTACTCCTTTGGACAATTCTTTTCCTGATGCACAGTTTCTCACCAGGTTTTAGCAATGAATTCTCTGAATATCATATCGCATCCATTGTAGAAAATGACTACATCAGTGTCTTGCTGTCTCTGTCTCTGTCTCTCTGTCTCTCTGTCTCTCTCTCTCTCTCTCTCTATATATATATATATATATATATATATATATATATATAACATGTAGAGGTCTGAAAATATATTTTATCTAGAGACCTACACAGCTCTGGCTTCAGGTAGTACTGCGGATACACCTGGCCCTTCTGAGCCACAGTCATGAGATTCATCTCACAGAGCCATTCTTTTACCTCTTCTCACTCTACAAATCTCTCAAGACAAACTACAGAGGCCAAATCATCTACTTCACTCTTGCTCTTTCTGTCCACCGAGTCCTTTCCCAAAACTCTAAATCAAATAAGAAATAGACATAGTTCTGTTATCTACACAAAGGACATTCTGAGGCTGGACCAGGGAGATGCAATTGCCAGCCTGCATCTTGGCTGGAGCACCACTAAAACTACTTCTATATGGAGAGGCAAGGTCAGTTTTGGAGAGTAGGCTGCAGGCCAAGTGTTGCTTCTCAGAATGGGCTAAGACCTAGATGTCTTAAGTGTAACCTTTCCTCACAAACATAAAATAACAATGCCACTTGTAAGAAGTATGCATGGGCATGGAGGGTTTGTCTTCAGTGCTCTGGCACTGATCAACAAAGGGCCAGTATTTATCCTTTTCAGTCACTGTCATTCTGTCTCTCTGACTGTCTCTACATGCCTTCTTCCCTGACCCTTCCTGTAAGTCAGTGCATGCATCATGAACTCGGTCTTCCTGGTGTTGAAATTTTCCTTTCTTTGCCCTTTGGTTTAGTTAGTTTCGTGCATATGGCGTAGTACAGAGGAGAACTTAGGAGACAGCGTTCCTGCTGCAGGTAAGAGGCATATGTCCATCTCCAGCTGCAGCTGTCTTGGCCCTCTGTGCTTTACTCCCATTCTCCAGGGCCCTGTGGCTAACACTCAACCTAAATGCAGCACTCCTCAATTTCCTGCACCGCTCTTGTCCTTATTCCATGAGAGCCCAGGTCAAGAGAAGTGAAACTCTACCACCCTGGCACACCCATTGTGCTTTCCCTCTATAGGGCCAAATGTAAAGGATCTGTGGTACTGATGGCCACACCAGTGTCCAGATTTTCCATGCAAAACGGAAGATTCCAGGGTTCAGAAAGAGGGTGTTTTGTTGGCTGTGAAATGTCTTTTCGAAGTGCCTCCTGGGGTTTCAAATCCTTTTGAAACCTGAATTTCGTTCTTGTATCTAGGGAATAATCTCACCTCTGGCCCGAAGGCCCTCCCAACTAGGAGCACAGCTATCCCGGTGTTAGGACGTCTGCCAGCCTGCTAGCTCCTGGATGGATTCTTGAGTATGTCCTCAGGCCCCATGTGGTATCAGTGTTTCCCATTTCCTTTATTAGCAGCAGCCAGGCCCTCTGGTGAGAGGCGGGGCTCTGATCTCCACTGGAAGCTCCTTATTAAGCCAATGGAGGCATCCATCTTCCTTTTGTCTCTCCATAGCAATGGCCCAGGGACTTTGTGCTTCCTGCAAGCAGAGCAACTTTGTATGGGACACTCATGCATGCCTACTTCTGGGAATCTCTCTGAGTTTGATGTGTGGACACCAGAACACCATGATCAGGGATTTTAGGACACAGGAACAATTGCCTTAGCCGGACCCAAAGGGGAGGTGTTAGGGGCCAGGTTCATCCACTATTGTTTGGTCAAACACAGTTCCCATCTATGTTGAGAAACAGCTCTTTCTGGCCTTGTAATCTGTTGTCCACTGAGAAGTGGACTGCGAGCCTGTAGGCTGAGTATGCAACCAAACATGACTGGACAGGGTCCTGCCCCTGAATTCTGAGGGGTGCCCCAGCTTCCCCCATTAGCAGTTTTTGGATGATAGTGAGGCATGAGTTTGAATAGGGAACTCAGGAGAGTGAGACATGAGAGTCCTTTTGCATATGCATTCTTGCTTAGCCAGAATATGGGCTAGCTGGATTTCCCTAACAAGCTAGGTTCTCTGTACATAAGTTGCAGGTGAGGCTGGATACTTTGCCACCCATGCTCTGAGACTACTATAAGTGAGTTCTGAGCACACACAGACACACACTGAGAGACAGAGAGACAGACAGACACACTCACACACATTCATGTAAGGTCTGGTAGTACAGTATATGGTGAAGGCTGGGGCTGTCTGGGGTCTGTGGGCATGAGAGCTGCTGCCTTACAATATCTACAAGCCAGGTTTGACCTGTCATCAATGAACACAGTTTAGGAGGTTTTTGAATTCTGGTCTCTTTCCAACTCGTCTATTTCTCTTCTCGCCTTCTCTGTCTCTAACTCTCACACACTCTGTTTTCACTCATTAATATTTTACTAATATATTTATATTACTGACAGGCCCAGATATAACAAGAGATTTACCAGAGCACTGCTGAGCTCTGCCTTGTTGTGTTGGCGATTTCACCTAGGCTAATGGAGTCTCAGTTTGTAAGTCTTTCTGACACAAGCCATATTCTGTCTCCTCATTTCCATACCAGTATTACTCAGACTTTATAATAATGTGATTTTTTTGCAAAACACTTGGTACATTCTGATTTACAGCTCAATATTGACACCATTGTAGCTCTCTTTGGCCCTTGTTCACTTTGCTTCTTTTCAGATGTAAAAACACTGAAGAGGGAGTGGTTTTTGCCCTGAAGGTTGCACTGGGAACTACCAGATGCACTGTGTCTTTTGCCAGACTAGGAAACTTGTGGTGCCTGTCCATTTGGAGAGTCTCCTTGATGAGTTCCTTCTCAATCCTTTTTCGCTATGTCCAGTTGTAGCTGCATATAGCTAATGATTTTGAGATTTTACTCCTTTGGACAATTCTTTCCCTGATGCACAGTTTTTCTCCAGGTTTTAGCAATTAATTGTCTGAATGTCATATCGAATCCATTGTAGAAAATGACTACTCTCTCTCTCTTTCCATCTCTCTCTCTCCTCTCTCTCTCTCTCTCTCTCTCTCTATATATATATATATATATATATATATATCATGTAGAGATATGAAAATATTTTTTACCTAGAGACCTTCACAGCTCTGGATTAGGGTAGTAATGCGGATACACCTGGCCCTTCTGAGCCACAGTCATGAGAGACATCTCACAGAGCCATTCGTATACCTCTTAACACTCTACAAATCTCCTTCAGCACAAACTACCACTGCCAAATCATCTACGTCCCTCTTGCTCTTTTTGTCCACCGAGTCCTATCCCAAAACTGTAAATCAAAGAAGAAATAGACATAGTGCAGTTCCCTGCACACAGGACAGTCTGAGGCTGGACCAAGAAGTTGCAATACGCCAGCCTCCATCGTGGCTGGAGCATCACTAAGACTACTTCCAAATTGGAGAGGCGAGGGCAGTTTTGGAGAGAGGGCTGCAGGCCAAGTGTTGCTTCTCAGAGTGGGCTAAGATTCAGATGTTCTAAGTATAACCTTTCCTCACAAATATAAAACAACAATGCCACTTGTAAGAAGTATGCATGGGCATGGAGGGTTTGTCTTCAGTGCTCTGGCACTGATCAAAACAGGGCCTGCATTTCAGTCCTTTTCTGTCTCTGTCATCCTGTCCCTCTGACTGTCTCTATGTGCCTTCTTCACTGGGCCCTTATGGAATTCAGTGCATGCATCGCGAACTTGGACTTCGTGGTGTTGAAATTTTCCTTTCTTTGCCTTTCTGATTATTCAGTCTCCTTCATATGGCGTAGTACATTGGGGAACTGAGGAGACAGCGATCCTGCTGCAGGTAACAGGCATATGTCCATCTCCAGCTGCAGCTGTCCAGGCTCTCTGTGCTTGACTCCCATTCTCCAGGGCTGTGAGGCTGACACTCAGCCTAAATGCAACCCTCCTCAATTTCCTGCACCATATCCTTGTCCTTATTCCATGAGAGCCCAGGTCAAGAGAAGTGAATCTCTATCCCCCTGGCACACACATTGTGCTTTCCCTCTATTGGGCCGAATGTAAAGGATCTGTGGTACTGATGGCCACACCAGTGTCCAGATTTTCCACGCAAAACGGAAACTTCCAGGGTTCTGAAAGAGGGTATTTTCATGGCTGTTTAATGTCTTTTCCAAGTGCCTCTTGGTGTTTCAAGTCCTTTTGAAACCTGAAGTTCTTTCTTGTATCTAATGCATATTCTCATCTCTGGCTAGAAGGCCCTCCCAACTAGGAGCACAGCTATCCTGGGGTCAGGAGGTCTGCCAGCCTGCTAGCTCCTGGTGGGATTCCTGAGTATTATGTCCTCAGGTCCCAAGTGGTAACCGGTGTTTCCAATTGCCTTTATTATCAGCCAGGCCCTCAATGAGGGGCGGGCCTGTGATCTCCACTGGAAACTCCTAATTCAGCCAATGTAGGCTTCCTTCTTCCTTTTGTCTCTCCATAGCAAGGGCCCGGAAATTTGTGCTTCCTGCAAGCAGAGCGACATTGTATGGGACGCTCATGGATGCCTACTTCTGGGAATCTCTCTGAGTGTGATGTGTGGACACCATGACACCATGATCAGGGATTGTGAGGCCACAGGAGCATTTTTCTTAGCAGGACCCAAATGGGAGGTGTAATGGGACAAGTTCATCCAAACTATTGTTTGGTCAAACACAGTTCCCATCTATGTTCAGAAACAGTTCTTTCTAGGTTCTTTCTGGGCTTGTAATCTGCTGTCCACTGAGAAGTGTACTGCGAGCCTGGAGGCTCAGTATGCAGCCAAACGTGACTGGACAGGGTCCTGCCCCTGAATTCTGAGGGGTGCCCCAGCTTCCCCCATTGGCAGTGTTTGGATGATTGTGAGGCATGAGATTGAATCAGGAACTCAGGAGAGAGAGACATGAGAGTCCCTTTGCATATGCATTCTTGCTTAGCCAGAATCTGGACTAGCTGGCTTTCCCTAACCAGCTAGGTTCTCTGTACATAAGTTGTTGCTGAGGCTGGCTACCTTGCCACCCATGCTCAGAGACTACTATAGGTGTATTCTGAGCACACACAGACACACACATACAGCCAGACAGACACCCACACACATTATTGTCAGTTCTGGTAGTACAACATATGGTGAAGGCTGGGGCTGTCTGGGGTCTGTGGGCATGAGAGCTGCTGCCTTACAATATCTACAAGCCAGGTTTGAACCTGTCATCAATGAACACAGTGTAGGAGGTTTTTGAATTATGGTCTCTTTCAAACTCGTCTATTTCTTTTCTTGCCTTCTCTGTCTCTAAGTCTCACACACTCTGTCTTCACTCATTAATATTTTACTTATATATTTATATTACTGACAGGCCCAGATATAACAAGAGAGTTACCAGAGCACTGCTGAGCTCTACCTTATTGTGTTGGCGATTTCACCTAGGCTACTGGAGTCTCAGTTTGTAAGGCTTTCTGACACAAGCCATATTCTGTCTCCTCATTTCCATGCCAGTATCACTCAGAGTTTATAATAAAGTTTTATTTTTTGCAAAACACTTGGTACATTCTGATTTACAGCTCAATATTGACACCATTGTACCTCTCTTTGGCCCTTGGTCACTTTTCTTCTTTTCAGATATAAAGACACTGAAGAGGGAGAGGTTTTTGCACTGAGGCTTTCCTGGGAACTGCGAGATGCACTGTTTCTGTTGCCAGACTAGGAAACTTGTGGTGTCTGTCCATGTGGAGAGTCTCCTTGATGAGTTCCTTCTCGAGCCTTTTTCGCTGTGTCCCGTTGGAGCAGCATATAGCTAATGATTTTGAGATTTTACTTCTTTGGACAATTCTTTTCCTGATGCACAGTTTCTCTCCAGGTTTTAGCAATCAATTGTCTGAATGTCATATAGAATCCATTGTAGAAAATGACTACATCAGTCTCTCTCTCTCTCTCTCTCTCTCTCTCTCTCTCTATATATATATATATATATATATATATATATATATATAACAAGTAGTGATATGAAAATATTTTTTAGCTAGAGACCTGCACACCTCTGGATTAGGGTAGTAATGCGGATATACCTGGCCCTTCTGAGCCACAGTCATGAGAGTCATTTCAGAGCCATTCGTATTACACTTATCACTCTACAATTCTCTTTCAGCACAAACAACCGCTGCCAAATCCTCTATCTCCCTCTTGCTTTTTTGTCCACCAAATTCTATCCCCAAACTGTAAATCAAAGAAAAAATAAACATAGTGCAGTTTCCTGCACTCAGGACAGTCTGAGGCTGGACCAGGGAGCTGCAATACGCCAGCCTACATCCTGGCTGGGGCATCACTAAGACTACTTCCAAATTGGAGAGGCGAGGGCAGTTTTGGAGAGTGGACTGCAGGCCAAGTGTTGCTTATCAGAGTGGTCTAAGACCTAGATGTTCTAAGTGTAACCTTTCCTCACAAACATAAAATAACAATGCCACTTGTAAGAAGTATGCATGGGCATGGAGGGTTTGTTCAGTGTTCTTGCACTGAGCAACACAGGTTCAGAATTTGTCCATTTCAGTCACTGTCATTCTGTCTCTCTGACTGTGTCTACGTGCCTTCTTCCGTGGACCCTTCGTGGAAGTCAGTACATGCATCGTGAACTCTGTCTTCCTGGTGTTGAAATTTTCCTTTCTTTACCCTTTACTTTCCTTAGTCTCCTGCATATGGCGAAGTACAGAGGAGAACATAGGAGACAGCATCCTGCTTCAGGTAACAGGCATATGTCCATCTCCAGATGCAACTGTCCAGGCCCTCTGTGCTTGACTCCCATTCTCCAGGGCCCTGTGGCTGACACTCAGCCTAAATGCAGCCCTCCTCAATTTCCTGCACCACATCCTTGTCCTTATTGCATGAGAGCCCAGGTCAAGAGAAGTGAAACTCTACCAACCTGGCACACACATTGTGCTTTCCCTCTATTGGGCCGAATGTAAAGGATCTGTGGTACTGATGGCCACACCAGTATCCAGATTTTCCATGCAAAACGGAAGCATCCGGATTCAGAAAGAGGGTGTTTTCATGGCAGTGAAATGTCTTTCCAACTGCCTCCTGGGGTTTAAATTAATTTTGAAACCTGAAGTTCGTTCTTGTATCTAGGGAATATTATCACCTCTGGCCCGAAGGCAGTCCCAACTAGGAGCACAGCTATCCCGGGGTCAGGAGTTCTGCCAGCCTGCTAGCTCCTGGAGGGATTCCTGAGTATGTCCTCAGGCCCCAAGTTGTAACTGTAATTGGTGTTTCCAATTGCCTTTATTAACAGCAGCCAGGCCCTCAGGTGAGGGGCCCTGCTGTGATCTCACTGGAAGCTCCTAATTCAGCCAATGGAGGCATCCATCTTCCTTTTGTCTCTCCATATCAAGGGCCCTGGGAGTTTGTCCTTCCTGCAAGCAAAGCGACTTTGTATGGGACACTCATGAATGCCTACTTCTGGGAATCTCTCTGAGTGTGATGTGTGGACACCAGGACACCATGATCTTGGATTGTGAGGCCACAGGAGCAATTGCCTTAGCTGGACCCAAAGGGTAGTTGTGAGGGGCCGGGTTCATCCACTATTGTTTGGTCAAACACAGTTCCCATTTATGTTGAAAAACAGCTCTTTCTGGGTTCATTCTGGGCTTGTAATCTGCTGCCCTGAGCAGTGGATTGAGAGTCTGGAGGCTGAGTAGGCAGCCAAACGAGACTGGACAGGCTCCTGACCTTGTATTCTGAGTGTTGCCCTAGCTTACCCTGTGGGCAGTGTTTGGATGATAGTGAGGCATGAGATTGAATCGGGAACTCAGGAGAGGGAGACATGAGAGTCCCTTTGCATGTGCATTATTGCTTAGCCAGAATCTGGGCTAGCTGGCTTTCCCTACCCGCTAGGTTCTCTGTACATAAGTTGCAGGTGAGGCTGGCTACCTTCTCACCCATGTTCTGAGACTACTATAGGTGAGCTCTGAGCACACACAGACACAGACAGACAAACAGACAGAGACACAGACACACACACACACACATTACTGTCAGGTCTGGTAGTACAGCATATGGTGAAGGCTGGGGCTGTCTGGGGTCTTTAGAGCTGAGAGCTGCTGCTTTACAATATCTACAAGCGAACTTTGAACGTGTCATCAATGAACACAGTGTAGGAGGTTTTTGAATTCTCATCTCTTTCTAGCAGAAGTGGCTGGTGGGGGGGCCTTCCAGAGGCGGCCCAATGAGCCTGCTACAGTGCCGTGTGGGCGGTGCTCAAATTGCTGGCCAATCACTGACTAGAAGCCTTGACACTCTAGGGCGTGTCCTAGCACACTGGTCAATGATAATGCTGGCAGAGTTTCTGGGCGTGGCCTAGGCCTCTGGCATATCAGAGCATGGCTGGTGCCCTGTCTGCAGGCCTTCTGAAGTAAGCCCGACAATGGGAGCTCAGAGATGGCTTTAAAAGGCTCTGCGTGCTTGCAGGAAGTGAGAAGCAGCGTTCACCCAGGGCCCTACCTTGCAGAAGCTGTCCAGTGTGCATGTGTATAACTCCGTTTGTGCTTGTGCCTCTGTGGATGTGTGCGTGTGTGTAACTGTGATAGTGTGTGTTTTTGTGTGTATGTGAGGGAGAGATAGAGAGAGAACAACAGAATCACTGTGGCAGAGGTGATTTTGTGCAAAACACTTGGCACATTCTGATTTACAGCTCAATATTGACATCATTGTAGCTCTCCTTGGCCCTTGGTCACTTTTCTTATTTTCAGATGTAAAGACACTGAAGAGGGAGAGGTTTTTGCCCTGAGGCTTGCACTGGGTACTAGCAGCTGCCCAGTGTGTGTTGCCAGACTAGGAAACTTCTGGTGCCTGTCCATGTGGAGGGTCACCTGGATGAGATTTTACTCCTTTGGACAATTCTTTTCCTGATACACAGCTACTCTCCAGGTTTTAGCAATCAATTGTCTGAATGTCATATCACATCGATTGTAGAAAATGACTACATCAGTGTCTTTCTCTCTCTCTCTCTCTCTCTCTCTCTCTCTCTATATATATATATATATATATATATATATATATATATATATATATATATATAACATATAGAGGTCTGAAAATATATTTTTGCTAGAGACCTGCACAGCTCTGGATACGGGTAGTAATTCGGATACACCTGGTTTTTCTGAGCCACAGTCATGAGAGACATCTCACAGAGCCATTCGTTTACCTCTTGTCACTCTACAAATCTCTCTCAGCACAAACTGCAGCTGCCAAATCATCTACTTCACTCTTGCTCGTTTTCTCCACCGAGTCCTATACCAAAACTATAAATCAAAGAAGAAATAGACATAGTGCAGTTCCTTGCACACAGGACAGGCTGAGGCTGGACCAGGGAGATGAAATAGGCCAGCCTGCATTTGTCTGGAGCATCACTAAAACTACTTCCAATTAGGAGAGACAAGGGCAGTTTTGGAGAGTGGACTGCAGGCCAAGTGTTGCTTCTCAGAGTGGGCTAAGATCTAGATGTTCTAAGTGTAACCTTTCCTCACAAAAATAAAATAACAAAGCCACTTGTAGGAAGTATGCATGGGCATGGAGGGTTTGTCTTCAGTGCTCTGGCACTGATCAACACAGGGCCAGAATTTGTCCTTTTCAGTAACTGTCATTCTGTCTCTCTGACTGTCTCTATATACCTTCTTCCCTGGACCATTTGTGGAAGTCAGTGCATGCATCGTGAACTCGGTCTTCCTGGTGTTGAAATTTTCCTTTCTTTGCCCTTTGGAATACTTAGTCTTGTGCATATGGCATAGTACAGAGGAGAACTTAGGAGACAGCGTTCCTGCTGCAGGTAACAGGCATATGTCCATCTCCAGCTGCAGCTGTTCAGGCCCTCTATGCTTGACTCCCATTCTCCAAGGCCCTGTGGCTGACACTCAGCCTAAATGCAGCCCTCCTCAATTTCCTGCACCACATACTTGTCCTTATTTCATTAGAGCCCAGGTCATGAGAAGTGAAACTCTACCACCCTGGCAGACACATTGTGCTTTCTCTCTAATGCACCAAATGTAAAGGATCTCTGGTACTGATGGACACACCAGTGTCCAGATTTTCCTTGCAAAACGGAAGCTTCCAGGGTTCAGACAGAGGATGTTTTGATGGCTGTGTAATGTCTTTTCCAAGTGCCTCAGGGGTTTCAAATACACTTAAAAACTGAAATTCATTCTTGTATCTAGGGAATATTCTCACCTCTGGCCCGAAGGCTCTCCCAACTCGGAGCACAGCTATCCCCAGGGTCAGGAGTTCTGCCAGCCTGCTAGCTCCTGGAGGGATTCTTGAGTATGAATCAGGCCCCAAGTGGTAACAGGTATTTCCAATTACCTTTATTAGCAGCAGCCAGGCCCTGAAGTGAGGGGGGGCTGTGATCTCCACTGGAAGCTCCTAATTCATCCAATGGAGGCACCCATCTTCCTTTTGTCTCTCCATAGAAATGGTCCGGGGAGTTTGTGCTTCCTGCAAGGAGAGCGACTTTGTATGGGACACTCATGCATGCCTACTTCTGGGAATCTCTCTGAGTGTGATGTGTGTAAACCAGGACACAATGATCGGAGATTGTGAGGCCATAGGAGCAATTGCCTTAGCCTAACCCAAAGGGTAGGTGTAAGGGGACGGGTTCATCCACTATTGTTTGGTCAAACACAGTTCCCATCTATGTTGAAACACAGCTCTTTCTGGGTTCATTCTTGGCTTGTAATCTGCTACCCTGAGCAGTGGACTGAGAGTCTGGAGGCTGAGTAGGCAGCCAAACGTGACTGGACAGGCTCCTGCCCTTGAATTCTGAGGGGTGCCCCAGCTTACCCCGTTGGCAGTGTTTGCATAATAGTGAGGCATGAGATTGAATCAGGAATTCAGGAGAGGGAGTCATGAGAATCCCTTTGCATGTGCATTCTTGCTTAGCCAGAATCTGGGGTAGGTGGCTTTCCCTGACCAGCTAGGTTCTCTGTACATAAGTTGCAGGTGAGGCTGGCTACCTTCCAACCATGCTCTGAGAATACTATAGGTGAGCTCTGACCACACACAGACACAGACAGACAGACAGACACACACACACACACACACACATTACTGTCTGGTCTGGTAGTACAGCATATGGTGAAGGCTGGGGCTGTCTGGGGTCTGTGGGCATGAGAGCTGCTGCCTTACAATCTCTACAAGCCAGGTTTTAACCTGTCATCAATGAACACAGTGTAGGAGGATTTTGAATTCTCATCTCTTTCCAGCAGAAATGCCTGGTGGGCGGGCCTTCCAGAGGCTGCCCAATGAGAGTGCTGCAGGGCCATGAGGGCGGTGCTCAAGGTTGCTGGCCAATCACTGACTAGGGGGATTGACACTCCTGGGCGTGCCCTAGCACACTGGCCAATGATATTGCTGGCAGGTGTTCTGGGCGTGGCCTAGGCTCCGGCCTATCAGAGCATGGCTGATTCCCTCGCTGAGGGCCTTCTGAAGTAAACCAGACAATGGGAGCTCAGAGATGGCCTTAAAAGGCTGGGCGTGCTTCCAGGAACTGCGAAGCTGGGTTCAGCCCAGGGCCGTGCCTTGTAGAAGCTGTCCAGTGTGCATGTGTATAACTCTGTTTGTGCCTGTGCCTCTGTGGATGGGTGCGTGTGTGTAAGTGTGAGAGTGTGTGTTTGTGTGTGTGTGTGAGGGAGGGAGAGAGAGACAGAACAACAGAATCACTGTGGCACAGGTGATTTTGTACAAAACACTTGGCACATTCTGATTTACAGCTCAATATTGACACCATTGTGGCTCTCCTTGGCCCTTGGTCACTTTTCATATTTTCAGATGTAAAGACATTGAGAGGGAGAGGTTTTTGCCCTGAGGCTTGCACTGGGAACTAGCAGCTGCCCAGTGTGTGTTGCCAGACTAGGAAACTTGTGGTGCCTGTCCATGTGTAGAGTCTCCTGAATGAGTTCCTTTTTGAGCCTTTTTCGATCGGTCTCTTTGGAGCTGCATATAGCTAATGATTTGGAGATTTTACTCCTTTGGACAATTCTTATCCTGATGCACAGTTTCTCTCCAGGTTTTAACAATCAATTGTCTGAATGTCATATCGCATACATGGTAGAAAATTACTACATAAGTGTCTCGCTCTGTCTCTCTCTCTCTCTCTCTCTCTATATATATATATATATATATATATATATATGTAACATGTAGGGTTCTGAAAATATATTTTAGCTAGAGACCTGCACAACTCTGGATTCGGGTAGTAATGCAGATACACCTGGCCTATCTGAGCCACAGTTATAAGAGACATCTCACAGATCCATTCTTTTACCTCTTATCACTCTAAAAATCTCTCTTAGCACAAACTACAGCTGCCAAATCATCTACTTCCCTCTTGCTCTTTTTGTCCACCGAGTCCTATACAAAAACTGTAAATATAAGTAGAAATAGACATACTGCAGTTCTCTGCACACAAGACAGGCTGAGGCTTGATCAGGGTGATGAAATACGCCAGCCTGCAATTGGCTGGAGCATCACTAAACCTACTTCCAATTTGGAGAGGCAAGGGCACTTTTGGAGAGTGGGCTGCAGGCCAAGTGTTGCTTCTCAGAGTGGGCTAAGACCTAGATGTTCTATGTGTAACCTTTCCTCACAATCATAAAATAACAATGCCACTTGTAAGAAGTATACATGGACATGGAGGGTTTGTCTTCAGTGCTCTGGCACTGATCAACACAGGGCCAGAATTTCTGTCCTTTTCAGTCACTGTCATTCTGTCTCTGACTGTCTCTACATGCCTTCTTCCCTGAACCCTTCCTGGAAGTCATTGCATGCATCGTGAACTCGGTCTTCTTCATGTTGATATTTTCCTTTCTTTGCCCTTTGGATTACACTCAGCCTAAATGCAGCCCTCCTCAATTTCCCGCACCACATTCTTGTGCTTATTCCATGAGAGCCCAGGTGAAGAGAAGTGAAACTCTACCACCCTGGTACACACATTGTGCTTTCCCTCTATTGGGCCGAATGTAAAGGATTTGTGGTACTGATGGCCACACCAGTGTCCAGATTTTGAACGCAAAACGGAAGCTTCCAGGGTTCAGAAAGAGGGTGTTTTGATGGCTGTGAAATGTCTTTTCAAAGTGCCTCCTGGGGTTTCAAATCCTTTTGAAACCTGAAGTTCTTTCTTGTATCTAGTGAATATTCTCACCTCTGGCCCGATGTCCCTCCCAACTAGGAGCACAGCTATCCCGGGGTCAGGAGGTCTGCCAGCCTGCTAGTTCCTGGAGGGATTCCTGAGAATGTCCTCAGGTCCCAAGTGGTAACAGGTGTTTCCAACTGCTATTATTAGCAGCAGCCAGGCTCTCTGGTGTGGGCGGGGCCATGATCTCCACTGGAAGATCCTAATTCCGCCAATGCAGGCATCCATCTTCCTTTTGTCTCTCCATAGCAAGGGCCCGGAGAGTTTGTGCTTCCTGCAAGCAGAGCGACTTTGTATGGGACACTTATGAATGCCTACTTCTGGGAATCTCTCTGAGTGTGATGTGTGGACACCAGGACACCATGATCATGGATTGTGAGGCCACAGGAGCAATTGCTTTAGCTGGATCCAAAGAGTAGGTGTGAGGGCCGGTCTCATCCACTATTGTTTGGTCAAACACAGTTCTCATCTATGTTGAAACACAGCTCTTTCTGGGCTGGTAATCTGCTGCCCTGAGCAGTGGACTAGAGTCTGGAGGCTGAGTCAGCAGCCAAACGTAACTGGACAGGCTCATGCCCCTGAATTCCGAGGGGTGCCCCAGTTTACCCCCGTTGGCAGTGTTTGGATGATAGTGAGGCATGGGACTGAATCGGGAACACAGGAGAGGGAGACATGAGAGTACCTTTGCATATGCATTCTTGCTTAGCCAGAATCTTGGGTAGGTGGCTTGCCCTGACCAGCTAGGTTCTCTTTACATAAGTTGCAGATGAGGCTGGCATTCTTGACACCCATGCCTTGAGACTACTATAGGTGAGCTCTGAGCACATACAGACACACACAGACAGCCAGACACACACACACACACACACACACACACACACACACACACACACATTACTTTCAGGTCTGGTAGTACATCATATGGTGAAGGCTGGGGTTATATGGGGTCTTGGGCATGAGAGCTGCTGCCTTACAATCTCTAAAAGCCAGCTTTGAACCTGTCATCAATGAACACAGTGTAGGAGGTTGTTGACTTCTGGTCTCTTTCCAACTCATCTATTTCTCTTCTCGCCTTCTCTGTCTCTAACACTCACATGCTCTCACACACTCTTTCTTCACTGATTGATATTTAACTTATATACTTATTTTATTGACAGGCCCAGATATACAAAGAGAGTTACCAGAGCACTGCTGAGCTCTGGCTTGTTTTTTTGGTGATATCACCTAGGCTACAGAAGCCACAGCTTTGTAAGTCTCTATGACACAAGCCATATTATTTCTCCTCATTTCCGTGTCAGTTTCTCTCAGACTTTATAATAAACATATACATTATATATATATATATATATAAATATATATGTCATTTTTAGAATTGTCGACCTATGTTGATCTTTATCAAAATTAGCACATTTATAACAACTTCCTTTTTCATTAATAATTGGCCACCTAGTTGGATCAGGATTCAATACAATTATAAATAATAGAACCTTCCAGTAGCATTTATAATAGCATTTCTATCAGCATCCTTATTGTAACTATCATAGTACAGAAGTTGCCTCCTTTCCCTAGTGTAAGCTTCAGTACATATGAGTTTCTTTTCATTCTCCTAAAATCTTAATTTCCCTGGACTCTGAAGTGTCTCGGAATTTTTGAAGCCGCCCTCTGTTTCTCAGCATATGGTTTCCATTTTCTGCTGTAATCAGGTCTTCTTGTGCTTTTTGTTTTTATTTTTCATTTTTTTCAATTCTCCTATATCATCCCCATTTATTTGAATATTTATTTAGTCCTATATTACATGAGGGGTCATTTCTCCTGCTTGATAGATTTTTCTCTTATAATTGAAGGGAAGTTTACACTCACAATACATTTCATGTCGTAAATACTACACACATATGGTGAAGCCTGGGGTGGTCGGGATTCTGTGGACTTGAGACTGCTGCCTTACAATCTCGACAACCCAGGTTTGAACCTGTCATGTATGAACACAGTGTGGGAGGTTTTTGACTTCTGGTCTCTTTCCCACTCTTCTATTTCTCTTCTTGCCTTCTCTGTCTCTGACTCTCACAGGCTCTCACTCACTCTGTCTGCACTCATTAATTTTTTACTTTTATACTTATTTTACTGACAGGCACTGATATACAAAGAGAATTAGCAGAACACTGCTTAGCTCTGGCTTGTTGGGTTGGCGATTTCACCTAGGCTACTGGAGCGTCAGTTTGTAAGTCTTTATGACACAAGCCATATTCTGTCTCCTCATTTCCATGACAGTATCTCTCAAAGTTTATAATAAATTGATTTTTTTGCAAAACACTTCATACATTCTGATTTACAGATCAATATTGACACCATTGTAGTTCTCTTTGGCCCTAGGTCTCTTTTCTCCTTTTCAGATGTAAAAATACTGAAGAGGGAGACGTTTTTGCCCTGAGGCTTGCACTGGGAACTACCAGATGCACTGTGTGTGTTGCCAGACTAGGAAACTTGTTGTGCCTGTCCATGTGGAGAGTCTCCTTGATGAGTTCCTTCTCAAGCCTTTTCGCTATGTCCCGTTGGAACTGCATATAGCTAATGATTTTGAGATTTTACTACATTGGACAATTCTTTTCCTGATGCACAGTTTCTCTCCAAGTTTTAGCAATCAATTGTCTGAATGTCATATCTAATCCATTGTAGAAAATGACTACATCAGTGTCTCGCTCTCTCTCTCTCGATATATATATATATATATATATATATATATATATATATATATGTAACATGTAGAGATCTGAAAATATTTTTAGCTAGAGACCTGCATAGTTCTGGATTACGGTAGTAATGCGGATACACCTGGCCCTTCTGAGCCACAGTCATGAGAGACATCTCACAGAGCCATTCGTATACATCTTATCACTCTACAAATCTCTCTCAGCACAAACTACCACTGCCAAATCATCTACTTCCATCTTGCTCTTTTTGTCCACCGAGTCCTATCCCAAAACTGTAAATCAAAGAAGAAATAGACATAGTGCAGTTCCCTGCACACAGGACAGTCTGAGTCTGGACCAGGGAGATGCAATACGCCAGTCTGCAACTTGGCTGGAGCATCACTAAGACTACTTCCAAATTGGAGAGGCGAGGGCAGTTTTGTAGAGTGGGCTGCAGGCCAAGTGTTGCTTCTCAGAGTGGGGTAAGACCTAGATGTTGTAAGTGTAACCTTTCCTCACAAACATAAAATAACAATGCCACTTGTAAGAAGTATGCGTAGGTATGGAGGTTTTGTCTTCAGTGCTCTGGCACTGATCAACAGAGGGCCAGAATTTCAGTCCTTTTCTGTCTCTGTCATCCTGTCTCTCTGACTGTGTATACATTCCTTCTTCACCGGGCCCTTATGGAAGTGAGTGCATGCATCGTGAACTCGGACTTTCTGGTGTAGAACTTTTCCTTTCTTTGCCCTTTGGATTATTCAGTCTCCTGAATATGGCGTAGTACACTGGCGAACTGATGAGACAGCAATCCTGCTGCAGATACCAGACATATGTCCATCTCCAGCTGCAGCTGTCCAGGCCCTCTGTGCTTGACTCCCATTCTCCAGGGCCCTGAGGCTTACACTCAGCCTAAATGCAGCCCTCCTCAATTTCCTGCACCTCATCCTTCTCCTTATTCCATGAGAGCCCAGGTCAAGAGAAGTGAAACTCTATCCCCCTGGCACACACATCATGCTTTCCCTCTATTGGGACGAATGTAAAGGATCTGTGGTACTGATGGCCACACCAGTGTCTAGATTTTCCACGCAAAACGGAAGCTTCCAGGGTTCAGAAAGATGGTTTTTTGATGGCTGTTAAATGTGTTTTCCATGTGCCTCATGGGGTTTCAAATCCTTTTGAAACCTGAAGTTCGTTCTTGTATCTAGGGAATATTCTCACCTCTGTCCAGAAGGCCCTCCCAACTCAGAGTACAGCTATTCTGGGGTCAGAAGGTTTGCCAGCCTGCTAGCTCCTGGAGGGATTCCTGAGTATGTCCTCAGGTCCCAAGTGGTAACAGGTGTTTCCAATTGCCTTTCTTAGCAGCACACTGGCCCTCAGGTGAGGGGCGGGGCTGTGATCTCCACTGGAATCTCCTAATTCAGCCAATGGATGCATCCATCTTCCTTTTGTCTCTCCATAGCAAAGGCCCGGGTGCCCTGACCAGCAGGGCGGTGAAAGGGGCTAGGAACCCAATGAGACCTTAAATCAAGGAACAGGAGACAGGAAGAATGACAGCATGTCAAGTTTCTGATAAAGCTGTAAAATTTTATTGTGAACACAGCCATTATAAATGCATTGGGGAAGGAGAGGGAATGCTGGATGATGGAGGAGGGGGAGTAAACTTCAAATAGGAATGTTACTTGCAAAAAATGGCAGTAACCAAACTGTGTGTTGACTCACTTCTGTTGACTCACTTGATTACTGATAAATGGTTTACCTAAGGGTAAATGACCTGCCCAGGGGGGAATTAACACTTGTCTTGAGGGCTTCTGTTGTCTCAAAGCTTATCATCTATCAAGCAGAGAAATAGCTCCTGGCATATCCTCCTTTTGTTATAATTTTAAATTGAGGCAGGCAATGGGGGTGAGGAGCAGAGACACTAACAGCAGGTTTGGTGGGCTTAACCAGAGGAGGGAAATATTGACCTGATTCCTCCCACGGGGTGGGTGCAAAACTAACCTTCCCGCATCTTATAAGGCTCTTGGTGTCTTTTTGGGCAGGGGAGGCAGAGCCACAATTTCTAGGGAAACAATTTTTGTTGCTGACACCAACCTCCATGCAAATCAGGTTTGCTTCACGGGGGACTCAGAGGCATACTATAGGGTCCTCCCCCTGCAGTGCTTTGCCTTTCACCCCTTACTGGTGTCCTTTCCCTGCCATGGTTGGATGCCTCAATGCATAATTCTGAGTTTTATGCCATCTGAAATGGGGGTCTGTCATCCTCAGTTTCAGCCAGGCCTCTGTCAGCCAAATCAAGTCTGTGATAATGTATTTGCAAAGGTTTTGATGCCAAGGAATCAATCTGCCATTTTATAAAATCAGTAATCTTATTAAAAATAAAGAGTCTTAAGGTAATCATTAACAAAAGACTACTAAGGTTCTCATAAGGGGCTCTGTAGTGACTGAAGACTATTTGTGGTGGAGTCTATAACCTGTTGTAATTTGTCAGAAAATTTATGGGAGGAATATACAGAGTGTCCTAGCATGCCACCAGCAAGTCTAAGGGAAGCAGTCAGTGGATGTGATGTCCAGGGGAAGAAACACAGCACGTCTGGTCTTCTGGTCAGTGCCAACTTATGAAATTTTTCTTCTTCATAGAGGGTCAGCTGTGGAACAAGCAAAACTAGGAGGCAAGGACCAGGTAGAGAAGAATTGACATGAAAATATAGGATGGTGTTTACCAAAACACAGAGGAGGTGCATACACATTAGAAGTCAAGGTGAGGTTCCTTGAACATCAAAGAACATTTTGAGAAAAGTCATCAGTCAATAAGCATGCAAAGATGAAGTCAGCAGCGGTAGGTCAGCAGAAAGAGAAGACTTGGATAAGCTGGTGAGGTTAGCTGGAGTATATACTGCCATGGCGTCCTTTGTGGTAAGGACTTGCCACAGGGACTCTGTGGATTTTGCAAGAGCAATGGCATCCACCATAATAAAAGGAAAACAAACATGGACATCCAGTGTTGAAAAAAGAGAAAAGGGAAATATGTCTCTAACTGTAAAAGTGGGTGGCTATGTCAATGAGATATAATAAATTGACAATTCAAATTTTTGTAAATATTAAAAAGGTTTAGTATGTTACTTCATTGACACTTTAGCCAACTGAATACTGGGGGGTGCATTCCCCCTTTTTTCTAAATTAATTAAGCTTAAGTGTTTTATTTTTTCTTGTTTGAGCTGTAGCCCACATAAATTTAGAAAAAATCAACTGAGAGAAAAAAAAGTTTTTGTTTACTAAACATGGGCAGGTGAATTACATCAATCTGTCAGAGAGCATTGGCTTTTATCAATGGAGATTAATCTTAAAAGTCTGAATAGCAAGATCTTAATTAAATAATGCAGGAGCCAGTAAAGTGCTCTCACTATGGCAGGTCAAGCATTAAAATTTTAAGAGGCTTGTAAAAAAATGAGAAAAATTTTAGGATATGAGTGACTTTAGGAGTCATCACACACCCATAAATAATTAAAAATGTTTAGTTTTAAATCTTGCCATATGAGCAGTCAGTTCTTCATGTGCAAATGTACCTATAATTATTTACTTAGGGAGAGAACTTGTACCAAGTTAATTGATGATCTAATGGTTAGAATTGACTTGTTTTTTTTCTATGATTTTAGAAGGGTCTTTATTAGAATATACCAATATGTTATAGAAAGTCAATACCTAATGTGTAGACATGATAAAATGTTTACCATTTTTTGGCATTATTTTAAACTGATTAGACAGTTTAAGCACACTATTATACCTTTAGTTTATTAAGATCTTTACTCATCACAAGGCTATCATGAGTAATCATAGATATAAATAGATTTTACTCTTTAGAACTCTAATATGGCAACTTAAAAGGCTAAAATAAAACCACATAGTTTAAATATTCAAAATATTAATTTTGTTAAATCAGGATTTGCCAAAAAATCTTCTATCAGACCAAAAACACAATGTATTACCTTAATTTATCAAGAATAAACCTCTGGCAGTGTCTTAAAACAAACCAGATAATTTTTAAAAGCAGAAATATATAAAGAGGAAAACCAGCGCAAGAGCCTCTGGCATGTAAATAATTAACATAACTATTGTGTTATCTTTCACTAACCCAAGGCAGTCCTAAAAACAAGTTTAAGTAAAATGTTAAACTTTGTTTGCTAGGACCTTTGTTTATCACAAAGCTATCACACCCTTAGGGCAGCTATGAACAAGGGTGGGTACACAACTTAATTGATCTTTCACTTTGATTCGGATAGGTAACTTAAAAAGCTAAGATAAACCTTATAGCTGAAATGTTAAAATAAATTTTTACTGTTAACATTTCTTTTAGATGACCATTTTACACTAAATAATTTTGTCGAATCACATCTGTTGAATAAAATTTTTTGTCAGGCCAGGAATAGCACATTTAACCCTTTTTTTCCTGGCAAGGCCACTGCTCTACACTGACTGGGTTATTAGAAAGTCAGTTCAAGGATGGAATTAATTAACAAACAGTGGCAGTTGATATTGGGGTGCTGGTAATATCTACAATTTTCACAAGAGTGAGAGAGACTGCAGAGGCATTTTACCATGCCTAGACATCTCAGAAAATCTTTTAACTAATGAATTGCTGCTGATATTAGCTATCAGAGGGACGAAACTGTCCTATAGTTTACTCTGGTAAAGGTGTGCCAACTCTATGAGTCTGGATCTTTAAAACCACATTTAGCTTAACTAAATCTTATTTAAAACTTAAAACAACCTTTAGTTACTTAGGGGTTAACACACATTAATGAAAACAAGGTTGGCACAGACCTAAAACATACATTTTTGGTGAAGAGAAAAATTTAGCCTTTGAAAAACCGATTTGGTTTTTGGATTCCTAACTCACAGCCTATCTACCCAGGAGGGGCGTTAGTGGCTAGGGAATGATTGACTGCAGTCTTTGCCAATCTGTGGAGCAGGGTCTCTGTGCTGTGATTAGCTGTGCAGGTGTAACAGGCGGGCTTAGTTTACCGACGCTGTGCAGAGAAAAATCTTTGAAATTTTTTTTTCTGGGCTAAGGTACATTTTACAGTTTTAAAGAAAGTGTTCTAATCAGTATTATTGGCCAAGTCAAGGACCGGAGCACAAAACGGAGGGGCGGTGGTGTAGGGAGGCAGTCTGGACAAGGAAGAGCTTAGGGGTTAGGGTTAGCCAGTTTGACCCTGGCTCCAAGTAACAGGTAAAGCCAAAACCGGGTTTGATTTGGATGGTTTAGTCTTAGTTTTAGTTTTAGGGATTGGGTTTTTTGGTGAGGCTAAAAATGTAAGCTCTTCTGTAACTGCAGCAATTTCTTTCATTAATTGCAGCTGCTCTCTCCGGTCAGCAAGGACCTTTTGGAGGGTGGAAATTCCTGTAAGGGCTCCTGAGCGTGCCTACCTGACAGAAGGATTGTCAAGGAGAGGGTCAGGCTGGAGAGCAGGGGCACGGATATAGGGAGGGGAATTAAAGGGGGGAGGACATCAATCAGGATTGTAGTATCTGGCAGCCTATTTTTCTAGCAAAGCCTCATTCTCCACGGGAAGTACTTTAGGAGAGAGAGGGTTTTGTAAAACTGGATAGAGGCTGGGAAAAGAATGCTGGGTTTCATTCTAATGTGAATTAGCAATAGGAGAGTCAATGGAGAGAACTTTAGTAAGTACAGTGGGACCTCTAGGGAGGGGAACAGGGCTTTTACTTTCAATGGGTGCTGGGAGGCTTTTATTTTGACTGGGTACTGGGGGATCAAGATCAATAATCACAGAAGGGCATGGGGATGGGGACTTTGTCCTGGACGGTGGACTAGAAAGTTGCTGGAGGACCTTTTCACCCTCTGTAATAAGGTTTTTAATATCAGGGTGGTTATTATAGATTTTAAGATATAAATAATTAAATTCCAGTAACAAAAGGCAGAAACTGGTACACGTTCAGGACCAAAATACTGATAGTGATCATAAAGACAATCACCAATTCTCCAACGTTTCTCATATAGTGCCTTCCTTGGGTAACCAGGGAGAAATATCTTTAATATAATCTAAAAACTACTTTAATTCTTTCTTTTTAACCCTATTTCTTCATGTCTTGAGTGACTCCTTGAGTCCTTTAATGAATAAATAGTTTGCTGAATTCATGTCCCATGGTATTGCTTACCTAAGCCTCTGTGACACTCTCCTCAAGATTCGAATCATGGTCAGGTATCTCCGTGGCAATCTGTGTGAGTCTTTGCGTTACACCCCTCGGGCCGCGGTGACTCCGTGAATTCGGGTAGGCCTACCCTCTCTATCAGCAGAGTTTCTAGTTCCAGAAGGCTTCTTTGACCCAAGTTCCGGGCACCAGAATGCCCCGACCAGCAGGGCGGTGAACAGGGGCTAGGAACCCAATGAGACCTGAAATTAAGGAACATGAAACACGAAGAATGACAGCAAGTCAAGTTTCTGATCAAGCTGTAAAATTTTATTTTGAATACAGGCATTATAAGGCTTTGGGGAAGGAGAGGGAATGCTGGAGAATGGGGGAGAGGGAGCAAACTTCAAAGAGGAATGTTCCTTGCAACAAATGGCAGGAACCAATCTGTGTGTTGACTCACTTGTGTGAATCACTTGAATACTAATAAATGGTTTACCCAAGGGGAAATGACCTGCCCAGGGGGGAATTAACACTTTTCCTGAGGGGTTCCATTGTTTCAAAGCTTATCATCTATCAAGCAGAGAAATGGCTCCTGGCAGGACCCAAAGGGGTGGTGTAAGGTGCCTGGTTCATCCACTATTGTTTGGTCAAACACAGTTCCCATCTATGTTGAGATACAGCTCTTTCTGGGATCTTTCTGGGAATGTAATCTGCTGTCCATTGAGAAGTGGACAGGGAGCCTGGAGGCTGAATATGCAGCCAAACGTGACTGGAAAGGGTCCTGCCCCTGAATTCTGAGGTGTGCCCCAGCTTCCCCCTTTGGCAATGTTAGGGTGATAGTGAGGCATGAGATTGAATCGGGAATTCAGGAGAGCAAGACATGAGAGTCCCTTTGAATATGCAATCTTGCTTAGCCAGAATCTGGGCTAGCTGGCTTTCCCTGACCAGCTAGGTTCTCTGTACATAAGTTGCAGGTGAGGCTGGCTAAGCATACTCTGAGACTACTATAGGTGAGTTCTGAGCACACACAGACACACACACACAGACAGACAGAGACACACACACACACATTACTGTCACGTCTGGTATTACAGCGTATGGTGAAGGCTGGGGCTGTCTGGTGTCTGTGGGCATGAGAGCTGCTGCCTTACAATCTCTACAAGCCAGGTTTGAACCTGTCATCAATGAACACAGTGTAGGAGGTTTTTGAATTCTGGTCTCTTTCCAACTCATCAATTTCTCTTCTCGCCTTCTCTGTCTCTAAGTCTCACATGCTCTCACACACTGTCTTCACTCATTAATATTTTACTTATATACTTATTTTACTGACAGGCACTGATATACTAAGAGAGTTACCAGAGCACTGCTGAGCTCTGGCTTGTTGTGTTGGTGATTTCACCTAGGCTACTGGAGCCTCAGTGTGTAAGTCTTTCTGACACAAGCCATATTCTGTCTCCTCATTTCCATGCCAGTTTCATTCAGAGTTTATAATAAAGTGATTTTTTAGCCAAACACTTGGTACATTCTGATTTACAGATCAATATTGACACCATTGTAGCTCTCTTTGGCCCTTGGTCAATTTTCTTCTTTTCAGACTTACAAACACTGAAGAGGGAGAGGTTTTTGCCCTGAGGCTTACACTGGGAACTACCAGATGCACTGTGTCTGTTGCCAGACTAGGAATCTTGTGGTGCATGTCTATGTGGAGAGTCTCCTTGATGAGTTCCTTCTCAAGCCTTTTTTGCTCTGTCCCTTTGGAGCTGCATATAGCTAATGATTTGGAGATTTTACTCCTTTGGACAATGATTTTCCTGATGCACAGTTTCTCTCCAGGTTTTAGCAATCAATTGTCTGAATGTCATATTGAATCCATTGTAGAAAATGAGTACATCATTCCCTCTCTCTCTCTCTCTCTCTCTCTCTCTATATATATATATATATATATATATATATATATATATATATATATAACATGTAGAGGTCTGAAAATATTTTTTAGCTAGAGACCTGCACAGCTCTGGATTAGGGTAATAATGAGGATACCCTTCTGAGCCACAGTCATGGGAGACATCTTACAGAGGCATCGTATACCTCTTATCAATCTACAAATCTCTCTCAGCACAAACTACCACTGCCACATCATCTACTTCCCTCTTGCTCTTTTTGTCCACCGAGTCATATCCCAAAACTGTAAATCAAAGAAGAAATAGACATAGTGCAGTTCCCTGCACACTGCACAGTCTGAGGCTGGAACAGGAAGATGCAATACACCAGCCTGCATCTTGGCTGGAGCATCACTAAGACTACTTCCAAATAGAGAGGCGAGGGCAGTTTTGGAGAGTGGGCTGCAGGCCAAGAGTTGATTCTCAGAGTGGGCTAAGACCTAGATGTTCTAAGTGTAACCTTTCCTCACAAACATAAAATAACAATGCCACTTCTAAGAAGTATGTATGGGCATGGAGGGTTTGTCTTCAGTGCTCTGGCACTGATCAACAAAGGTCCAGAATTTCTGTCCTTTTCTGTCACTGTCATTCTCTCTGACTGTCTCTACGTGCCTTCTTCACTGGGCACTTATGGAAGTCAGTGCATGCATCGTGATCTTGGACTTCCTGGTGTTGAAATTTTCCTTTCTTTGTCCTTTGGATTATTTACTCTCCTGCATTTGGCATATTACATTGGGGAACTGAGGAAACAGCGATCCTGCTGCAGGTAACAGGCATATGTCCATCTCCAGCTACAGCTGTCCAGGCTGTCTGTGCTTGACTCCCATTCTCCAGGGCCCTGAGGCTGACACTCAGCCTAAATGCAACCCTCCTCAATTTCCTGCACCGCATCCTTGTCCTTATTCCATGAGAGCCCAGGTCAAGAGAAGTGAAACTCTGTCCCCCTGGCAACACACATTGTGCTTTCCCTCTATTGGGCCAAATGTAAGGGATCTGTGGTACTGATGGCCACACCAGTGTCCAGATTTTCCAGGCAAAACGGAAGCTTCCAGGGTTCTGTAAGAGGGTGTTTTGATGGCTGTGAAAAGTCTTTTCCAAGTCCCGCATGGCATTTCAAATTATTTTGAAACTTGAAGTTCTTTGTTTCTAGGGAATATTCTCACCTCTGGCCAGAATGCCCTCCCAACTAGGTGCACAGCTATCCCGGTGTCAGGAGGTCTGCCAGCCTGCTAGCTCCTGGAGGGATTTCAGAGTATGTCCTCAGATCCCAAGTGGTAACAGGTGTTTCCTATTGCCTTTATTAGCAACAGCCAGGCCCTCAGGTGAGGGCCGGGGCTGTGATCTCCACAGTAAGCTCCAAATTCAGACAATGGAGGCATCCATCTTCCTTTTGTCTCTCCATAGCAAGGGCCCAGGGAGTTTGTGCTTCCTGCAAGCAGAGCGACTTTGTATGGGACACTCATGGATGCCTACTTCTGGGAATCTCTCTGAGTGTGATGTGTGGACACCAGGACACCATGATGAAGGATTGTGAGGCCACAGGAGCAATTGCCTTACCAGTACCCAAAGGGGATGTGTAAGGTGCTGGTTTCATCCACTATTGTTTGGTCCAACACAGTTCCCATCTATGTTGGAACTCTTTCTCGGTTCTTTCTGGGCTTGTAGTCTGCTGCCCTGAGAAGTGTACTGGGAGCCTGGAGGCTGAGTATGCAGCCAAACGTGACTGGACAGGGTCCTGCCCATGAATTCTGAGGGTTGCTCCAGCTTCCCCAGTTGGCAGTGTTTGGATGATAGTGAGGCATGAGATTGAATCAGGAACTCAGGAGAGAGAGACATGAGAGTCCCCTTTCATATGCATTCTTGCTGAGCCAGAATCTGAGCTTTCTGCTTTTCCCTAACCAGCTAGGTTCTCTGTACATAAGTTGCAGGTGAAGCTGGCTTCCTTGCCACCCATGCTCTGAGACTACTATAGGTGAGTTCTGAGCACACACCGACACACACTGACAGACACACACACACACACACACACACACACACACACACACACACACACACATTAATGACAGGTCTGGTAGTAGAGCATATGGTGAAGGCTGGGGCTGTATGGGGTCTGTGGGCATTAGAGATGTTGCCTTACAATCTCTCCAAGCCAGGTTTGAACCTGTCATCAGTGAACACAATGTAGGAGGTTTTTTAATTTTGGTCTCTTTCCAACTCATCTATTCCTCTTCTCGCCTTCTCTGTCTCTAACTCTCACATGCTTTCACACACTCTGTCTTCACTCATTAATATTTTACTTATATAAGTATTTTAATGACAGGCCCAGATATACAAAGAGAGTTACCAGAGCACTGCTGAGCTCTGGCTTGTTGTGTTGGCTATTTCACCTAGGCTCCTGGAGCCTCAGTTTGTAAGTCTTTCTGACACAAGCCATATTCTGTCTCCTTATTTCCATGCCAGTATCACTCAGAGTTTATATTAAAGATAAACATACATATATAAATATATATATACATATATATTTATATATATGTCATTTTTAGAATTGTTGACATATGTATTTGACCTTATTTCAGAAATACCACATTTATAACAGCCTAGTTTTTCAGAAATATTTGGCCATATAGTTGGAGCATCATTGAATACAAATATAAATAATAGAACCTTCCAGTAGCATTTCTAATAGTGTTTCTATCAGCATCCTTATTGTAATTATCATAGCACAGAACTTCCTTTATTTTTCTAGTGTAAGTATCAATACGTATGTTTTTGTTTTCTTTTTCTGGAAATCTTAATTTCCCTGGATCCTGAAGTGTTAGGGAATTTTTGAAGCAGCCCTCTGTTTCTCAACAGATGGTGTCTATGTTTCTGCTGTAATCAGGTCTTCTTGTGGTTTTTGTTTTCATTTTTTAAAAAATTTTTTCAAGTCCTCCTAGATCATCCCCATTTATTTGCATATTCATTTATTTAGTCAGGTATCACATGAGGGGTCATTTCTTCTGCTTGATAGATTTTCTCTTATAATTGAAAGGAACTTTTGACGCACAATACATTTCCTGGGGAAACTACTACACACATTTGGTGAATGCATGGGTTGTCTGGGGTCTGTGGGCTTTAGAGCTGCTGCCATACAATCTGTACAACCCAGGTTTGAACCTGTCATATATGAACACAGTCTAGGGGGTTTTCTCTTCTGGTCTATTTACAACTCTCTATTTCTCTTTTCGCCATCTCTGTCTCTGACTCTCACAGGCTCTCACTCATTCTGTCTGCAATTAGTAATATTTTACTTATATATTATTTTACTGACAGGCCCAGATATACAAAGAGAGTTGCCATAGCACTGCTGAGCTCTGGCTTGTTTTGGTGATTTCACCTAGGCTACTGGAGCCTCAGCTTTGTAAGTCTCTCTGACACAAGCCATATTCTGTTTCCTCATATCCATGTCAGTATGTCTCAGAATTTATAATAAAGATATAAATGCATATACATATATATACACATATATAAATATACACATATATATCTGTCATTTTTGGAATTGTCAAACTATGTAATTGATCTCAATCAGAATTAACACATTTATAACAGCTTCCTTTTTCATTAATAATTTGCCACATAGTTGGAGCAGGATTCAATACAATTATAAATAATAGAACCTTCCAGTAGCATTTCTATCAGCATCCTTGTTGTAATTATTATAGTACAGTACTTGCCTCCTTTCTCTAGTGTAAGCTTCAATACATATGAGTTTCTTTTGAATCTCCTGAAATCTTAATTTCCCTGGACTCTGAAGTGTCTCGGAATTTTTGAAGCAGCCCTCTGTTTCTCAGCAGATGGTTTCTATATGTCTGCTCTAATCAGGTCTTCTTGTGCTTTTTATATTTTTTTATTTTTATCAAATACTCCTATATCATCCAAATATATTTGCATATTTATTTATTTATTTAGTCCTATATTACATGACTGGTCATTTCTTCTGCTTGATAGATTTTTCTCTTATAATTGAAGGGAAGTTTACACTCACAATATATTTCCTGTCGTAAATACTACACACATATGGTGAAAGGTGGGGTTGTCTGGGTTCTGTCGACATGAGACTGCTGCCTTACAATCTCTACAACCCAGGATTGAACCTGTCTTGGATGAACAGAGTGTGGGAGGTTTTGGAATTCTGGTCTCTTTCCAACTCTTCTATTTCTCTTCTTGCCTTCTCTGTCTCTGACTCTCACAGGCTCTCACTCACTCTGTCTGAACTCAGTAATATTTTATTTATATGTTATTTTACTGACAGGCCCAAATATACAAAGAGAGTCACCAGGGCACTGCTGAGCTCTGGCTTGTTTTGTTGGCGATTTCACCTAGGTTTCTGGAGCCTCAGCTTTGTAAGTCTCTCTGGCACAAGCCATACTCTGTCTCCTCATAGCCATGCCAGTATCCCTCATAGTTGATAATAAATATACACATACATATATGCACATATATATATATATATATCAGTTATTTTTAGAATTGTTGACCTTTTTATTTGATCTTAACACAGAATTACTGCATTTATAACAGCCTCCTTATTCATAAATAATTGGTCATATAGTTGGAGCAGGATTCACTACAATTTTACATTAGAAACCTTCCAGGAGCATTTCCAATAACCTTTATCTAAGTATCCTTGTTGTAATTATCATAGCACAGAACTTGCCTCCATTTACTAGTGTAAGCTTCAATACGTATGCCTTTCTTTTCATTCTCGGTAATTCTTAATTTGCCTGGATCCTGAAGTGTAAGGGAATTTTTGAAGCAGCCCTCTGTTTCTCAGCAGACGTTTTCTATATTTCTGCTGTAATCAGGTCTTCCTGTGGTCTTTGTTTTTATTTTTTATTTTTTTCAAATCCTCGTAGATCATCCCCATTTGTTTGCATATTTATTTATTTATTTAGTCCAATATCACATGAGGGGTCATTTCTTCTGCCTGATAGATTTTCTCTTATAATTGAAGGGAACTTCTGACACACAATACATTTCCTTTTGCAGATACTGCACACTACTACAACTACTACTGCACTGTTTTTGACAGTGACATCCAATGCACAATGGATTAGTATTGCATGGCTCTAGAGAATGCTCATTATTTAACCGACAATGTATCTAACCTCCCAAATATTTATTCTGTTCTTTCTTGGGGGATGAATGGTTTACAGTCAACAGTTACATGTAATAGTGGGCACGAGGGTAATTTTTCCCACATTCCCTGTATTTCTGTACATCACTTGTAACTTTCTTATTGAGGAGAAGGAAACAGTCATAAATTGATAGAGCAGGGCCCAAGCAGGAAGAGAGAGAGAGAGAGACAGCTGCAGCTCTGATTTGCCATAAGCCCAGCTTTTCCCTAGCTGGGTAAGTGGTGACCAGGGGCTCAAAATGTGGTCCTGGCTTCCACAAGTTCTCTGGCATTCTTGCTTAGCCAAAATCTGGGCTAGCTGGCTTGCCCAGAGCAGCTAGGTTCTCTGTACATAAGTTGCAGTTGGGGTTGGCTACCTTGACACCCGTGCTCTGAGACTACTACAGGTGAGCTCTGAACATACACAGACACAGAGAGAGAGAGAGACCAAAACACACAAAAACACACACACATTACTGTCAGTTCTGTTGATACAGCATATGGTGCTGGCCTATCACTGACTAGGGGTCCTTACCCTCCTGGGCGTGTCCAAGCACACTGGCCAATTAGATTATTGTCAGGGGTTCTGGGCGTGGCCTAGGCCTCTGCCCTATCAAAGCCTGGTGGCGCCCTGTGTGAGGGCCTTCTGAAGGAAGCCCGCCAATGAGAGCTCAGAGCTGCCCTTAATAGGTTGGGCATGCTTCCAGTAAGTGTGAAGCAGGGTTCAACAGGGCCCTGCCTTGCAGAAGCTGTCCAGTGCGCATGTGTATAACTCCGTTTGTGTGTGTGTTTGTGAGGTAGGGAGAGAGAGATAGAACAACAGAAGCACTGTGGCACAGGTGATTATGTGCAAAACACGTGGCACATTCTGATTTACAGGTCAATATGACACCATTATAGCTCTCCTTGGCCATTGGCCACTTTTCTTCTTTTCAGATGTGAAGACAGTGTAGAGGGAGAGGTTTTTGCCCTGTGGCTTGCACTGGGAACTGGAGCTGCCCTGAGTGTGTTGCCAGACTAGGAAACTTGTGAGCCTGTCCATGAGGAGTGTCTCCTGGATGAGTTCCTACTCGAGCCTTTTTTGCTCCGTCCCGTTGGAGCTGCATATAGCTAATGATTTTGAGATTTTACTCCTTTGGACAATTATATTACTGATGCACAGTTTCCCTCCAGGTTTTAGCAATCAATTGTTTGAATGTCATATCGAATCCATTGTAGAAAAAGACTACATCAGTATCTCACTCTCTCTCTCTCTCTCTCTCTCTCTCTATATATATATATATATATATATATATATATATATATATATATATATATATATATGTAACATGTAGAGATCAGAAAATATTTTTTATCTAGAGACCTGCACAGCTCTGGATTAGGGTAAGAATTCGGATACACTTAGCCCTTCTGAGCCACAGTCATGAGAGACATCTCACAGAGCCAGTCGTATACCTCTAATCACTCTACAAATCTCTCTCAGAACAAACTACCTCTGCCAAGTCATCTACTTCCCTCTTGCTCTTTTTGTCCACCAGTCCTATCCCAAAACTGGAAATCAAAGAAGAAATAGACATAGTGCAGTTCCCTGCACACAGGACAGTCTGAGGCTGGACCAGGGAGATGCAATACGCCAGCCTGCATCTCGGCTGCAGCATCACTAAGACTAATTCGTAATTGGAGAGGTGAGGGCAGTTTTGGAGAGTGGACTGCAGGTCAAGTATTGCTTCTCATTGTGGGCTTAGACCTAGATGTTTTAAGTGTAACCTTTCCTCACAAACAAAAAATAACAAGGCCACTTGTAAGAAGTATGCATGGGCATGGAGGCTTTGTCTTCAGTGCTCTGGCACTGACCAACACAGGGCCAGAATTTCTGTCCTTTTCAGTCACTGTCATTCTGTCTCTCTGACAGTCTCTGTGTGCCTTCTTCCCTGGACCCTTTCTGGAAGTCAGTGCATGCATCGTGAACTTGGTCTTCCTGGTGTTGAAATTTTCCTTTCTTTTCCCTTTGGATTATTACTCTCGTGCATATGGCGTAGTATAGAGTGGAACTGAGGAGACAGTGTTCCTGCTGCAGGTAACAGGCATATATCCATCTCCAGATGCAGATGTCCAGGCCCTCTGTGCTTGACTCCCATTGTCAAGGGCCCTGTGGCTGACAATCAGTCTAAATGCAGTCCTCCTCAATTTCCTGCACCACATCCTTTTACTTATTGCATGAGAGCCTAGGTCAAGAGAAGTGAAACTATACCACCCTGGCACACACATTGTGCTTTCCCTCTATTGTGCTGAATGTAAATGATCTGTGGTACTGATGGCCACACCAGAGTCCAGATTTTCCATGCAAAACGGAAGCTTCCAAAGTTCAGGAAGATGATGTCTTGATGGCTGTGAAATGTCTTTTCCAAGTGCCTCCTGGGGTTTCAAATCCTTTTGAAACCTGAAGTTCGTTCTTATATCTAAGGAATATTCTCACCTCTGGCCCGAAGGCCCTCCCAACTAGGAGCACAGCTATCCCGGGGTCAGGAGGTCTGCCAGCCTGCTAGCTCCTGGAGGGATTCCTGAGTATGTCCTCAGGCCCCAAGTGGTAACAGGTGTTTCCAATTGTCTTTATTAGCAACAGCCAGACCCTCAGGTGAGGGGCGGGGCTGTGATCTCAACTGGAAGCTCCTAATTCAGCCAATGGAGGCATCCATCTTCCTTTTGTCTCTCCATAGCAAGGGCCCAGGGAGTTTGTGCTTCCTGCAAGCAGAGCGACTTTGTATGGGACACTCATGCATGCCTACTTCTGGGAATCTCTCTGAGTGTGATGTGTGGACACCAGGACACCATGATCAGGGATTGTGAGGCCACAGATGCAATTGCCTTAGCCGGACCCAAAGGGTAGGTGTAAGGGGCTGGGTTCATCCACTATTGTTTGGTCAAACACAGTTCCCATCTATGTTGAAACACAGCTCTTTCTGTGTAATTTCTGTGCTTGTAATCAGCTGACCTGAGAAGTGGACTGAGAGTCTGGAGGCTGATTAGGCAGCCAAAAGTGACTGGACAGGCTCCTGCCCTTGAATTCTGAGGGGTGCCCCAGCTTACCCCGTTGGCAGTGTGTGGAGGATAGTGAGGCATGAGATTGAATCGGGAACTGAGGAGAGGGGGAAATGAGAATCCCTTTGCATGTGCATTCTTGCTTAGCCAGAATCTGGGGTAGGTGGCTTGCCCTGACCAGTTAGGTTCTCTGTACATAAGTTGCAGGTGACGCTGGCTACCTTCCCACACATGCTCTGAGACTACTATAGGTGAGCTCTGAGCACACACAGACACAGACAGACAGACAGACACACACACACAAACACATTACTGTCAGGTCTGGTAGTACAGAATATGGTGAAGGCTGGGGCTGTCTGGGATCTGTGGGCATGAAAGCTGCTGCCTTACAATCTCTACAAGCCAGCTTTGAACCTGTCATCAATGAACACAGTGTAGGAGGTTTTTGAATTCTCATCTCTTTCCAGCAGAAGTGGCTGGTGGGCGGGCCTTCCAGAGGCTGCCCAATGAGCGTGCTGCAGGGCCGTGTGGATGGTGCTGAAAGTTGCTGGCCAATCACTGACTAGTGGCCTTGACACTCCTGGGCGTGTACTAGCACACTGGCCAATGATATTACTGGCAGGGGTTCTGGGCGTGGCCTAGGCCTCTGGCATATCAGAGCATGGCTGGTGCCCTGTCTGCGGGCCTTCTGAAGTAAGCCCGACAATGGGAGCTCAGAGCTGGCCTTAAAAGGCTGGGCGTGCTTACAGGAAGTGCGTAGCAGGGTTCACACAGGACCCTGCCTTGCAGAAGCTGTCCCCGTGTATAATTCTGTTTGTGCCTGTGCCTCTGTGGATGTGTGCGTGTGTGTAACTGTGAGAGTCTGTGTGTGTGTTTGTGTGTGTGTGTGTGTGTGTGAGGGAGAGAGAGACAGAGAGAACAACAGAATCACTGTGGCACAGGTGATTTTGTGCAAAACACTTGACACATTCTGATTTACAACTCAATATTGACATCATTGTAGCTCTCCTTGTCCCTTGGCCACTTTTCTTATTTTCAGATATAAAGACACTGAAGAGAGAGAGGTTTTTGCCCTGAGGCTTGCACTGGGTACTAGCAGCTGCCCTGTGTGTGTTTCCAGACTATTAAACTTGTAGTGCCTGTCCATGTGGAGAGTCTCCTGTATGAGTTCCTTCATGAGCCTTTTTCACCCTATCCTGTTGGAGCTGCATATAGCTAATGATTTGGAGATTTTACTCCTTTGGACAGTTCTTTTCCTGATGCACAGTTTCTCTCCAGGTTTTACTAATCAATTGTCTGAATATCATATCGCATTCATTGTAGAAAATGACTACATCAGTGTCTTGCTGTCTCTCTCTCTCTCTCTCTCTCTCTCTATATATATATATATATATATATATATGTGTGTGTGTGTGTGTGTGTGTGTATGTATGCCATTCGTTTACCTCTTGTCACTCTACAAATCTCTCTCAGCACAAACTACAACTGCCAAATCATCTACATCACTCTTGCACTTTTTGTCCACCGAGTCCTATCCCAAAACTGTAAATCAAAGAAAAAGTAGACATAGTGCAGTTCCCTGCACACATGACAGGCTATGGCTGGACCAGGGAGAGGAAATACACCAGCCATCATTTTTCTGCAGCATCCCTAAAACTAATTTCATTTTGGAGAGTCAAGGGCAGGTTGGAGAGTGGACTTCAGGCCAATTGTTGCTTCTCAGAGTGGACTCAGACCTAGATGTTCTAAGTGTAACCTTTCCTCACAAACATAAAATAACAATGCCACTTGGAAGAAGTATGCATGGACATGGAGGGTTTGTCTTCAGTCCTCTAGCACTGATCAAAACAGGGCCAGAATTTCTGTCCTCTTCAGTCACTGTCATTCTGTCTCTCTGACTGTCTCTGTGTGCCTTCTTCCCTGGAACCTTCCTGGAAGTCAGGGCATGCATCGTGAACTCCGTCTTCCTGGTGTTGAAATTTTCCTTTCTTGGCCCTTTAGATACTTAGGCTCCTGCATATGGCGTAGTACAGAGGGGAACTGAGGAGACAGCGTTCCTGCTGCAGGTAACAGGAATATGTCCATCTCCAGCTGCAGCTGTCCAGGCCCTCTGTGCTTGACTCCCATTCTCCAGGGCCCTGAGGCTGACACTCAGCCTATATGCAGCCTCCTCAATTTCCTGCACAGCATCCTTGTCCTTACTCCATGAGAGCCCAGGTCAAGAGAAGTGAAACTCTATCCTCCTGGCACACACATTGTGCTTTCCCTCTATTGGGCCGAATGTAAAGGATCTGTGGTACTGATGGCCACACCAGTGTCCAGATTTTCCACGCAAAATGGAAGCTTCCAGCGTTCAGAAAGAGGGTGTTTTGATGGCTGTGAAATGTCTTTTCCAAGTGCCTCCTGGGGTTTTCAAATCCTTGTGAAACCTGAAGTTCTTTCTTGTATCTAGGGAATATTCTCACCTCTGGCCCGAAGGCACTCCCAACTAGGAGCACAGCTATCCCGGGGTCAGGAGGTCTGCCAGCCTGCTAGCTCCTGGAGGGATTCCTGAGTATGTCCTTAGGCCCCAAGTGGTAACAGGTGTTTCCAATTGCCTTCATTAGCAGCAGCCAGGGCATCTGGTGAGAGGCGGGGCTCTGATCTCCACTGGAAGCTCCTAATTCAGCCAATGGAGGCATCCATCTTCCTTTTGTCTCTCCATAGCAAGGGCCCAGGGAGTTTGTGCTTCCTGCAAGCAGAGAGACTTTGTATGGGACACTCATGCATGCCTACTTCTGGCAATCTCTCTGACTGTGATGTATGGACACCAGGACACCATGATCAGGGATTGTGAGGCCACAGGAGCAATTGCCTTAGCCGGATCCAAAGGGTAGGTGTTAGGTGACAGGTTCATCCACTATTGTTTGGTCAAACACAGTTCCCATCTATGTTGAAACACAGCTCTTTCAGGGTTCATTCTGGACTTGTAATCTGCTGCCCTGAGCAGTGGACTGAGAGTCTGGAGGCTGAGTAGGCATCCAAACGTGACTGGACAGGCTCCTGTCCCTGAATTCTGAGGGGTACCTGAGCTTCCCCCGTTAGCAGTGATTGGATGATAGTGAGGCATGAGATTGAATCGGGAAATCAGGAGAGGGAGCCATGAGACTCCCTTTGCATGTGCATTCTTGCTTAGCCAGAATCTGGGCTAGCTGGCTTGCCCTGACCAGCTAGGTTCTCTGTACATAAGTTGCAGGTGAGGCTAGCTACCTTCCCACCCATGCTCGGAGATTTCTATAGGTAAGCTCTGAGCACACACAGACACAGACAGACACACACACACACAGATTACTGTCAGGTCTTATAGTACAGCATATGGTAAAGGCTGGGGCTGTCTGGGGTCTGTGGGCATGAGAGCTGCTGCCTTACCATCTCTACAAGCCAGGTTTGAACCTGTCATCAATGAACACAGTTTAGGAGGTTTTTGAATTCTCATCTCTTTCCAGCAGATGTGGCTCGTGGGCGGGCCTTCCAGAGGCTGCCCAATGTGCTTGATGCAGGGCTGTGTGGATGGTGATCAAGTTTGCTGGCCAATCACTGACTAGGGGCCTTGACACTACTGGGCGTGTCCTAGCACACTGACCAATTATATTGCTGGCAGGGGTTCTCGGCATGTCCTAGGCCTCTGGCTTATCAGAGCATGCCTGGTGTCCTGTCTGAGGGATTTCTGAAGTAAGCCTGACAATGGGAGCTCATAGCTGGCCTTAAAAGGCTGGGCGTGCTTCCAGGAAGTGCGAAGAGGGTTCAGCCCAGGGCCCTGCCTAGCAGAAGCTGTCCAGTGTGCATGTGTATAACTCCGTTTGTGCCTGTGCCTCTGTGGATGTGTGCGTGTGTGTAACAATGAGAGTGTGTCTTTGTGTGTGTGTGTGTGTGTGAGGAAAGGAGAGATAGAGAGAACAACAGAATCACTGTGGCACAGGTGATTTTGTGCAAAACACTTGGCACATTCTGATTTACAGCTCAATATTGACACCATTGTAGCTCTACTTGGCCCTTGGTCAGTTTTCTTATTTTCAGATGTAAAGACACTGAAATCGGAGAGGTTTTTGTCCTGAGGCTTGCACTGGGAACTAGCAGCTGCCCTGTGTGTGTTGCCAGACTAGGAACCTTGTGGTGCCTGTCCATGTGGAGAGTCTCCTGAATGAGTTCCTTCTCGAGCCTTTTTCACTAGGTCCCATTGGAGCTGCATATAGCTAATGATTTGGAGATTTTACTCCTTTGGACAATTGTTTTCCTGATGCACAGTTTACCTCCAGGTTTTAGCAATCAATTGTCTGAATGTCATATCGCATCCATTGTAGAAAATGACTACATCAGTGTCTTGCTTCCTCTCTCTCTCTCTCTCTCTCTCTCTCTCTCTCTCTATATATATATATATATATATATATATATATATATATATATATATATATCATGTAGAGATCTGAAAATATTTTTACAAAGAGACCTGCAAAGCTCTGGATTATTGTAGTAATGCGGATACACCTGGCCCTTCTGAGCCACAGTCATGAGAGACATCACACAGAACCATTCGTTTACCTCCTGTCACTCTCAGCACAATCTATAGCTTCCAAATCATCTATTTCACTCTTGCTCTTTCTGTCCACCGAGACCTATCCCAAAACTTTAAATCATAGAAGAAATAGACATAGTGTAGTTCCCTGCACACAGGACAGTCTGAGGCAGGACCAGGGAGATGAAATACGCCAGCCTGCAATTGGCTGGAGCATCACTAAAACTACTTCCTATTTTGAGAGGTAAGAGCAGTTTTGGAGAGTGTGCTGCAGGCCAAGTGTCGATTCTCAGTGTGGGCTAAGACCTAGATGTTCTAAGTGTAACCTTTCCTCACAAACATGAAATAGCAATGTCACTTGTAAGAAGTATGCATGGGAATGGAGGGTTTGTCTTCAGTGCTCTGGCACTGATCAACACAGGTTCAGAATTTCTCCTTTTCAGTCACTGTCATTCTGTCTCTCTGACTGTCTCTACGTGCCTTCTTCCCTGAACCCTTCATGGAAGTCAGTGCATCCATCATGAACTCGGTCTTCCTGGTGTTAAAATTTTCCTTTCTTTGCCCCTTGGTTTAGTTAGTCTCCTGCATATGGCATAGTACAGAGGAGGACTTAGGAGACAGCATTCCTGCTGCAGGTAACAGGCATATGTCCATATCCAGCTGCAGATGTCCAGGCCCTCTGTGCTTGACTCCCATTATCCAGGGCCCTGTGGCTGACACTCAGCCTAAATGCAGTCCTCCTCAATTTCCTGTACAGCATCCTTGTCCTTATTCCATGAGAGCCCAGGTCAAGAGAAGTGAAACTCTACCACCTTGGCACATACATTGTGCTTTCCCTCTATTGGTCCGAATGTAAAGGATCTGTGGTACTGATGGCCACACCAGTGTCCAGATTTTCCATGCAAAACGGAAGCTTCCAGGGTTCAGAAAGAGGATGTTTTGATGGCTGTGATATGTCTTTTCCAAGTGCCTCCTGGGGTTTCAAATCCTTTTGAAACCTGAAGTTCGTTCTGGTATCTAGGGAATATTCTTACCTCTGGCCCGAAGGCCCTTCCAACTAGGAGCTCAGCTATCCCGGGGTCAGGAGGTCTGCCAGCCTTCTAGCTCCTAGATGGATTCCTGAGTATGTCCTCATGACCCAAGTGGTAACAGGTGTTTCCAATTTTATTAACAGCGGCCAGGCCCTCAGGTGAGGGGCGGGGCAGTGATCTCCACTGGATGCTCCTAATTCAGCCAATGGAGGCATCCATCTTCCTTTTGTCTCTCCATAGCAAGGGCCCTGGGAGTTTGTGCATCGTGCAAGCAGAGCGACTTTGTATGGGACACTCATGCATGCCTACTTCTGGGAATCTCTCTGAGTGTGATGTGTGGACACCAGGACACCTTGATCAGGGATTGTGAGGCCACAGGAGCAATTGCCTTAGCCTGACCCAAAGGATAGGTGTGAGGGGCCGGGTTCATCCACTATTGTTTGGTCAAACACAGTTCCCATCTATGTTGAAACACAGCTCTTTCTGGAATCATTCTGGGCTTGTAATCTGCTGCCATGAGCAGTGGACTGAGAGTCTGGAGGCTGAGTAGGCAGCTAAACGTGACTGGACAGCCTCCTGCCCTTGAATTCTGAGGGTTGCCCTAGCTTACCCTGTTGGCAGTGTTTGGATGATAGTGAGGCATGGGATTGAATCGGGAACTCAGGAGAGGGAGACATGAGAGTCCCTTTGATTGTTCATTATTGCTTAGACAGAATCTGGGCTAGCTGGCTTTCCCTACCCGCTAGGTTCTCTGTACATAAGTTGCAGGTGAGGCTGGGTACCTTCTCACCCATGCTCTGAGACTACTATAGGTGAGCTCTGAGCACACACAGACACAGACAGATACACAGACACACACACACACACACATTACTGTCAGGTCTGGTAGTACAGCATATGGTGAAGGCTGGGGCTGTCTGGGGTCTGTAGACCTGAGAGCTGCTGCCTTACAATATCTACAAGCCAACTTTGAATGTGTCATCAATGAACACAGTGTAGGAGGTTTTTGAATTCTCTTCTCTTTCCAGCAGAAGTGTCTGTTGGGGTGCCTTCCAGAAGCTGCCCAATGAGCCTGCTACAGGGCCGTGTGGGCAGTGCTCAAATTGCTGGCCAATCACTGACTAGAAGCCTTGACACTCCTGGGCGTGTCCTTGCACACTGGTCAATGATAATGCTGGCAGGGGTTCTGGGCGTGGCCTAGGACTCTGGCATATCAGAGCATGGCTGGAGACCTCTCTGCAGGCCTTCTGAAGTAAGCCTGACAATGGGAGCTCAGAGCTGGCCTTAAAAGGCTGGGCGTGCTTGCAGGAAGTGCGAAGCAGGGTTCACCCAGGGCCCTGCCTAGCAGAAGCTGTCCAGTGTGCATGTTTATAACTCCGTTTGTGCCTGTGCCTCTGTGGATGTGTGCGTGTGTGTATCTGTGAGAGTGTGAATTTGTGTGTGTATATGAGGGAGGGAGAGATACAGAACAATAGAATCACTGTGGCACAGGTGATTTTGTGCAAAACACTTGGCACATTCTGATTTACAGCTCAATATTGACACCATTGTAGCTCTCCTTAGACCTTGGTCACTTTTCTTATTTTCCGATGTAAAGGCACTGAAGATGGAGAGGTTTTTGCCCTGAGGCGTTCACTGGGTACTAGCAGCTGCCCTGTGTGTGTTGCCAGACTAGGAAACTTGTGGTGCCTGTCCATGTGGAAGGTCTCCTCGATGAGATTTTACTCCTTTGGACAATTCTTTTCCTGTTGCACAGTTACTCTCCAGGTTTTAGCAGTCAATTTTCTGAATGTCATATCACATCCATTGTAGAAAATGACTACATCAGTGTCTTGCTCTCTCTCTCTCTCTCTCTCTCTCTCTCTCTCTCTCTATATATATATATATATATATATATATATATATATATATATATATATAACATATAGAGGTCTGAAAATATATTTTAGCTAGAGACCTGCACAGCTCTGGATTAGGGTAGTAATTCGGATACACCTGGCCATTCTGAGCCAAAGTCAAGAGAGACATCTCACAGAGCCATTCCTTTACCTCTTGTCACTCTACAAATCTCTCTCAGCACAAACTACAGCTGCCAAATCATCTACTTCTCTCTTGCTTTTTGTCCACCAAGTCGTATCCCAAAACTGTAAATCAAAGAAGAAATAGACATAGTGCAGTTCCCTGCACACAGGACAGCCTGAGGCTGGACTAGGGAGATGAAATACGCCAGCCTGCATTTGTCTGGAGCATCACTAAAACTACTTCCAATTTGGAGAGGCAAGGGCAGTTTTGGAGAGTGGACTGCAGGCCAAGTGTTGCTTCTCAGAGTGGGCTAAGATCTAGATGTTCTAAGTGTAACCTTTCCTCTCAGGATGTTTTGATGGCTGTGAAATGTCTTTTCCAAGTGCCTCCTGGGGTTTCAAATCCATTTGAAACCTGAAGTTCGTTCTTGTATCTAGGGAATATTCTCACCTCTGGCCCAAAGTCTCTCCCAACTCGGAGCACAGCTATCCCGGGGTCAGGTCGTCTGCCAGCCTGCTAGCTCCTGGAGGGATTCTTGAGTATGATCTCAGGCACCAAGTGGTAACAGGTATTTCCAATTACCTTTATTAGCAGCAGCCAGGCCCTGATCTGAGGGGCGGGGCTGTGATCTCCACTGGAAGCTCCTAATTCATCCAATGGAGGCATCCATCCTCCTTTTGTCTCTCCATAGCAAGGGCCCGGGGAGTTTGTTCTTCCTGCAAGCAGAGCGACTTTGTATGGGACACTCATGCATGCCTACTTCTGGGAATCTCTCTGAGTGTGATGTGTGGACACCAGGACACAATGATAAGGGATTGTGAGGCCATAGGAGCAATTACCTTAGCCGAACCCAAAGGGTAGGTGTAAGGTCACGGGTTCATCCACTATTGTTTTGTCAAACACAGTTCCCATCTATGTTGAAACACAGCTGTTTCTGGGTTCATTCTTGGCTTGTAATCTGCTTCCCTGAGCAGTGGGCTGAGAATCTGGAGGCTGATTAGGCAGCCAAACGTGACTGGACAGGCTGCTGCCCTTGAATTCTGAGGGGTGCCTCAACTTACCCCATTGGCAGTTTGGATGATAGTGAGGCATGAGATTGAATCGGGAATTCAGGAGAGGGAGACATGAGAGTCCCTTTGCATGTGCATTCTTGCTTAGCCAGAATCTGGGCTAGCTGGCTTGCCCTGACCAGCTAGGTTCTCTGTACATAAGTTGCAGGGGAGGCTGGCTACCTTCCAACCATGCTGTGAGAATACTATAGGTGAGCTCTGACCACACACAGACACAGACAGACAGACAGACAGACAGACACACACACACACACACACACACACACACACACACACACACACACACACACATATTACTGTCTAGTCTGGTAGTACAGCATATGGTGAAGGCTGGGGCTGTCTGGGGTCTGTGGGCATGAGAGTTGCTGTCTTACAATCTCTACAGGCCAGGTTTGAACCTGTCATCAATTAACACAGAGTAGGAGGTTTTTGAATTCTCATCTCTTTCCAGCAGATGTGGCTGGAGGGCGGGCCTTCCAGAGGCTGCCAAATGAGCATGCTGCAGGGCCATGTGGGCGGTGCTCAAGGTTGCTGGCCAATCACTGACTAGGGGCCTTGACACTCCTGGGCGTGTCCTAGCACACTGGCCAATGATATTGCTGGCAGGGGTTCTGGGCGTGGCCTAGGACTCTGGCATATCAGAGCATGGCTGGTGCCCTGTCTGCGGGCCTTCTGAAGTAAGCCCGACTATGGGAGCTCAGAGCTGGCCTTAAAAGGCTGGGCGTGCTTGCAGGAAGTGCGAAGCAGTGTTCACCTAGGGCCCTGCCTTGCAGAAGCTGTCCAGTGTGCATGTGTATAACTCCGTTTGTGCTTGTGCCTCTGTGGATGTGTGCGTGTGTGTAACTGTGAGAGTGTGTGTTTGTGTGTGTGTGAGGGAGGGAGAGTGAGTGAGAACAACAGAATTACTGTGGCATAGGTGATTTTGTGCAAAACATTTGGCACATTTTGATTTACAGTTCAATATTGACACCATTGTAGCTCTCCTTGGCCCATGGTCACTTTTCTTATTTTCAGATGTAAGGACACTGAAGAGGGAGAGGTTTTTGCCTGAGGCTTGCACAGGGAACTGGCATCTGCCCTGTGTGTGTTGCCAGACTAGGAAACTTGTGGTGCCTGTCCATGTGGAGAGTATTCTGTATGAGTTCCTTCTAGAGCCTTTTTCTCTAGGTCCCGTTGGAGCTGCATATAGCTAATGATTTGGAGATTTTACTCCTTTGGACAATTCTTTTGCTGATGCACAGTTTCTCTCCAGGTTTTAGCAATCAATTGTCTGAATGTCATATCGCATCCATTGTAGAAAATGACTACATCAGTGTCTTGCTCTCTCTCTCTCACTCTCTTTCTCTCTCTCTCTCTCTCTCTCTCTCTATATATATATATATATATATATATATATATATATATATATATATATATATATATATATAACTTGTAGAGGTCTGAAAATATATTTTTGCTAGAGACCTGCCCAGCTCTGGATTCGGGTAGTAATTCGGATACACCTGGCCCTTCTGAGCCACAGTCATGAGAGACATCTCTTAGAGCCATTCGTTTACCTCTTGTCATTCTACAAAACTCTCTCAGCACAAACTACAGCTGCTAAATCACCTACTTCACTCTTGCTATTTTTGTCCACAGATTCCTATACCAAAAGTGTAAACCAAAGAAGAAATAGACATAGTTCAGTTCCCTGCACAAAGGACACGCCGAGGCTTGACCAGGGAGATGATATATGCCAGCCTGCATTTGGCTGGAGCATCACTAAAACTACATCCAATTTGGAGAGGCAAGGGCAGTTTTGGAGACTGGGCTGCAGGCCAAGTGTTGCTTCTCAGAGTGGCCTAAGACCTAGATGTTCTAAGTGTAACCTTTCCTCACAAACATAAAATAACAATGCCACTTGTAAGAAGTATGCATGGGAATGGAGGGTTTGTCTTCAGTGCTCTGGCACTGATCAACACAGGGCCAGAATCTTTCCTTTTCAGTCACTGTCATTCTGTCTCTCTGACTGTCTCTACGTGCCTTCTTCCCTGAACCCTTCATGGAAGTCAGTGCATGCATCGTGAACTCGGTCTTCCTGGTGTTGAAATTTTCCTTTCTTTGCACTTTGGATTAGTTAGTCGCATGCATATGGCGTAGTACAGAGAAGAACTTAGGAGACAGCGTTCCTTCTGCAGGTTTCAGGCATATGTCCATCTCCAGCTGCAGCTTTCCTTGCCCTCTGTGCTTGACTCCCATTCTCCAGGGCCCTGTGGCTGACAATCAGCCTAAATGCAGCCCTCCTCAATTTTCTGGACCACATCCTTATCCTTATTCCATGAGAGCGCAGGTCAAGAGAAGAGAAACTCTACCACCCTGGCACACACATTATGCTTTCCCCCTATTGGTCCGAATGTAAAGGATCTGTGGTACTGATGGCCACACCAGTGTCCAGATATTCCATGCAAAACGGAAGCTTCCAGGGTTCAGAAAGAGGTTGTTTTGATGCCTGTGGTATAACTTTTCCATGTGCCTCCTGGGGTTTCAAATCCTTTTGAAACCTGAAGTTCATTCTTATATCTAGGGAATATTCTCACCTCTTGCTAGAAGTCCCTCTCAACTCGGAGCACAAGTATCCCAGGATCAAGAGGTCTGCCAGTCTGCTAGCTCCTGGAGGGATTCCTGAGTATGATCTCAGGCCCTAAGTGGTAACAGGTGTTTCCAATTACCATTTTTAGCAGCAGCCAGGCCCTGAAGTGTGGGGCGGGGCTGTGATCTCCACTGGAAGCTCCGAATTCAGCCAGTGGAGGCATCCATATTCCTTTTGTCTCTCCATAGCAAGGGCCCGGGATTTTGGCCTTCCTGCAAGCAGAGGGACTTTGTATGGGACACTCATGCATGCCTACTTCTGGGAATCTCTCTGAGTGTGATGTGTGCACTCCAGGCCACCATGATTGGGGATTGTGAGGCCTTAGGAGCAATTGCCTTAGCCGAACCCAAAGGGTAGGTGTAAGGTGACAGGTTCATCCTCTATTGTTTGGTCAAACACATTTCCCATCTATGTTGAAACACAGCTCTTTCTGGGTTCATTCTTGGCTTGTAATCTGCTGCCCTGAGCAGTGGACTGAGAGCTTGGAGGCTGACTAGGCAGCCAAACATGACTTGACAGGCTCATGCCCCTGAATTCTGAGGGTTTCCCCAGCTTCCCTGGATGATAGATAGTGAGGCATGGGAATGAATAGAGAACTCAGGAGATTTAGACATGAGAGTCCCTTTGTATATGCCTTCTTGCTTAGCCAGAATCTGGGCAAACTGGCTTGCCCTGACCTGCAAGGTTCTCTGTACATAAGTTGCAGGTGAGGATGGCTACCTTCCCACCCATGCTCTGAGACTACTATAGGTGAGCTCTGAGCACACACAGACATAGACAGACAGACAGACAGACAAACACACACATTACTGTCAGACCTGGTAGAACAGCATATGGTGAAGGCTGGGGATGTCTGGGGTCTGTGGGCATGAGAGCTGCTGCCTTACAATCTCTACAAGCCAGGTTTGAACCTGTCATCAATGAACACAGTGTAGGAGGTTTTTGAAATCTCATCTCTTTCCAGCAGAAATGGCTGGTGGATGGGCCTTCCAGAGTGTGCCCAGTGAGCTTGCTGCAGGGCCCTGTGGGCGGTGTTCAAGGTTGCTGGACAATCACTGGCTAGGGGCCTTGACACTCCTGGGCGTGTCCTAGCACACTGGCCAATTATTTTGCTGGCAGGTGTTCTGGTCGTGGCCTAGGCCTCTGGCATATCAGAGCATGGCTGGTGCCCTGTCTGCGGGCCTTCTGAAGTAAGGCCGACAATGGGAGTTCAGAGCTGGCCTTAAAAGGTTGGGCATGCTTCCAGGAAGTGCCAAGCAGAGTTCACCCATGGCCCTGCCTTGCAGAAGCTGTCCAGTGTACGTGTGTATAACTCTGTTTGTGCCTGTGCCTCTGTGGATGTGTGCGTGTGTGTAACTGTGAGAGTGTGTGTTTTTGTGTGTTTGTGTGTGTATGTGAGGGAGGGAGATAGAGAGAGAACAACATAATCACTGTGGCACAGGTGATTTTGTGCCAAACACTTGGCACATTCTGATTTACAGCTCAATATTGACAACATTGTAGCTCTCCTTGGCCAATGGTCACTTTTCTTATTTTCCGATGTAAAGACACTGAAGAGGGAGAGGTTTTTGCCCTGAGGCTTGCACTGGGGACTAGCAGCTGCCCTGTGTGTGTTGCCCGACTAGGAAACTTGTGGTGCCTGTCCATGTGGAGACTCTCCTGGATGAGTATCTTCTCAAGCCTTTTTCGCTAGGTCCCGTTGGAGCTGCATATAGCTAATGATTTGGAGATTTTACTGCTTTGGACAATTCTTTTCCTGATGCACAGTTTACCTCCAGGTTTTAGCAATCAATTGTCTGAATGTCATATCGAATCCATTGTAGAAAATGACTACATCAGTGTCTTTCTGTCACTCTCTCTCTCTATATATAATATATATATATATATATATATATATATATATATATATATATATATATATATGTAACATGTAGAGATCTGAAACTATTTTTAGCTAGAGACCTGCACAGCTCTGGATTAGGGTAGTAATGCGGATAAACTTGGCCCTTCTTAGCCACAGTCATGATAGACGTCTCACAGAGCAATATCATTTATCACTCTACAAATCTCTCTCAGCACAAACTACCGCTGCCGAATAGTCTACTTCCCTCTTGCTCATTTTGTCCACCGAGTCCTATCCCAAAACTGTAAATCAAAGATAAATAGACATAGTGCAGTTCCCTGGACACAGGACAGGCTGAGTCTGGACCAGGGAGATGCAATACGCCAGCCTGCATGTTGGCTGGAGCATCACTAAGACTACTTCCAATTTGGAGATGAAGGGCCAGTTTTGGAGAGTGGGCTGCAGGCCAAGTGTTGCTTCTCAGAGTGGCTAATACCTAGATGTTCTTAAGTGTTACCTTTCCTCAAAAACCTAAAATAGCAATGCCACTTGTAAGAAGTATGCATAGGCATGGAGGGTTTGTCCTCAGTGCTCTTGCACTGGGTACTAGCAGCTGCCCTGTGTGTGTTGCCAGACTAGGAAACTTGTGGTGCCTGTCCATGTGTAGAGTCTCCTGAATGAGTTCCTTCGGGACCCTTTTTCGATTGGTCCCTTTGGAGCTGCATATAGATAATTATTTGGAGATTTTACTCCATTGGACAATTCTTATCCTGATGCACAGTTTCTCTCCAGGTTTTAACAATCAATTGTCTGAATGTCATATCGCATACATTGTAGAAAATTACTACATAAGTGTCTCGCTCTGTTTCTCTCTGTCTCTCTCTGTCTGTCTCTGTCTGTCTGTCTGTCTCTCTCTCTCTCTCTATATATATATATATATGTAACATGTAGAGTTCTGAAAATATATTTTAGCTAGAGACCTGCACAACTATGGATTCGGGTAGTAACGCGGATACACCTGGCCCATCTGAGCCACAGTTATGAGAGACATCTCACAGATCTATTCTTTTACCTCTTATCACTCTACATCTCTCTCAGCACAAAGTACAGCTGCCAAATCGTCTACTTCCCTCTTGCTTTTTTGTCTACCGAGTCCTATACCAAAAATGTAAATCTAAGAAGAAATAGACATACTGCAGTTCCCTGCACACAGGACAGGCTGAGGCTAGATCAGGGAGATGAAATACGCCAGCCTGCATTTGGCTGGAGCATCACTAAACCTACTTCCAATTTGGAGAGTCAAGGGCAGTTTTGGAGAGTGGGCTGCAGGCCATGTGTTGCTTCTCAGAGTGGGCTAGGACCTAGATGTTCTAAGTGTAACCTTTCCTCACAATCATAAAATAACAATGCCACTTGTAAGAAGTATACACGGACATGGAGGGTTTGTCTTCAGTGCTCTGGCACTGATCAACACAGGCCCAGAATTTCTGTCCTTTTCAGTCACTGTCATTCTGTCTCTCTGACTGTCTCTACATGCCTTCTTCCCTGGACCCTTCCTGGAAGTCATTGCATGCATCTTGAACTCGGTCTTCTTCGTGCTGATATCTTCCTTTCTTTGTCCTTTGGATTATTTAGTCTCGTGCATATGACATAGTACAGAGGGGAACTGAGGAGACAGCGTTCCTGCTGCAGGTAACAGGCATATGTACATCTCCAGCTGAAGCTATCCATGCCCTCTGTGCTTGACTCCCATTCTCCAGAACCCTGTGTCTGACACTCAGCCTAAATGCAGCCCTCCTCAATTTCCTGCACCTCATTCTTGTCCTTATTCCATGAGAGCCCAGGTGAAGAGAAGTGAAACTCTACCACCCTGGCACACACATTGTGCTTTCCCTCTATTGGGCTGAATGTAAAGGATTTGTGGTACTGATGGCCACACCAGTGTCCAGATTTTGAATGCAAAACTGGTTTCCAGGGTTCAGAAAGAAGGTGTTTTGATGGTTGTGAAATGGCGTTTCAAAGTTCCTCCTGGGGTTTCACATCCTTTTGAAAACTGACGTTATTTCTTGTATCTAGGGAATATTCTCACCTCTGGCCCGATGTCCGGCCCAACTAGGAGCACAGCTATCCCGGGGTCAGGAGGTCTGCAAGCCTGCTAGTTCCTGGAGGGATTGCTGAGTATGTCCTCAGGCCCCAAGTGGTAACAGGTGTTTCCAATTGCAATGATTAGCAGCAGCCAGGCCCTCAGGTGTGGGCGGGGCCATGATCTCCACTGGAAGATCCTAATTCCTCCAATGTAGGCATCCATCTTCCTTTCGTCTCTCCATAGCAAGTGCCCAGGGATTTTGTGCTTCCTGCAAGCAGAGCGACTTTGTATGGGACACTTACGCATGCCTACTTCTGGGAATCTCTCTGAGTGTGATGTGTGGACACCAGGACACCATGATCATGGATTGTGAGGCCACAGGAGCAATTGCTTTAGCCGGACCCAAAGAGTAGGTTTGAGGGCCGGTTTCATCCACTATTGTTTGGTCAAACACAGTTCTCATCTATGTTGAAACACAGCTCTTTCTGGGATGGTAATCTGCTGCCCTGAGCAGTGGACTGAGAGTCTGGAGGCTGAGTAGGCAGCCAAACGTAACTGGACAGGCTCATGCCCCTGAATTCCGAGGGGTGCCCCAGCTTACCCCGTTGGCAGTGTTTGGATGATAGTGAGGCATGGGACTGAATCAGGAACACAGGAGAGGGAGACATGAGAGTACCTTTGCATATGCATTCTTGCTTAGCCAGAATCTGGGGTAGGTGGCTTGCCCCGACCAGCTAGGTTCTCTGTACATAAGTTGCAGATGAGGCTGGCTATCTTAACACCCATGCCTTGAGACTACTATAGGTGAGCTCTGAGCACATACAGACACACACAGACAGCCAGCCAGACAGACACACACACACATTACTGTCAGTTCTGGTAGTACATCATATGGTGAAGGCTGGGGTTATATGGGGTATGTGGGCTTTAGAGCTGCTGCCTTACAATCTCTAAAAGCCAGCTTTGAACCTGCCATCAATGAACACAGCGTAGGAGATTTTTGACTTCTGGTCTCTTTCCAACTCATCTATTTCTCTTCTTGCCTTCTCTGTCTCTAACTCTCACATGCTCTCACACACTCTTTCTTCACTGATTGATATTTTACTTATATACTTATTTTACCGACAGGCCCAGATATACAAAGAGAGTTACCAGAGCACTGCTGAGGTCTGGCTTGTTTTGTTGGTGATATCACCTGGGCTACTGAAGCCACAGCTTTGTAACTATCTATGACACAAGCCATATTTGTCTCCTCATTTCCATGGCAGTTTCTCTCAGATTTTATAATAAACATATATATATATATATACAAATATATATGTCATTTTTAGAATTGTCGACCTATGTTGATCTTTATCAAAATTAACACATTTATAACAGCTTCCTTTTTCATTAATAATTGGCCACCTAGTTGGAGCAGGATTCAATATAATTATAAATAATAGAACCTTCCAGTAGCATTTCTAATATCATTTCTATCAGCATCCTTATTGTAACTATCATAGTACATAAATTGCCTCATATCTCTAGTGTAAGCTTCAGTACATATGAGTTTCTTTTCATTCTCCTGAAATATTAATTTCTCTGGATTCGGAAGTGTCTCGGAATTTTTGAAGCCGCCCTCTGTTTCTCAGCATATGGTTTCCATTTTCTGCTGTAATCAGGTCTTCTTGTGCTTTTTGTTTTTCTTTTTCATTTTTTCAATCCTCCTATATCATCCCCATTTATTTGCATATTTATTTAGTCCTATATTACATGAGCAGTCATTTCTCCTGCTTGATAGATTTTTTCTTATAATTGAAGGGAAGTTTACACTCACAATACATTTCATGTCGTAAATACTACACACATATGGTGAAGCCTGGGGTGGTCTGGGGTCTGTGGACTTGAGACTGCTGCCTTACAATCTCGACAACCCAGGTTTGAACCTGTCATGTATGAAAACAGTGTGGGAGGTTTTTGACTTCTGGTCTCTTTCCCACTCTTCTATTTCTCTTCTTGCCTTCTCTGTCTCTGACTCTCACAGGCTCTCACTCACTCTGTCTGCACTTATTAATATTTTACTTTTATACTTATTTTACTGACAGACACAGATATACAAAGAGAGTTAGCAGAACACTGCTTAGCTCTGGCTTGTTTGGTGGGCGATTTCACCTAGGCTACTGGAGCCTCAGTTTGTAAGTCTTTCTGACACAAGCCATATTCTGTCTCCTCATTTCCATGCCAGTATCACTCAGAGTTTATAATAAATTGATTTTTTGCAAAAAACTTGGTACATTATGATTTACAGATCAATACTGACACCATTGTAGCTCTCCTTGTCCCTAGGTCACTTTTCTCCTTTTCAGATGTAAAAACACTGAATAGGGCGAGGTTTTTGCCCTGAGGCTTGCACTGCGAACTACCAGATGTACTGTGTCTGTTGCCAGACTAGGAAACTTGTTGTGCTGTCCATGTGGAGAGTCTCCTTGATGAGTTCCTTCTCAAGCCTTTTCGCTATGCTCTTTGGAACTGCATATACCTAATGATTGTGAGATTTTACTACTTTGGACAATTCTTTTCCTGATGCACAGTTTCTCTCCAAGTTTTAGCAATCAATTGTCTTTATGTCATATCGAATCCATTGTAGAAAATGACTACATCAGTGTCTCACCCTCTCTCTCTCTCTCTCTCTCTCTCTCTATATATATATATATATATATATATATATATGTAACTTGTAGAGATCTGAAAATATTTTTAGCTAGAGACCTGCACAGCTCTGGATTAGGGTAGTAATGCAGATACACCTGACCCTTCTGAGCCACAGTCATGAAAGACATCTCACAGAGCCATTTATATACCTCTTTTCACTCTAGAAATCTCTCTCAGAACAAACTACCGCTACCAAATCATCTACTTCCCTCTTGCTCTTTTTGTCCACCAATTCCTATAGCAAAACTGTAAATCAAAGAAGAAATAGACATAGTCCAGTTCCCTGCACACAGTACAGTCTGAGTCTGGACCAGGGAGATGAAATAAGCCAGCCTGCATTTGGCTGGAGCATCACTAAAAGTACTTCCAATTTGGAGAGGCAAGGGCAGTATTGAAGAGTGGGCTGCAGGATAAGTGTTGCTACTCAGAGTGGGCTAAGACCTAGATGTTCTAAATGTAACCTTTCCTCACAATCATAAAATAACAATTCCACTTGTAAGAAGTATGCATGGGCATGGAGGGTTTGTCTTCAGTGCTCTGGCACTGATCAACACAGGGCCAGAGTTTCTGTCCATTCCAGTCACTGTCATTCTGTCTCTCTGACTGTCTTTACGTGCCTTCTTCCCTGGACCCTTCGTGGAAGTCATTGCATGCATCGTGAACTCGGTCTTCCTGGTGTTGAAATTTTCCTTTCTTTGCCCTTTGGATTACTTAGTCTCGTGAATATGGCATGGTACAGAGGGGAACTGAGGAGACAGCATTCCTGCTGCAGGTAACAGGCATATGTCCATCTGCAGTTGCAGCTGTCCAGGCCCTCTGTGCTTGACTCCCATTCTCCAGGGCCCTGTGGCTGACAATCAGCCTAAATGCAGCCCTCCTCAATTTCCTGCACTGCATCCTTGTTCTTATTCCATGAGAGCCCTGGTGAAGAGAAGTGAAACTCTACCACCCTGGCACACACATTGTGCTTTCCCTCTATTGGGCCGAATGTACAGTACCTGTGGTACTGATGGCCACACCATTGTCCAGATTTCCAAGCTAAATGGAAACTTCCAGCGTTCAGAAAGAGGGTGTTTTGATGGCTGTGAAATGTCTTTTCCAAGTGCCTCATGGGGTTTTCAAATCCTTTTGAAACCTGAAATTCATTCTTGTATCTAGGGAATATTTTCACCTCTAGCCAAAATGGCTGCCCAACTAGGAGCACAGCTATGCCGGGTCAGGAGGTCTGCCAGCCTGAGGTCTGCTAGCTCCTGGATGGATTCCTGAGTATGTGCTCAGGGCCCAAGTTGTAATAGGTGTTTCCAATTGCATTTATTAGCAGCAGCCAGGCCCTCAGTTGAGGTGTGGGGCAGTGATCTCCACTGGAAGCTCCGAATTCAGCCAATGGAGGCATCCATCTTTCTTTTGTCTGTCCATAACATGGCCCGGGGAATTTGTGCTTCCTGCAAGTAGAGAGACCTTGTATGGGACACTCATGCATGCCTACTTCTGGGAAACTCTATGAGTGGGATGTGTGGACACCAGGACACCATGATCAGGGATGTGAGGAAACAGGATCAATTGCCTTAGCAGTACCCAAAGAGTAGGTGTAAGGGACCGGGTTCTTCCACTATTGTTTGGTCGAACACAATTCCCATCTATGTTGAAACACAGATATTTCTGGGTACTTTCTGAACTTGTAATCTGCTACCCGGAGCAGTGGACTGAGAGTCTGGAGGCTGAGTAGGCAGCCAAACATGACTGGACAGGCTCATGCCCCTGAATTCTTAGTGGTTCCCGAGCTTCCCCAATAGGCATTGTTTGGATGATAGATAGTGAGGCATGGGATTGAATAGGGAACTCAGGAGATTTAGACATGAGAGTCCCTTAGTATGTGCATTCTTGCTTATCCAGAATCTGGGGTAGCTGGATTGCCCTGACCAGTTAGGTTCTCTGTACATAAGTAGAAGGTGAGGCTGGCTACCTTCCAACACATGCTCTGAGACTACTATATGTGAGATCTGAGCACACACAGACAAAGACAGACAGACAAACAGACATACACACACACACACATTATTGTCAGGTCTGATAGTAAGGCATATGGTGAAGGCTGGGGCTGTCTGGGGTCTGTGGGCATGAGAGCTGCTGCCTTACAATCTCTACAAGCCATCTTTGAACTGGTTATCAATGAAAACAGTGTAGGAGGTTTTTGAATTCTCACTATTTCCAGCAGAAATGGATGGTGGGCGGGCCTTCCAGAGGCTCCCCAATGAGTGTGATGCAGGGCCGTGTGGGCGGTGCTCAAGGTTGCTGGCCAATCACTGACTATGGGCATTGACACTCCTGGGCGTGTCCTAGCACACTGGCCAGTTATATTGCTGGAAGGGGTTCTGGTCTTAGCCTAGAGCTCTGGCCTATCAGAGCATGGCTCGTGCCCTGTCTGCGGGCCTTCTGAAGTAAGCCCGACAATGGGAGCTCAGATCTGGACTTAAAAGGCTGCACGTGATTCCAGGAAGTGCGAAGCACGGTTCAGCCCAGTGCCCTGCCTTGCAGAAGCTGTCCAGTGTGCATGTGTATAACTCCCTTTGTGCCTGTGCCTCTGTGGATGTGTGTGTGTCTGTAAGTGTGAGAGTGTGTGTTTGTGTGTGTGTGAGGGAGCTAGAGAGAGAACAACAGAATCACTGTGGTACAGGTGATTTTGTACAAAACACTTGGCACATTCTGATTTACATCTCAATATTGACACCATTGTGGCTCTCCTTGACCCTTGGTCACTTTTCTTATATTCAGATGTAAAGACACTGAAGAGGGAGAGATTTTTGCCCTGAGGCGTGCACTGGGAACTAGTAGCTGCCCTGTGTGTGTTGCGAGTCTAGGAAACTTGTGGTGCCTGTCCATGTGGAGAGTCTCCTTGATGAGTTCCTTCTCAAGCCTTTTTTGATCGGTCCAATTGGAGCTGCATATAGCTAATGATTTGGAGATTTTACTCCTTTGGACAATTCTTTTCATGATGCACAGTTTCTCTCCAGATTTTAGCAATCAATTGTCTGAATGTCATTTCGCATCCATTGTAGAAAATGACTACATCAGTGTCTTGTTGTCTCTCTATCTCTCACTATATATATATATATATATATATATATATATATATATATATATATATATATATATATATATAACATGTAGAGATCTGAACATATATTTTAGCTAGAGACCTGCACAGCTCTGGATCAGGGTAGTAATACGGATACACCTGGCCCTTCTGAGCCACAGTCATGAGAGAAATCTCACAGAGCCATTCGTTTACCTCTTGTCACTCTACTAATCTCTCTCAGCACAAACTACAGCTGCCAAATCATCTACTTCCCTCTTACTCTTTTTGTCCACCGAGTCCTATACCAAAACTGTAAATCTAAGAAGAAATAGACATAGTCCAGTTCCCTGCACATAGGACAGGCTGAAGCTGGACCAGGGTGATGAAATACGCCACCATGCATTTGGCTGGAGCATCACTAAAACTACTTCCAATTTGGAGAGGCAAGGGCAGTTTTGGAGAGCGGTCTGCAGGCCAAGTGTTTCTTCTCAGAGTGGCTAAGACCTTGATGATCTAAGTGTAACCTTTCCTCACAAACATAAAATAACAATGCCATTTGTAACAAGTATGCATGGGCATGGAGGGTTTGTCTTCAGTGCTCTGGCACTGATCAACACAGGGCCAGAATTTCTGTCCTTTTCAGTCACTGTCATTCTGTCTCTCAGACTGTCTCTGTGTGCCTTCTTCCCTGGACCCTTCCTGGAATTCAGTGCATGCATCTTGAACTCGTTCTTCATGGTGTTGAAATTTTCCTTTCTTTGCCCTTTGGATTACTTAGTTATGTGCATATGGCGTAGTACAGAGGGGAACTGAGGAGACATCGTTCCTGCAGCAGGTAACAGGCATATGTCCATCTCCAGCTGCAGCTGTCCAGGCACTCTGTGCTTGACTCCCATTTTCCAGGGCCCTGTGGCTGACACTCAGCCTAAATGCACCCCTCCTCTATTTCTGGCACCGCATCATTGTCCTTATTCCATAAGAGCCCAGGTTAAGAGAAGTGAAACTCTACCACACTGGCACACACATTGTGCTTTCCCTCTATTGGGCCGAATGTAAAGGATCTGTGGTACTGATGGCCACACCAGTGTCCAGATTTTTCACGCAAAATGTAAGCTTCCAGGGTTCAGAAAGAGGGTGTTTGATGGCTGTGAAATGTCATTTCCAAGTGCCCCCTGGGGTTTCAAATCCTTTTGAAACCAGAAGTTCTTTCTTGTATCTAGGGAATATTCTCACCTCTGGCCCGAAGGCCCTCCAAACCTGGAGCACAGCTATCCCGGGGTCAGGAGGTCTGCCAGCCTGCTACCTCCTGGAGGGATTCCTGAGTATGTCCTCAGGACCCATGTGGCAACAGGTGTTTCCAATTGACTTTATTAGCAGCAGCCAGGACCTCAGGTGAGGGGAGGGGCTGTGATCTTCACAGGAACCTCCTAATTCAGCCAATGGAGGCATCCATTTTCCTTTTATCTCTCCATAGCAAGGGCCCGGGGAGTTTGTGCTTCCTGCAGGCAGAGCGACTTTGTATGGGATACTCATGCATGCCTATTTCGGGGAATCTCTCTGAGATGATGTGTGGACAGAAGGACACCATGATCAGGGATTGTAAGGCCACAGGAGCAATTGCCTTAGTCGGACCCAAAGGGTAGGTGTAAGGGGCCGGGTTCATCCACTATTGTTTGGTCAAACACAGTTCCCATCTATGTTGAAAAACAGCTCTTTCTGGGTTCTTTCTGGGCTTTTAATCTGCTGCACTGAGCAGTGGACTGAGAGCCTGGAGGCTGAGTAGGCAGCCAAACGTGACTGCCTACTCAGCCTCATGCCCTTGAATTCTGAGGGGTGCCCCAGCTTACCCCGTTGTCAGTGTTTGGATGATAGTGAGGCAATGGATTGAATCAGGAACTCAGGAGAGGGAGACATGAGAATCCCTTTGCATATGCATTCTTGCTTAGCCACTATCTGGGCTAGCTGGCTTGCCCTGTCCAGCTAGGTTCTCTGTACATAAGTTGCAGGTGAGGTTGGCTACCTTGACACCCATCGTCTGAGACTACTATAGGTGAGCACTGAGCACACACAGACAAACACAGACAGACAGACAGACACACACTCACACACACATTACTGTCAGGTCTGGTAGTACAGCATATGGTGAAGTCTGGGTCTGTATGGGGTCTGTGGGCATGAGAGCTGCTGCCTTACAATCTTTCAAGCCAGGTTTGAACCTGTCATCAATGAACACAGTGTAGGAGGTTTTTGACTTTTGGTCACTTTCCAACATATCTATTTCTTTTCTCTCCTTCTCTGTCTCTGACTCCCACAGGCTCTCACTCACTCTGTCTGCACTCAGTAATATTTTACTTAATCCTTATTTTATTGACAGGCCTAGATATACAAAGATAGTTGTCAGAGCACTGCTGAGCTTTGGCTTGTTGTGTTGGTGATTTCACCTGGTCTACTGGAGCCTCAGCTTTGTAAGTCTCTCTGACACAAGCCATACTCTGTCTCCTCATAGCCATGCCAGTATCCCTCAGAGTCTATAATAAAGATACACTTACATATATGTACATATATATACATATATATATATCAGTCATTTTTAGAATTTTTGAACTTTTTATTTGATCTGAATGCAGAATTACCACATTTATAACAGCCCCCTTATTCATAAATAATTGTTCACAAAGTTGGAGCAGGATTCACTACAATTATAAATTATAAGCCTTCCAGGAGCATTTCCAATAGCCTTTCTATCAGTATCCTCATTGTAATTATCATAGCAGAGATCTTGCCTCCATTTTCTAGTGTAAGCTTCAATACGTGTGCTTTTCTTTTCATTCTCGGGAATTCTTAATTTGCCTGGACCCTGAAGTGTCAGGGAAGTTTTGAAGCAGCCCTCTGTTTCTCAATAGACATTTTCTATATTTCTGCTGTAATCAGGTCTTCCTGTGGTTTTTGCTTTTTATTTTTTCAAATCCTCCTAGATCATCCCCATTCATTTGCATATTTATTTATTTATTTAGTCCCTTATCACATGAGGGATCATTTCTTCTGCATGATAGATTTTCTCTAATAATTGAAGGTAACTTTTGACACACAATACATTTCTTTTGCAGATACTACACACTACTAGAACTACTACTTCGCTGTTTTTGACAGTGACATCCAATGCACAATGGATTAGTATTGCATGGCTATAAAGAATGTTCACTATTCAACCTACAATGTTTTTAACCTCACAAATATTTATTCTGCTCTTTCTTGGGGGATGAATGGTTTACTGTCAACAGATACATGTAATAGTGGGCACGGGGGTAATTTTTCCCACTTTCCCTATATTTCTATACATCGTTTGTATCTTTCTTCCTGAGGAGAAAAAAACAGTCATAAATTGAGAGAGCAGGGCCCAAGCAGGAAAAGAGACAGAGAAACAGCTGTAGTTCTGATTTTACCCTAGCCCAGCTTTTCCCTAGCTGGGTGTGTGGTGAGCAGGAGCTCAAAACTGGGTCCTGAGCTTTCACATAGTTCCCTGGCATCTCCACCAGCTGTGCCTCCAACCCATACTTCCTTCGTTGTCCATGTAACTATAGATCTACTCTAGGCACTTCTCACCTTCATATGCCAGAAACTAACACTTCTTCCCTCTACCCATGAAACTTTGACCTTTTACTTTAGTGCAAAGCAGTAAGCCCATCCAAGTTATTTCAGGGAAAAGTGTGTGCGTCTCTGTGGAAGGTGTGTGTGTGTGTGTGTGTATGTGTGTGTGTGTGTGTGTAAGTGTACATAAGTGTGTTTCAGTTATGATTACCACTGTTGTTTCTTTATTCCTGATGCAGGGTCTTAGGAACTGGGTTGTGCTATGACAAAGGAAGTTTCCACTGCACAGGTGGTTTTTCAAATGTGAATGGCACATTGGAAATTCTGGACACTGTTGTGCATTTTCCCAGGTGGTCCTCAGATGGGTTCTTTACTTTGCTATTCCCATGCTATGTGTAATTTTCTGAGTAGACTCAAAGAGGAGTGGCATGGGGAAGCTCAGCTGCATTCTGCTGTGTGTCCACTAGGTGGCAGCAAAGCCCATAGTTGAGTGTAGTGATTCTGTGGAATGAGAACACTGGGATTTGTGGCCCATGGACAGCAAGGTTGAAATTGACGTAGAGTACCCTAGACATCTGTTCTTTCCTGTGAGGTGGGGGGATCCCCCATTTAGCTTTGCAAGTGGAAGGGGTTTCTCTCTTTGGGATGACTCTACTGGGAGCTTGTGAATCCCTGTGCTCAGCTGCATTCTGCTGTGTGTCCACAAGAGGGCAGGACCAGTGCGGGAGTAAGGCTCCATGGGGCAAGTGCCCTGAGGCACTGGGCTATGAAAGTGAAGACAGTGTTTCTGGGTGTGCCATAAGAGCATGGCCAGCCTAGCTCAAGCAGGCAGTGTCCTAAGGACGGGTCCAGACAGGAGCTGTTGGGTCGTGTAGGCAGAAACAGGGCCTTCAGAGGACGGCAGACAGTCCCCGGGAGAGGGTCTAAGAGACTGTGCTCTCTGAGCCTGAGGGGAGGGCCCAGTGTGTATTCATAGAGACAGCTGGCCAATTAGAGAAGAAGAACATCACCCTCAGGGGCTTGATCCAAGAGCTGGCCAATGAGAACAGAGGAGACTTCTGGTCACTTTCCAACTCATCTATTTCTCTTCTCGCCTTCTCTGTCTCTAACTCTCACACACTCTGTATTCACTCATTGATATTTTACTTATATACTTATTTTACTGACAGGCCCAGATATACAAAGAGAGTTACCGGACCACTGCTGTTCTCTGGATTGTTTTGTTGGTGATATTACCTAGGCTACTGGAGCCACTGCTTTGTAAGTCTCTCTGACACAAGCCATATTCTCTCTCCTCATATCCATGGCAGTATCTCTCAGACTTTATAATAAACATATACATCTATATATATATATATATATATATATATATATATATATATATATATATATATATCTGTCATTTTTAGAATTGGCGTCCTATGGAATTGATCTTTATCAGAATTAACGCATTTATAACAGCTTCCTTTTTCATTAATATTTGGCCACCTGGTTGGAGTAGGATTCAATACAATTATGAATAATAGAACCTTACAGTAGCTTTAATAATAGCATTTCTATCAGCATCCTTATTGTAACTATCATAGTACAGAACTTGCCTCCTTTCTCTAGTGTAAGCTTCAGTACATATGAGTTTCTTTTCATTCTCCTGAAATCTTAATTTCCCTGGACTCTGAAGTGTCTCGGAATTTTTGAAGCAGCCCTCTATTTCTCATCAGGTGGTTTCCATTTTCTGCTTTAATCAGGTCTTCTTGTTCTTTTTGTTTTTGTTTTTCTTTTGTTTCAAATCCTCCTAGATCATCCCCATTTATTTGCATATTTATTTATTTATTTAGTCCTATATTACATGAAGGGTCATTTCTTCTGTTTGTTAGATTTTTCTCTTATAATTGAAGGGAAATTTACACTCACAATACATTTTGTGTGGTAAATACTACACGCATATGGTGAAGGCTGGGGTGGTCTGGGTGCTGTGGATGTGAGACTGCTGCCTTACAATCTCAACAACCCAGGTTTGAACCTGTCATGTATGAACACAGTGTGGGAGGTTTTTGACTTCTGGTCTCTTTCCCACTCTTCTATTTCTCTTCTTGCCTTCTCTGTCTCTGACTCTCACGGGATCTCACTCACTCTGTCTGCACTCATTAATATTTTACTTATATACTTATTTTACTGACAGGCTCTGATATACAAAGAGAGTCACTTTTTTGTTGGCGATTTCACCTAGGTTTCTGGAGCCTCAGCTTTGTAAGTCTCTCTGACACAAGCCATACTCTGTCTCCACATAGCCATGCCAGTATCCCTCAGAGTTTATAATAAAGATACACATACATATATGTACATATATATATATATATATATATATATATCAGTCATTTTTAGAATTGTTGACCTTTTTATTTGATCTTAATGCAGAATTACCACATTTATAACAGCGTCCTTACTCATAAATAATTGGTCACATAGTTGGATCAGGATTCACTACAATTATAAATTATAAGCCTTCTAGGAGCATTTCCAATAGCCTTTCTATCAGTATCCACATTATAGTTATCATTGCACAGAACTTGCCTCCATTTTATAGTGTAAGCTTCAATACGTATGCCTTTCTTTTCATTTTTGGGAATTCTTAATTTGCCTGGACACTGAAGTGTCATGGAAGTTTTGAAGCAGCCCTGTGTTTCTCAGCAGACATTTTCTGTATTTCTGCTGTAATTAGGTCTTCCTGTGGGTTTTTTTCAAATCCTCCTTGATCATCCCCATTCATTTGCATATTTATTTATTTATTTAGTCCCATATCACTTGAGGGGTCATTTCTTCTGCCTGATAGATTTTCTCTTAAATTGAAGGGAACTTTTGACACACAGTACATTTCCTTTTGCAGATACTACACACTACTACAACTATTACTGCACTGTTTTTGACAGTGACATCCAATGCACAATGGATTAGTATTGCATGACTCTAAAGAATGTTCCCTATTTAAGCTACAAAGTTTTAACCTCACAAATATTTATTCTGTTCTTTCTTGGGGGATGAATGGTTTACAGTCAACAGTTCCATGTAATAGTGGGCACAGGGGTAATTTTTCCCACTTTCCCTGTATTTCTGTACATCATTTGTAACTTTCATATTGAGGAGAAGGAAACAGTCGTAAATTGAGAGAGCAGGGCCCAAGCAGGAAGATAGACAGCGAAACAGCTGCAGTTCTGATTTGACACTAGCCCAGCTTTTCCCTAGCTGGGTAAGTGGTGAGCAGGGGCTCAAAACGGGGTCCTGGGCTTCCAAATAGTTCCCTGGCATCTCCACCAGCTGTGCCTGCAACCCATGCTCCCTTCGTTGTCCATATAACTATTGATCTTCTCTAGGCACTTCTCAACTTCATATGCCAGAAACTTAACACTTCTCCCCTCCACCCATGAAACTTTGACCTTTTACTTGAGTGCAAAACAGCAACCCCAATCCACATTATTTCAGGGAAAAGTGTGTGCGTCTCTGTGGGAGGGTGTGTGTGTGTGTGTGTGTGTAAGTGTACCTAAGTGTGTTTCATTTATAATTACTGCTGTTGTTTCTTTATTCCTGACACAGATTCTTAGGAACTGGGTTGTGCAATGACAAAGGAAGTTTCCACTGCACAAGTGGTTTTTCAAATATGAATGGCACATTGGATTTTCTGGATACTGTTGTGCTTTCTCCCAGGTGGTCCTCAGATGGGTTCTTTCCTTTACTATTCCCATGCTGTGTGTAATTTTCTGTGTAGACTCAAAGAGGAGTGGCATGGGGAAGATCAGCTGCATTCTGCTGTGTGTCCACAAGGTGGCAGCAAAGCCCATAGTTGAATGTAGTGATTCTGTGGAATGAGGAGAACACTGGGATTTGTGGCCCATGGACAGCAAGGTTGAAATTGATGTAGAGTGCCCTAGACATCTGTTCTTTCCTGTGGGGTGGGGGGATCCCCCATTTGGCTTTGCAAGTGGAAGGAGTTTCTCTCTTTGGGATGACTCTACTGGGAGCTTGTGAATCCCTGTGCTCAGCTGCATTCTGCTGGGTGTCCACAAGAGTGTAGCACCAGTGTGGGACTAAGGCACCATGGGTCAAGTGCCCTGAGGCACTGGGCTACGAGAGTGGAGACAGTGTTTCTGGGTGTGCCCCAAGAGCATGGCCAGCCTAGCTCAAGCAGGCAGTGTCCTAAGGACGGGTCCAGACAGGAGCTGTTGGGTTGTGTTGGCAGAAACAGGGCCTTCACAAGACGGCAGACAGTCCCCAGGGGCGGGTCTAAGAGACCATGCCCTCTGAGCCTGAGGGGAGGGCCCAGTGCATATTCATAGAGACAGCTGTCCAATTAGAGAAGAGGAACATCACCCTCAAGGTCGTGAACCAAGAGCTGTCCCATGCGAACAGATGAGAAGTTGTGAGGGCGGGACTCAGAGAGCAACCTTCTGAAGGAAGCCTGCCAATGGGAGCTCAGAGCTGGCCTTAAAAGGCTGGCGTGCTTCCAGAAAGTGCGAAGCAGGGTTCAGCCCAGGGCCCTGCCTTGCAGAAGCTATCTAGTGCGCATGTGTATAACCCCCTTTGTGCCTGTGCCTCTGTGGATGTGTGCGTGCGTGACTGTGAGAGTGTGTGTTTGTGTTTGTTTGTGTGTGTGTATGTGTGTGGTAGGGAGAGAAAGAGAACAACAGAATCACTGTGGCACAGGAGATTTTGTGCAAAACACTTGGCACATTCTAATTTACTGCTCAATATTCACACCATTATAGCTCTCCTTGGCCAGTGGACACTATTTTTCTTTTCAGATGTAAAAACACTGAAGCGGGAGAGGTTTTGCCCTAAGGCTTGCACAAGGAACTAGCAGCTGCCCTGTGTGTGTTGCCAGAATAGGAATCTTGTGGTGCCTGTCCATGTGGAGAGTCTCCTGGATGAGTTCCTTCTCAAGCCTTTTTCGCTAGGTCTCATTGGAGCTGTATATAGCTAGTGATTTTGAAATTTTACTCCTTTGGACAATTATTTTCCTGATGCACAGTTTCTCTCCAGGTTTTAGCAATCAATTGTCTGAATGTCAGATCGCATCCACTGTAGAAAATGACTACATCACTGTCTTGCTCTCTCTCTCTCTCTCTCTCTCTCTCTCTCTCTCTCTATATATATATATATATATATATATATATATATATATATATATGTAACATGTAGAGGTCTGAAAATATATTTTAGCTAGAGACCTGCACAGCTCTGGATTTGGGTAGTAATGCGGATACACCTGGCCCTTCTGAGCCACAGTCATGAGAGACATCTCACAGAGCCATTCGATTACCTCTTGTCACTCCTGTCACCTGCGTCTTGGCTGGAGCATCACTAAAACTACTTCCAATTTGGAGAAGCAAGGGCAGTTTTGGAGATTGGGCTGCAGGCCAAGTGTTGCTTCTCAGAGTGGGCTAAGACCTAGATGTTCTAAGTGTAACCTTTCCTCACAATCATAAAATAACAATGCCACTTGTAAGAAGTATACATGGACATGGAGGGTTTGTCTTCAGTGCTCTGGCACTGACCAACACAGGCCCAGAATTTATGTCCTTTTGAGTTACTGTCATTCTGTCTCTCTGACTGTCTCTACATGCCTTCTTCCCTGGACCCTTCCTGGAAGTCATTGCATGCATCGTGAACTCGGTCTTCCTCGTGTTGATATTTTCCTTTCTTTGTCCTTTGGATTATTTAGTCTCGTGCATATGGCATAGTACAGAGGGGAACTGAGGAGACAGCGTTCCTGCTGCAGGTAACAGGCATATGGCCATCTCCAGCTGCAGCTATCCATGCCCTCTGTGATTGAATCCCATTCTCCAGAACCCTGTGGCTTACACTCACCCTAAATGCAGCCCTCCTCAAATTATTGCACCACATTCTTGTCCTTATTCCATGAGAGCCCAGGTGAAGAGAAGTGAAACTCTACCACCCTGGCACACACATTGTGCTTTCCCTCTATTGGGCCGAATGTAAAGGATTTGTGGTACTGATGGCCACACCAGTGTCCAGATTTTCCATGCAAAATGGAAGCTTCCAGGGTTCATAAAGAGGGTGTTTTGATGGCTGTTAAATGTCTTTTCCAAGTGCCTCCTGGGTTTTCAAATCCTTTTGAATCCTGAAGTTCTTTCTTGTATCAAGGGAATATTCTCACCTCTGGCCCGATGTCCCTCACAACTAGGAGCACAGCTATCCCGGGGTCAGGAGGTCTGCCAGCCTGCTACTTCCTGGAAGGATTCCTGAGTATGTCCTCAGGTCCCAAGTGGTAACAGGTGTTTCCAATTGCAATTATTAGCAGGAGCCAGGCCCTCAGGTGTGGGCAGGGTCATGAGCACCACTGGAAGATCCTAATTCTGCCAATGGAGGCATCCATCTTCCTTTTGTCTCTCCATAGCAAGGGCCCGGGCAGTTTGTGCTTCCTGCAAGCAGAGCGACTTTGTATGGGATACTTATGCATGCCTACTTCTGGGAATCTCTCTGAGTGTGATGTGTGGACACTAGGACACCATGATCATGGATTGTGAGGCCACAGGAGCAATTGCTTTAGCCGGACCCAAAGAGTAGGTGTGAGGGCCGGTTTCATCCACTATTGTTTGGTGAAACACAGTTCTCATCTATGTTGAAACACAGCTCTTTCTGGGATGGTAATCTGCTGCCCTGAGCAGTGGACTGAGAGTCTGGAGGCTGAGTAGGCAGCCAAACGTAACTGGACAGGCTCATGCCCCTGAATTCCGAGGGGTGCCCCAGCTTACCCCGTTGGCAGTGTTTACATGATAGTGAGGCATGGGACTGAATCGGGAACACAGGAGAGAGAGACATGAGAGTACCTTTGCATATGCATTCTTGCTTAGCGAGAATCTGGGGTAGGTGGCTTGCCCTGACCAGCTAGGTTCTCTGTACATAAGTTGCAGGTGAGGCTTGCTATCTTGACACCCATGCCTTGAGACTACTATAGGTGAGCTCTGAGCACATACAGACACACACACACACACACACACACACACACACACATTACTGTCAGGTCTGGTAGTACATCATATGGTGAAAGCTGGGGTTATATGGGGTCTGTGGGCATGAGAGCTGCTGCCTTACAATCTCTAAAAGCCAGTTTTAAACCTGTCATCAATGAACACAATGTAGGAGGTTTTTGACTTCTGGTCTCTTTCCAACTCATCTATTTCTCTTCTCGCCTTCTCTGTCTCTAACACTCACATGCTGTCACACACTCTTTCTTCACTGATTGATATTTTACTTATATACTTATTTTACTGACAGGCCCAGATATACAAAGAGAGTTACCAGAGCACTGCTGAGGTCTGGCTTGTTATGTTGGTGATATCACCTAGGCTACTGAAGCCACAGCTTTGTAAGTCTCTATGACACAAGCCATATTATTTCTCCTCATTTCCATGTCAGTTTCTCTCAGAATTTATAATAAACATATACATTACATATATATATATATATATATATATATACAAATATATACTGTCATTTTTAGAATTGTCAACCTATGTTGATCTTTATCAAAATTAACACATTTATAACAGCTTCCTTTTTCATTAATAATTGGCCACCTAGTTGGAGCAGGGTTCAATACAATTATAAATAATAGAACCTTCCAGTAGCATTTCTAATAACATTTCTATCAGTATCCTTATTGTAACTATCATAGTACAGAAGTTGCCTCCTTTCTCTAGTGTAAGCTTCAGTACATATGAGGTTCTTTTCATTCTCCTAAATCTTAATTTCCCTGGACTCTGAAGTGTATCGTAATTTTTGAAGCAGCCCTCTGTTTCTCAGCAGGTGGTTTCCATTTTCTGCTGTAAACAGGTCTTCTTGTGCTTTTTGTTTTTCTTTTTCATTTTTTTCAATCCTCCTATATCATCCCCATTTATTTGCATATTTATTTAGTCCTATACTACATGAGGTGCCATTTCTCCTGCTTGATAGATTTTTCTCTTATAATTGAAGGGAAGTTTACACTCACAATACATTTCATGTCGTAAATACTACACACATATGGTGAAGCCTGGGGTGGTCTGGGGTCTGTGGACTTGAGACTGCTGCCTTACAATCTCGACAACCCAGGTTTGAACCTGTCATGTATGAACACAGTGTGGGAGGTTTTTGACTTCTGGTCTCTTTCCCACTCTTCTATTTCTCTTCTTGCCTTCTCGTCTCTGACTCTCACAGGCTCTCACTCACTCTGTCTGCACTTATTAATATTTTACTTTTATACTTATTTTACTGACAGACACAGATATACAAAGAGAGTTAGCAGAACACTGCTTAGCTCTGGCTTGTTTGGTGGGCGATTTCACCTAGGCTACTGGAGCCTCAGTTTGTAAGTCTTTCTGACACAAGCCATATTCTGTCTCCTCATTTGCATGCCAGTATCACTCAGAGTTTATAATAAATTGATTTTTTTGCAAACACTTGATACATTCTGATTTACAGAATATTGACACCATTGTAGCTCTCCTTGGCCCTTGGTCACTTTTCTTATTTTCAGATTTAAAGACACTAAAGAGGGAGAAGTTTTTGCCCTGAGGCTTGCACTGGGAACTACCAGCTACCCTGTGTGTGTTGCCAGACTAGGAAACTTGTGGTGCCTGTCCATGTGGAGAGTCTCCTTGGTGAGTTCCTACTCGAGCCAATTTTGCTCTGTACCATTGGAGCTGCATATAGCTAATGATTTGGAGATTTTACTCCTTTGGACAATTCTTTTCCTGATGAACAGTTTCTATCCAGGTTTTAGCACTCAATTGTCTGAATGTCATATCGCATCCACTGTAGAAAATGACTACATCAGTGTCTTGCTGTTTCTCTTTCTCTCTCTCTCTCTCTCTCTCTCTCTCTCTATATATATATATATATATATATATATATATATATATATATATATGTAACATGTAGAGGTCTGAAAATATTTTTAGCTATAGACCTGCACACTTCTGGATTATTGTAGTAATGCGGATACACCTGGCCCTTCTGAGCCACAGTCATGAGAGACATCTCACAGAGCCATTCCTATACCTCTTATCACTCTACATATCTCTTTCAGCACAAACTACCCCTGCCAAATGATCTACTTCCCTCTTGCTCGTTTTCTCCACCTTGTACTATGCCGAAACTGTAAATCAAAGAAGAAATAGACATAGTGCAGTTTTCTGCACACAGTACAGGCCGAGGCTGGATCAGGGAGATGCAATAAGCCAGCCTGCATATGGGGTGGAGCACCACTAATACTACTTCCAATTTCGAGAGGCCAGGGGTGTTTTGGAGAGTGGGCTGCAGGCCGAGTGTTGCTTCTCAGAGTGGGGTAAGACCTAGATGTTCTCAGTGTAACCTTTCCTCACAAACATAAAATAACAATGCCACTTGTAAGAAGTATGCATGGACATGGAGGATTTGTCTTCAGTGCTCTGGCACTAATCAACACAGGTCCAGAATTTCTGTACTTTTCTGTCACTGTCATTCTGTCTCTATGACTGTCTCTATGTGCCTTCTTCATTGGGCCCTTACTGGGAGTCAGTGCTTGCATTGTTAACTTGGTCTTCCTGATGTTGAAATTTTCCACTCTTTGCCCTTTGGATTTTTTAATCTCGTGCATATGGCACAGTACAGTGGGGAACTGAGGAGGCAGCAATCATACTACAGGTAACAGGCATAAGTCCATCTCCAGCTGCAGCTGTCCAGGCCCTCTGTGAAAGACTACCATTCTCTAGGGCCCTGAGGCTGACACTCAGCCTAAATGCAGCCCTCCTCACCTTCCAACACAGCATCCTAGTCCTTATTCCATGAGAGCCCAGGTCAAGAGATTTGAAACACTATCCCCTTGGCACACACATTGTACTTTCCCTCTATTTGGCCGAATGTAAAGGATCTGTTGTACTGATGGCCACACCATTGTCCAGATTTTCCATGCAAAACGGAAGATTCCAGGGTTCAGAAAGGGGGTGTTTTGATGGCTGTGAAATGTCTTTTAAAAGTGCCTCATGGGTTTTCAAATCCTTTTGAAACCTGAAGTTCTTTCTTGTATCTAGGGAATATTCTCACCTCTAGCCAGAAGGCCTTCCCAACTAGGAGCACACCTATCCTGGGGTCAGGAGGTCGGCCAGCCTGTGAGCTACTGGAGGGATTCCTGAGTATGTTCTCAGGGCCCAAGTTGTAACAGCTGTTTCCAATTGCCTTTATTAGCAGCAGCCAGGCCCTCAGGTGAGGGGGGGCTGTCTGTGGTCTGTGGGCATGAGAGCTGCTGCCTTACAATCTCTACAAGCTAGGCTTGATCCTGTCATCAATGAACACAGTGTAGGAGGTTTTTGAAATCTGAGACACTGAAGAGGGAGAGGTTTTTGCCCTGAGGCTTGCACTGGGAACTAGCAGCTTCCCTGTGTGTGTTGCCACTCTAGGAAACTTGTGGTGTCTATCGATGTGGAGTGTCTCCTGGATGAGTTCCTTCTTGAGCCTTTTCGAACCGTCCCGTTGGAGCTACATATAGCTAAAGATGTGGAGGTTTTACTCCTTTGGACAATTCTTTTCCTGATGAACAGTTTCTATCCAGGTTTTAGCACTCAATTGTCTCAATGTCATATCGCATCCACTGTGGAAAATGACTACATCAGTGTCGTGCTGTTTCTCTCTCTCTCTCTCTCTCTCTCTCTCTCTCTCTATATATATATATATATATATATATATATATATATATATGTAACATGTAGAAGTCTGAAAATATTTTTAGCTATAGACCTGCACAGTTCTGGATTATTGTATTAATGCGGATACACCTGGCCCTTCTGAGCCACAGTCATGAGAGACATCTCACAGAACCATTCCTATACCTCTTATCACTCTACATATCTCTTTCAGCACAAACTACCGCTGCCAAATGATCTACTTCCCTCTTGCTCGTTTTCTCCACCGTGTACTATGCCAAAACTGTAAATCAAAGAAGAAATAGACATAGTGCAGTTTTCTGCACACAGTACAGGCCGAGGCTGGATCAAGGAGATGCAATAAGCCAGCCTGCATATGGGGTGGAGCATTACTAATACTACTTCCAATTTCGAGAGGCCAGGGGTGTTTTGGAGAGTGGGCTGCAGGCAGAGTGTTGCTTCTCAGAGTGGGGTAAGACCTAGATGTTCTCAGTGTAACCTTTCCTCACAAACATAAAATAACAATGCCACTTGTAAGAAGTATGCATGGACATGGAGGATTTGTCTTCAGTGCTCTGGCACTAATCAACACAGGTCCAGAATTTCTGTACTTTTCTGTCACTGTCATTCTGTCTCTATGACTGTCTCTATGTGCCTTCTTCATTGGGCCCTTACTGGAAGTCAGTGCTTGCATTGTTAACTTGGTCTTCCTGGTGTTGAAATTTTCCACTCTTTGCCCTTTGGATTATTTAATCTCGTGCATATGGCACAGTACAGTGGGGAGCTGAGGAGGCAGCAATTCCTACTGCAGGTAACAGGCATATGTCCATCTCCAGCTGCAGCTGTCCAGGCCCTCTGTGAAAGACTACCATTCTTTAGGGCCCTGAGGCTGACACTCAGCCTAAATGCAGCCCTCCTCACCTTCCAACACAGCATCCTAGTCCTTATTCCATGAGAGCCCAGGTCAAGAGATTTGAAACACTATCCCCTTGGCACACACATTGTACTTTCCCTCTATTTGGCCGAATGTAAAGGATCTGTTGTACTGATGGCCACACCAGTGTCCAGATTTTCCATGCAAAACGGAAGATTCCAGGGTTCAGAAAGAGGGTGTTTTGATGGCTGTGAAATATCTTTTAAAAATGCCTCATGGGTTTTCAAATCCTTTTGAAACCTGAAGTTCTTTCTTGTATCTAGGGAATATTCTCACCTCTAGCCAGAAGGCCTTCCCAACTAGGAGCACACCTATCCTGGGGTCAGGAGGTCGGCCAGCCTGTGAGCTACTGGAGGGATTCCTGAGTATGTTCTCAGGGCCCAAGCTGTAACAGCTGTTTCCAATTGCCTTTATTAGCAGTAGCCAGGCCTTCAGGTAAGGGGGGGCTGTCTGTGGTCTGTGGGCATGAGAGCTGCTGCCTTACAATCTCTACAAGCCAGGCTTGATCCTGTCATCAATGAACACAGTGTAGGAGGTTTTTGAAATCTGAGACACTGAAGAGGGAGAGGTTTTTGCCCTGAGGCTTGCACTGGGAACTAGCAGCTGCCCTGTGTGTGTTGCCAGTCTAGGAAACTTGTGGTGTCTATCGATGTGGAGTGTCTCCTGGGTGAGTTCCTTCTTGAGCCTTTTTGAACGGTCCCTTTGGAGCTACATATAGCTAAAGATTTGGAGATTTTACTCCTTTGGACAATTCTTTTCCTGATGCACAGTTTCTCTACAGGTTTTAGCAATCAATTGTTGAATGTCATATTGAATCCATTGTAGAAAATGACTACATCAGTGTCTCTATCTCTCTATATGTAGAGGTCTCTCTCTCTTTCTCTCTCTCTCTCTCTCTATATATATATATATATGTAACATGTAGAGATATGAAAATATTTTTAGCTAGAGACCTGCACAGGTCAGGATTAGGGTAGTAAATTGGATACTCCTGGCCCTTCTGAGCCACAGTCAAGATAGGCATCTCACAGAGCCATATCGTTTATCACTCTACAAATCTCTCTCAGCACAAACTACCGCTACCATAACATCTACTTCCCTCTTGCTCATTTTATCCACCGAGTCCTATCCGAAAACTGTAAATCAAAGAAGAAATAGACATAGTGCAGTTCCCTGCACACAGGACAGGCTGAGGCTGCACAAGGGAGATGAAATATGCCAGCCTGTATTTGGCTGGAGCATCACTAAAACTACTTCTAATTTGGAGAGGCAATGCGCACTTTTGGAGAGTGGGCTGCAGGTGAAGTGTTGCTTATCAGAGTGGGCTAAGACCTAGGTGTTCTAAGTGTAACCTTTCCACACAAACATAAAATAACAACGCCACTTGTAAGAAGTATGCATGAGCATTGAGGCTTTGTTTTCAGTGCTCTGGCACTGATCAACACAGGGTCAGAATTTTTGTCCTTTTCAGTCACTGTCATTCTGTCTCTCTGACTGTCTCTGTCTGCCTTCTTCCCTGGAACCTTTGTGGAAGTCAGTGCATGCATCCTGAACTCGGTCTTCCTTGTGTTGAAATTTTCCTTTCTTTGCCCTTTGGATTACTTAGTCTCGTGCATATGGAGTAGTATACAGTGGAACTGAGGAGACAGTGTTACTGCTGCAGGTAACAGGCATACGTCCATCTCCAGCTGCAGCTGCCCAGGTCAAGATAAGTGAAACTCTACCACCCTGGCACACACATTGTGCTTTCCCTCTATTGGGCTGTATGTAAAGTCTATGTGGTACTGATGGCCACACCAGTGTCCAGATTCTCCATGCAAAATGGAAGATTCCAGGGATCAGAAAGCGGGTGTTTTTATGGCTGTAAAATGTCTTTTCCAAGTGCCTCCTGAGGTTTCAAATCCTTTTGAAACCTGAAGTTCGTTCTTGTATCTAGGGAATATTCTCACCCCTGGCCCGAAGGCCCTCCCAACTAAGAGCACAGCTATCCTGGGGACAGGAGGTCTGCCAGTCTGCTAGCTCCTGGAGGAATTCCTGAGTATGTCCTCAGGCTCCAAGTGGTAACAGGTATTTCCAATTGCCTTTATTAGCAGCAGCCAGGCCCTCAGTTGAGTGGCGGGGCTGTGTTCTCCACTGGAAACTCCTAATTCAGCCAATGGAGGCATCCATCTTCCTTTTGTCTCTCCATAGCAAGGGCCCATGGAGTTTGTGCTTCCTGTAAGCAAAGCGACTTTGTATGGGACACTCATGCATGCCTACTTCTGGAAATCTCTCTGAGTGTGATGTGTGGACACAAGGACACCATGATCCGGGATTCTGAGACCACAGGAGCAATTGCCTTAGCCGGACCAAAAGGGTAGGTCGAAGGGGCCGGGTTCATCCACTATTGTTTGGTCAAACACAGTTCCCATCTATGTTGAAACACAGGTCTTTCTTTGTTCATTCTGGGCTTTTAAACAGCTGCCCTGAGCAGTGGACTGAGAGTCTGGAGGCTTAGTAGGCAGCCAAACGTGACTGGACAGGATTCTGCCCTTGAATTCTGAGGGGTACCCCAGCTTACCCTGTTGGCAGTGTTTGGATGATAGTGAGGCATGAGATTGAATCGGAAACTCAGGAGAGGGAGACATGAGAGTCCCTTTGCATGTGCATTCTTGCTTAGCCAGAATCTGGGCTAGATGGCTTGCTCTGACTAGCTAGGTTGTCTGTACATAAGTTGCAGGTGAGGCTGGCTACCTTCCTACCCATGCTCTGAGACTACTATAGCTGAGCTCTCAGAACACACCGACTCAGACAGACAGACACACACACACGCATTACTGTCAGGTCTGGTAGTACAGCATATGGTGAAGGCTGGGGCTGTCTGGTGTCTGTGGGCATGAGAGCTGCTGCCTTACAATCTCTACAAGCCTGTTTTGAACCTGTCATCAATGAACACAGTATAGGAGCTTTTTGAATTCTCATCTATTTCCAGCAGAAGTGGCTGGTGGGCGGGCCTTGCAGAGGCTCCCCAATGAGCGTGCTGCAGTGCCGTGTGGGCGGTGCTCAAGGTTTCTGGCCAATCACTGACTGGTGCCTTGATACTCCTGGGCGTGTCCTTGCACACTGGCCAATGACATTGCTGGCAGGGGTTCAGGGCATTGCCTAGGCCTCTGGCATATCAGAGCATGGCTGCTGCCCTGTCTGCAGGCCTTCTGAAGTAAGCCCTACAATGGGAGCTCAGAGCTGGCCTCAAAAGGCTTGGCATGCTTCCAGGAAGTGTGAAGCTGGGTTCATCCAGGGCCCTGCCTTGCAGAAGCTGTCCAGTGTGCATGTGTATAACTCCGTTTGTGCCTGTGCCTCTGTGGATGTGTGCGTGTGAGTAACAGTGAGAGTGTGTGTTTGTCTGTGTGTGTGAGGGAGGGAGAGAGAGAGCAACATAATCACTGTGGCACAGGTGATTTTTGGCAAAACACTTGGCACATTCTGATTTACAGCTCAATATTGACACCATTGTAGCTCTCCTTGGCCCTTGGTCACTTTTCTTATTTTCAGATGTAAAGACAATGGAGAGGGAGAGGTTTTTGCCCTGAGGCTATCACTGGGAACTAGCAGCTGCCCTGTGTGTGTTGCCTCACTAGGAAACTTGTGGTGCCTGTCCATGTGGAGAGTGTCCTGGACGAATTCCTTCTCGAGCCTTTTTCGCTAGGTCCTGTTGGAGCTGCATATAGCTAATGATTTGGAAATTTTACTCCTTTGGACAATTCTTTTCCTGATGCACAGTTTCTCTCAAGGTTTTAACAATCAATTGTCTGAATGTAATGTCGCATGCATTGTAGAAAATGACTACATCAGTGTCTTGCTGTCTCTCTCTGTCTCTGTCTCTCTGTCTCTGTCTCTCTCTATAAATATATGTATATATACATATATATATAACATGTAGAGGTCTGAAAAATATTTTAGCTAGAGACGTGCACAGCTCTTGATTCGGGTAGTAATGCGGATACACCAGGCCCTTCTGAGCCACAGTCATGAGAGACATCTCACAGAGCCGTTTACCTCTTGTCACTCTACAAATCTCTCTCAGTAGAAACTACAGCTGCCAAATCATCTACTTCCCTCTTGCACTTTTTGTGCACCGAGTCCTATACGAAAACTGTAAATCAAAGAAGAAATAGACATAGTGCAGATTCCTGCACACCGGACAGGCTGAGGGTGGACCAGGGAGATGAAAGACACCAGCCTGCATTTGGCTGAAGCATCACTAAAACTAATTCCAATTTGGAGAGGCAAGGGCAGTTTTGGAGAGTGGGATGCAGGCCAGGTGTTGCTTTTCAAAGTGAGCTAAGACCTAGATGTTCTAAGTGTAACCTTTCCTCACAAACATAAAATAACAATGCCACTTGTAAGAAGTATGCATGGACATGGAGGGTTTGTCTTCAGTGCTCTGGCACTGAACAACACAGCGCCAGAATTTCTGTCCATTCCAGTCACGGTCATTCTGTCTCCCTGACTGTCTCTACGTGCCTTCTTCTCTGGACCCTTCGTGGAAGTCAGTGCATGCATCATGACCTCCGTCTTCCTGGTGTTGAAATTTTCCTTTCTTTGCCCTTTGGATTACTTAGTCTCATGCATATGGCGTACAACAGAGTGGAACTGAGGAGACAGCGATCCTGCTGCAGGTAACATGCATATGTCCATCTCCAGTTCCAGCTGTCCAGGCCCTCTGTGCTTGACTCCCATTCTCCAGGGCCCTGTGGTTGACACTCAGCCTATATGCAGCCTCCTCAATTTCCTGCACAGCATCCTTGTCCTTATTCCATGAGAGCCCAGGTCAAGAGAAGTGAAAATCTACCACCCTGACACACACATTGTGCTTTCGCTCTATTAGGCCGAATGTAAAGGATCTGTGGTTCTGATGGCCACACCACTGTCCAGATTTTCCAAGCAAAATGGAAGCTTCCAGGGTTCACAAAGGGTGTTTTGATGGCTCTGAAATGTCTTTTCCAAGTGCCTCCTGGAGTTTCAAATACTTTTCAAATCTGAAGTTCGTTCTTGTGTCTATGGAATATTCTCAACTCTAGCCCGATAGCCCAAGCAAGTAGGAGCACAGCTATCCCGGGGTCATGATGTCTTCCAGCCTGCAAGCTCCTGTAGGGATTCCTGAGTATGTCCTCTGGCCCCAAGTGGTAACTGGTGATTCCAATTGCCTTTTTTAGCAGCAGCCAGGCACTCAGGTGGGTGGCGTTGCTGTGATCTCCACTGTAAGCTCCTAATTTAGCCAATGGAGGCATCCATCTTCTTTTTGACTCTCCATTGGTGATCTCTGAGCACACACAGACACAGACAGACAGACAGATACACACACACATTACTGTCAGTTCTGATAGTACAGAATATGGTAAAGACTGGGGCTGTCTGGGACTGTGGGCATGAGAGCTGCTGCTTTACAATCTCTACAAGCCAGCTTTGAACCTGTCATCAATGAACACAGTGTAGGAGGTTTTTGAATTCTCATCTCTTTCCAGCAGAAGTGGCTGGTGGGTGGGCATTCCAGAGTCTGCCCAATGAGCTTGCTGCAGGGCCGTGTGGGCGGTGCTCAAGGTTGCTGGCCAATCACTTACTAGGGGCCTTGACACTCCTGTGCGTGTCCTAGCACACTGGTCAATGATATTGATGGCAGGGATTCTGGGCGTGGCCTAGGCCTCTGGCTTTTCAGAGCATGGCTGGTACCCTGTCTGCGGGCCTTCAGAAGTAAGCCTGACAATGGGAGCTCAGAGCTGTCCTTAAAAGGATGGGTGTGCTTCCACGAAGTGCGAAGCAGGGTTCACCCAGGGCCCTGCCTTGCAGAATCTGTCCAGTGTGCATGTGTATAATTCAGTTTGTGTCTTTGCCTCTTTGTATGTGTGTGTGTATAACTGTGAGTGTGTGTTGTTGTGTGTTTGTGTGTGTGTGTGAGGGAGGGAGAGAGAGAGAGAACAACAGAATCACTGTGGCACAGGTTATTTTGTGCAAAACACTTGGCACATTCTGATTTACAGCTCAATATTGACACCATTGTAGCTCTCCTTGGCCCTTGTCACTTTTCTTATTTTCTGATGTAATGACACTAAAGAAGGAGAGGTTTTTGCCCTAAGGCTTGCTCTGGGAAGTAGCATCTGCCCTGTGTGTGTTGCCAGATTAGGAACCTTATGGTGCCTGTCCATGTGGAGAGTCTCCTGGATGAGTTCCTTCTCGAGCCTTTTTCGCTAGGTCCCGTTGGAGCTGCATATAGGTAATGATTTGGAGATTTTACTCCTTTGGACAATTCTTTTTCTGATGCACAGTTTCTCTCCAGGTTTTAGCAATCAATTGTCTGAATGTCATATCACATCCATTGTAGAAAATGACTACATCAGTGTCTTGCTCTCTCTCTCCCTCCCTCTCTCTCTCTCTCTCTCTCTCTCTCTCTCTCTCTCTATATATATATATATATATATATATATATATATATATACACACACATAACATGTAGAGGTCTGAAAATATATTTTAGCTAGAGACCTGCACAGCTCTGGATTAGGGTACTAATATGGTTACACCTGGTTATTCTGAACCAAAGTCATGAGAGACATCTCACAGAGCCATTCATTTACCTCTTGTCACTCTACAAATCTCTCTCACCACAAACTACAGCTGCCATATCATCTACTGCCCTCTTGCTCTTTTTGTCGATGGAGTCCTATTCCAAAACTGTAAATCAAAGATGAAATAGACATACTGCATGTCCCTGCACACAGGACAGACTGGGGCTGGACCAGGGGGATGGAATACGCCAGCCTGCATTTGGCTGGAGCATCACTAAACTACTTCCAATTTGGAGAGGCAAGGGCAGTTTTGGAGAGTGGGCTGCAGTCCAAGTGTTTCTTCTCAGAGTGGTCTAAGACCTAGATGTTCTAAGTGTAACCTTTCCTCACAAACATAAAATAACAATGCCACTTGTAAGAAGTAATCATGGGCATGGAGGGTTTGTCTTCAGTGCTCTGGCACTGATCAACACAGCGCCAGAATTTCTGTCCATTTCAGTCACTGTCATCCTGTCTCTCTGACTGGCTCTACGTGCCCTCTTCCCTGGACCCTTCGTGGAATTCAGTGCATGCATCGTGAACTCGGTCTTCCTGGTGTTGAAATTTTCCTTTCTTTGCACATTGGATTACTTAGTCTCGAGCTTATGGCGTAGTACAGAGGGGAACTGAGGAGACAGCGTTCCTGCTGCAGGTATCAGGCATATGAATATATCCAGCTGCAGCTGTCCAGGCCATCTGTGCTTGACTCCCATTTTCCAAGGCCCTGTGGCTGACACTCAGTCTAAATGCAGCCCTCCTCCATTTCCTGCACCACATCATTTTCCTTATTCCATGAGAGCCCAGGTCAAGAGATGTGAAACTCTATCCCCCTGGCACAGTGTCCAGAGTTTCCACACAAAACGTAAGCTTCCAGGGTTCAGAAAGGGGGTGTTTTGATGGCTGTGAAATGTCTTTTCCAAGTGCCTTCTGGGGTTTCAAATCATTTTGAAACCTGAAGTTCGTTCTTATATCTAGGGAATATTCTCACCTCTGGCCCGAAGGCCCTCCCAACTAGGAGCAAAGCTATCCCGGGGTCAGGAGGTCTGCCAGCCTGCTAGCTACTGGAGGGATTCCTGAGTATGTCCTTAGGCCTCAAGTGGCAAGAGGTGTTTCCAATTGCCTTTATTAGCAGCAGCCAGGCCCTCAGGGGAGGGGCGGGGCGGTGATCTCCAATGGAAGCTCCTAATTCAGCCAATGGAGGCATCCATCTTAATTTTGTCTCTCCATAGCAAGGGCCCAGGGAGTTTGTGCTTCCTGCATGCAGAGCGACTTTGTACGTGACACTCATGAATGCCTACTTCTGGAATCTCTCTGAGTGTGATATGTGGTCACCAGGACACCATGATCATGGATTGTGAGGCCAAAGGAGCAATTGCCTTAGCCAGACCCAAAGGGAAGGTGTGAGGGGCCAGGTTCATCCACTATTGTTTGGTCAAACACAGTTCCCATCTATGTTGAAACACAGCTTTTTCTTGGTTCATTCTGGGCTTATAATCTGCTGCCCTGAGCAGTGGACTGAGTGTCTAGAGGCTGAGTAGGCAGCCAAATGTGACTGGACAGGCTCATGCCCCTGAATTCTGAGGGGTGCCCCAGCTTACCGCGTTGGCAGTGCTTGGATGATAGTGAGGCATGAGATTGAACTGGGAAGTCAGGAGAGGGAGAAATGAGAGTCCCTTTGCATTTGCATTCTTCCTTAGCCAATATCTGGACTAGATGGCTTGCCCTGACCAGCTAGGTTCTCTGTACATAAGTTGCAGGTGAGGTTGGCTACCTTCACACCCATGCTCTGAGACTACTATAGGTGAGCTCTGTGCACACACAGACACAGACAGACACACACACACACACACATTACTGTCAGGTCTGGTAGTACAGCATATGGTGAAGGCTGGGGCTGTCTGGGGTCTGTGGGCATGAGAGCTGCTGCCTTACAATCTCTACAAGCCAGCTTTGAACCTGTCATTAATGAACACAGTGTAGGCAGTTTTTGAATTCTCATCTCTTTCCAGCAGATATGGCTGGTGGGCGGGCCTTTCAGAGGCTGCCCAATGAGCGTGCTGCATGGCCGTGTGGGTGGTGCTCAAGGTTGCTGGCCAATCAATGACTAGCGGCCTTGACATTCCTGGGCGTGTCCTAGCACACTGGTCAATGATATTGCTAGCAGGGGTTCTGGGCTTGGCCTAGGCCTCTGGTATATCAGATCCTGGCTGTTGCCCTGTCTGCGGACCTTCTGAAGTAAGCCCAACAATGGGAGCTAGAGATGGCCTTAAAAGGCTGGGCGTGCTTGAAGGAAGTGCGAAGCAGGTTTCACCCAGGGCCCTGCCTTGCAGAAACTGTTCAATGTGCATGTGTATAACTCCGTTTGTGCCTGTTCCTCTGTGGATGTGTGCGTGTGTATAACTGTGAGAGTGTGTCTGTGTGTGTGTGTGAGGGAGGGAGAGACAGAGAGAACAACAGAATCACTGTGGCATAGGTGATATTATGCAAAACACTAGGCACATTCTGATTTACAGCTCAATATTGACACCATTGTAGCTCTCCTTGACCCTTGGACACTTTTATTCATTTCAGATGTAAAGACACTGAAGAGGGATAGGTTTTGCCCTGAGGCTTGCACTGGGAACTAGCGGCTGCCCTGTGTGTGTTACCAGATTAGGAAACTTATGGTGCCTGTCCATGTGGAGAGTGTCCTGGATGAGTTCCTTCTCGAGACTTTGTAACTAGGTCCCTTTGGAGCTGCATATAGCTAATGATTTGGAGATTTTACTCCTTTGGACAATTGTTTTCCTGATGCACAGTTTCTCTCCAGGTTTTAGCAATCAATTGTCTAAATGTCATATCGCATCTATTGTAGAAAATGACTACATCAGTGTCTTGCTCTCTCTCTACATATATATATATATATATATATATATATATATATATATATATATAACATGTAGAGGTCTGAAAATATATTTTAGCTAGTGACGTGCACAGCACTGGATTCGCGTAGTAATTCGGATACACCTGGCCCATCTGAGCCATAGTGATGAGAGACATCTCACGGAGCCATTCGTTTACCTCTTGTCCCTCTACAAATCTCTTTCAGCACAAACTACAGCTGCCAAATCATCTACATCACTCTTGCTCTTTTTGTCCACCGAGTCCTATCTCAAAACTGTAAATCAAAGAAGAAATAGACATAGTGCTTTTCCCTGCACACAGGTCAGGCTGAGGCTGGACCAGGGAGATGAAATACGCCAGCCTGCATTTGGCTGGAGCATCACTAAACTACTTCCAATTTGGAGAGGCAAGGGCAGTTTTGGAGAGTGGGCTTTAGGCCAAGTGTTTCTTCTCAGAGTGGGCTAAGTCCTAGATGTTCTAAGTGTAACCTTTCCTCACAAACTTAAAATAACAATGCCACTTGTAAGAAGTATGCATGGGAATGGAGGGTTTGTCTTCAGTGCTCTGGCACTGATCAACACAGGGCCAGAATTTCTGTCCATTCCAGTCACTGTCATTCTGTCTCTCTGACTGTCTCTACGTGCCTTCTTCCCTGGACCATTCATGGAAGTCAGTGCATGCATCGTGAACTCGGTCTTCCTGGTGTTGAATTTTTCCTTTTTTTGCCCTTTGGATTACTTAGTCTCGTGCATATTGCGTAGTACAGAGGGGAACTGAGGAGACAGTGTTCCTGCTGCAGGTAACAGGCATATGTCCATCTCCAGCTGCAGATGTCCAGGCCCTCTGTGCTTGACTCCCATTCTCCAAGGCCCTGTGGCTGACAGTCAGCCTAATTGCAGCCTCCTCAATTTCCTGCACAGCATCCTTGTCCTTAATCCATGAGAGCACAGGTCAAGAGTAGTGAAACTCTACCACACTGGCACACACATTGTGCTTTCCCTCTATTGGGCCAAATGTAAAGGATCTGTGGTACTGATGGCCACACCAGTGTCCAGATTTTCCATGCAAAACGGAAGATTCCAGCGTTCAGAAAGAGGGTGTTTTGATGCCTGTGAAATGTATTTTCCCAGTGCCTCATGGGGTTTCAAATGCTTTTGAAACCTGAAGTTCTTTCTTGTATCTAGGGAATATTCTCATCTCTCGCCAGAATGCCCTCCCAACTAGGAGCACAGCTATCCCGGGGTCAGGAGGTCTGCCAGCCTGATTGCACCTGGAGGGATTCTAGAGTATGTCCTCTGGCCCCAAGTGGTAACAGGTGTTTCCAATTGCCTTTATTAGCAGCATCCTGGCCCTCAGGTGAGGGCCGGGGCTGTGATCTCCACTGGAAGCTCCTGATTCAGCCAATGGAGGAATCCATCTTCCTTTTGTCTCTTCATAGCAAGGGCCCGGGGAGTTTGTGCTTCCTGTAAGCAGAGCGACTTTGTATGTGACTCATGCATGCCTACTTCTGGTTATCTCTCTGAGTGTGATGTGTGGAAACCAGGACACCATGATCAGGGATTGTGAGGCCACAGGAGCAATTGACTTAGCCTGACCCAAAGGATAGGTGTGAGGTGCCGGGTTCATCCACTATTGTTTGGTCAAACACAGTTCACATATATCTTGAAACATAGCTATTTCTGTGTTCTTTCTTGGCTTGTAATCTGCTGCCCTGAGCAGTGGACTGAGAGTCTGGAGGCTGAGTAGGCATCCAAACGTGACTGGACAGGCTCATTCCCCTGAATTCTGAGGAGTGCCCCAGCTTACCCCGTTGGCAGTTTTTGGATGATAGTGAGGCATTGGATTGAATCGGGAACTAAAGAGAGGGAGACATGATAGTACCTTTGCATATGCATTCTTGATAAGCCAGAATCTGGGCTAGCTGGCTTGCCCTGAACAGCTAGGTTCCCTGTATATAAGTTGCAAGTGAGGCTGGCTACCTTGACACCCATGTTCTGAGACTACTATAGGTGAGCTCTGAGCGCTCACATACTCAGACATACATACAGACAGACAGACACACACATATTACTGTCAGGTCTGTAAGTACAGCATATGGTGAAGGCTGGGGCTGTCTGGTGTCTGTGGGCATGAGAGCTGCTGCCTTACAATCTCTACAAGCCACGTTTGAACCTGCCATCAATAAACACAGTGTATGGGGTTTTTGTCTGCTGGTCTCTTTCCAACTCATCTATTTCTCTTGTCGCCTTCTCTGTGTCTAACTCTCACATGCTCTCACACACTCTGTCTTCACTTATTATATACTTATTTTACTCACAGGCCCAGATATACAAAGAGAGTTACCAGAGCACTGCTAAGCTCTGGCTTGTTTTGTTGGTGATATCACCTAGGCTAATGGAGCCACAGCTTTGTAAGTCTCTCTGACACAAGCCTTATTCTGTCTCTCTTCATTTCCATGGCAGTATATCTCAGACTTTAAAATAAACATATACATATATATATATATCATTTATAGAATTGTCGACCTATGTAATTGATCTTTATCAGAATTAATACATTTATAACAGCTTCCTTTTTCATTAATAATTGTCCACCTAGTTGGAGCAAGTTTCAATACAATTATAAATAATAGAACCTTCCAGTAGCATTTCTAATAGCATTTCTATCAGCATCCTTATTGTAACTATCATAGTACAGAAGTTGCCTACTTTCTCTAGTGTCAGCTTCAGTACATATGAGTTTCTTTTCATTCTCCTGAAATCTTAATTTCCCTGGACTCTGAAGTGTATCGTAATTTTTGAAGCCGCCCTCTGTTTCTCAGCAGGTGGTTTCCATTTTCTGCTGTAATCAGGTCTTCTTGTTCTTTTTGTTTTTATTTTTCATTTTTTCAAATCCTCCTAGATCATCCCCATTTATTTGCATATTTATTTAGTCCTATATTACATGAGGGGTCATTTCTTCTGCTTGATAGATTTTTCTTTTATAATTGAAGGGAAGTTTACACTCACAATACATTTCGTGTGGTAAATACTACACACATATGGTGAAGGCTGGGGTGTTCTGGGGTCTGTGGATGTGAGACTGCTGCCCAACAATCTCGACAACCCAGGTTTGAACCTGTCATGTATGAACACAGTGTGGGAGGTTTTTGAATTCTGATCTCTTTCCCACTCTTCTATTTCTCTTCTTGCCTTCTCTGTCTCTGACTCTCACAGGCTCTCACTCACTCTGTCTGCACTCATTAATATTTTACTTATATACTTATTTTACTGACAGGCCCTGATATACAAAGAGAGTCACCAGGGCACTGCTGAGCTCTGGCTTGTTTTGTTGTTGATTTCACCTAGGTTTCTGTAGCATCAGCTTTGTAAGTCTCTCTGGCACAAGTCATACTATGTCTCCTCATAGCCACGCCAGTAACCCTCAGAGTCTATAATAAATAAACACTTAAATATATGTACATATATATACATATATGTATATATCAGTCATTTTTAGAATTGTTGACCTTTTTATTTGATCTTAATGAAGAATTACCACATTGATAACAGCCTCCTTATTCATAAATAATTGGTCACATAGTTGGAACAGGATTCACTACAATTAAAAATTATAAACCTTCCAGGAGCAGTGTAACCTATCCTCACAAACATATAATAACAATGCCATTTGTAAAAAGTATGCATGGGCATGGAGGGTTTGTCTTCAGTGCTATGGCACTGATAAACACAGGGCCAGAATTTCTGTCCTTTTCAGTCACTGTCATTCTGTCTCTCTGACTGTCTCTACGTGCTTTCTTCCCTGGGCCCTTACTGGAAGCAGTGCATGCATCGTGAACTCGGTCATCCTGGATGTGAAATTTTCATTTCTTTGCTCTTTGGATTATTTAGTCTTGTGCATATGGCGTAGTACAGAGGGGAACTGAGGAGACAGCATTCCTGCTGCAGGTAACAGGCATATGTCCATCTCCAGCTGCAGCTGTCCAGGCCCTCTGTGAAAGACTACCATTCTCCAGGGCCCTGAGGCTGATACTCAGCCTAAATGCAGCCCTCCTCAATTTCCTGCACCACATCCTTGTCCTTATTCCATGAGAGCCCAGGTCATGAGAAGTAAAACTCTACCACCCTGGCACACTCATTGTGCTTTCCCTCTATTGGGCCGAATGTAAAGGATCTGTGGTACTGATGGCCACACCAGTGTCCAGATTTTACACGCAAAACGGAAGCTTCCTGCGTTCAGAAAGAGGGTGTTTTGATGCCTGTGAAATGTCCTTTCCAAGTGCCTCCTGGGGTTTCAAATACTTTTGAAACCTGAAGTTTCTTGTATCTAGGGCATATTCTCACCTCTGGCCCGAAGGCCCTCCCAACTAGGAGCACAGCTATCCCAGGGTCAGGAGGTCTGCCAGCCTGCTAGCTCCTGGAGGGATTTCTGAGTATGTCCTCAGGACGCAAGTGGTAACAGGTGTTTCCAATTGCCTTTATTAGCAGCAGCCAGGCCCTCAGGAGAGGTGTAGGGCTGTGATCTCCACTGGAAACTCCTAATTCATCCCATGGAGGCATCCACCTTCCTTTTGTCTCTCCATAGCAAGGGCCCTGGGAGTTTGTGCTTCCTGCATGCAGAGAGACTTTGTATGGGACACTCATGGATGCCTACTTCTGGGAATCTCTCTGAGTCTGATGTGTGGACACTAGGATACCATGATCAGGGATTGTGAGGCCACAGGAGCAATTGCCTTAGCCGGACCCAAATGGTAGGTGTAAGGGGCCAGGTTAATCCACTATTGTTTGGTCAAACACAGTTCCCATCTATGTTGGAAGTCTTCTGGGTTCTTTCTGGGCTTCTAATCTGCTGCCCTGAGAGGTGGACTGGGAGGCTGGAGGCTGAGTATGAAGCCAAACATGACTGGAAAATGTCCAGCCCCTGAATTCTGAGGGGTGCCCCAGCTTCCACCATTGGGAGTGTTTGGATGATAGTGAGGCATGAGATTGAATCAGGAACTCAGGAGAGCTCGACATGAGAGTCACTTTGCATATGCATTCTCGCTGAGCCAGAATCTTGGCTAGCTGCCTTTCCCTAGCCAGCTGGTTTCTCTGTACTTAAGTTGCAGGTGAGGCTGGCTACCTTGCCACCCATGCTCTGAGAATACTATAGGTGAATTCTGAGCACACACAGACACACAGTGAGAGACAGACACACACACACATTACTGTCAGGTCTGGTAGTACAGCATATGGTGAAGGCTGGGGCTGTCTGGGTCTGTGGGCATGAGAGCTGCTGCCTTACAATCTGTGCAAGCCAGGTTTGAACCTGTCATGAATGAAAACAATGTAGGAGGTTTTTGAATTCTGGTCTCTTTCAACTCATCTATTTCTCTTCTTGCCTTCTCTGTCTCTAACTCTCACATGATCTCACACACACTGTCTTCACTCATTAATATTTTACTTATATACTTATTTTACTGACAGACCCAGATATAAAAAGAGAGTTACCAGAGCACTGCTGAGCTCTGGCTTGTTGTGTTGGCGAATTCACCTAGGATACTTGAGCCTCAGTTTGTAAGTCTTTCTGACACAAGCCATATTCTGTCTCCTCTTTTCCATGCCAGTATCACTCAGAGTTTATAATAAAGTTATTTTTTGCAAAACACTTGGTACATTCTGATTGACAGCTTAATATTGACACCATTGTAGCTCTTTTTGGCCCTGGACACTTTTCTTCTTTTCAGATGTAAAAACAATGAAGAGGGAGAGGTTTTTGCCCTGAGGCTTGCAATTGGAACTACCAGATGCACTGTGTCTGTTGCCAGACTAGGAAACTTGTGGTCGCTGTCCATGTGGAGAGTCTCCTAGATGAGTTCCTTCTAAAGCCTTTTTCGCTCTGTCCCTTTGGAGCTGCATATAGCTAATGATTTTGAGAGTTTACTCCTTAGTACAATTCTTTTCCTGATGCAAAATTTCTCTCCATGTTTTAGCAATCAATTGTCTGAATGTCATATTGAATCCATTGTAGAAAATGACTACATCAGTCTCTCTCTGTCTCTGTCTCTCTCTCTCTCTCTCTCTCTATATATATATATATATATATATATATGTAACATGTAGAGGTCTGAAAATATTTTTTAGCTAGAGACCTGCACAGCTCTGGATTAGGGTAAGAATGCGGATACACTTGGCCCTTCTGTGCCACAGTCATGAGAGACATCTCACAGAGGCATTCATATACCTCTTATCACTCAACAAATATCTCTCAGCACAAACTACCCCTGCCAAATCATCTACTTCCCTCTTGCTCTTTTTGTCCACCAAGTCCTATCCCAACTGTAAATCAAAGAATAAATAGACATAGTGCAGTTCCCTGCACACAGGACAGTCTGAGGCTGGATCAGGGAGTGCAATATGCCAGCCTGCATATTGGATGGAGCATCACTAAGAATACCTACAAATTGGAGAGGCAAGGGCAATTTTGGAGAGTGGGCTGCAGGCCAAGTGTTGCTTCACAGAGTGGGCTAAGACCTAGATGTTCTAAGTGTAACCTTTCCTCACAAACATAAAATAACAATGCCACTTGTAAGAAGTATGCATAGGCATGGAGGGTTTGTCTTCAGTGCTCTGGCACTGATCAACACAGGGCCAGAATTTCAGTCCTTTTCTGCCACTGTCATTCTGTCTGTCTGACTGTCTCTACATTCCTTCTTCACTGGGCCCTTATGGAAGTCAGTGCATGAATCATGAACTCGGACTTCCTGGTGTTGAAATTTGTCTTTCTTTGCCCTTTGGATTATTCAGTCTCCTGCATATGGCGTAGTATATTGGGGAACTGAGGAGACAACGATCCTGCTGCAGGTAACAGGCATATCTCCATCTCTGGCTGCATCTGTCCAGACCCTCTATGTTTGACTCCGATTCTCCAGGGCCCTGCGGCTGACACTTAGCCTAAATGCAGCCCTCCAAAATTTCCTGCACCGCATCCTTGGCCTTATTCCATGAGAGCCCAGGTCAAGAGAAGTGAAACTCTATCCCCCTGGCACACACATTGTGCTTTCCGTCTATTGGGCCGAATGTAAAGTATCTGTGGTACTGATGACTACACCAGTATCCAGATTTTCCACGCAAAACGGAAGCTTCCAGGGTTCAGAAAGAGGGTGTTTTGATGGCTGTGAAAATTCTTTTCCATGTGCCTCATGGGGTTTAAAATCCATTTGAAACCTGAATTTCTTTCTTGTTTCTAGGGAATATTCTCACCTCTGGCCAGAAGGCCCTCCCATCTCGGAGCACAGCTATCCTGGGTCAGGAGTTCTGCCAGACTGCTAGCTCCTGGAGGGATTCCTGAGTATGTCCTCAGGGCCCAAGTGGTAACAGGTGTTTCCAATTGCCTTTATTAGCAGCAGCCAGGCCCTCAGGTTAGTGGCGGGGCTGTGATCTCCACTGGAAACTCCTAATTCAGCCAATGGAGGCATCCATCTTCATTTTGTTTCTCCATAGCAATGGCCAGGGGAGTTTGTGCTTCCTGCAAGCAGAGCGACTTTGTATGGGAAACTCATGGATGCCTACTTCTGAATCTTTCTGAGTGTGATGTGTGGACACCAGTAGACCATGATCAGGGATTGTGAGGCCACAGGAGCAATTGCCTTAGCCGGTCCCAAAGGGGAGGTGTAAGGGGCCGGATGCATCCAATATTGTTTGGTCAAACACAGTTCCCATCTATGTTGAAACACCGCTCTTTCTGGGTTCTTTCTGGGCTTGTAATCTGCTTCCATTGAGATGTGGACTGGGAGCCTAGAGACTGAGTATGCAGCCAAACGTGACAGGACAGGGTCCTGCCCCTTAAATCTGAGGGGTGACACAGCTTCCCAGGTTGGCAGTGTTTGGATGATAGTGAGGCAATAAATAATCAAGAAAATGGAAAGTCAAAAAAGAAAAAGGAAAATGAAATATTCCACTACTTCAAAGGGGCTACTCAGGACAATGCTTTCCTTGTTAAGATCCTCACAGCATACCATATGCAGAAAGGCAAAGAGGCCATGTATTTTTAAGCCAGTTTTTATATTTATTTATTTATTTAGGTGGTTATTCATTTTTGTTATTGATGAATTCATGTTTTCGATTTGACATAAAATAGGGCTCTGACACCAGCGGTCTCAAGTACCCCAGATGGTACTCTGCCTCTACAAAACCAATCCATTGACCTGTCCATCCATCCATCCTCCCAACCAGCTATCTATCCATCCATCTGTCCATCCTTCCGTCCATCCATCCATCCATCCATCCACCAGTCAACCAAGCTAAGTACTAAAGGAGAACTCTCCTTGAATAGTGAAGACAAACAACTATGCATAGGTAGGCAGGCATGCAGGCAGCTCTGGCCTGGGCTCCCTGGATCCCGGCACACCTCCACCTGTCTTCTCTTGGCTGCTAGCACTGAGGTCCCTCGTTGGTCAGCACTATCTTCCCATCCTTCCGACCCTCTGTGCCAGGTCCCAGGCGTCTGGGCGCTGCTGGCTGACCTAGTGGCAGGGAAGTTGGGCTGCCCAGTGCCAGTGTGGCCAGCACAGAATGCCAGGGGTTAGGACATCACAGAGGGCTCCTGTGGTTGCTAGGCCACGGGGAACCCGCCCATCCAGTTGACCAGCAGCCATGACCCACACCCTGAACTTGACTTGAGGGGCGGTGGCCAGCCACCAGATCCAGAGCCCCAGGCCAAAGCAGGTGCAGGTCAGCCGGGCCAAGGTGCAATGGGCAGATTGGTGTGTGTCTGGGCAAGGGGCTGGCATCTTACAGCCCAGGGCTGGGGACCAAGTTCCACCAGGCCCCTGTCCCACCATGTGCACTGACACACAGTTTTGCTGACTGACTGACAGTCCCTGACCCAGAGATACCCACTCCAGGTCCCTGGGTGCCCTGAGCTGCCCCTGATGGTTCGTGGGTGCCGGCCCGGACACATGCCTCCATAATGGAAGCCTCTATTAATCCCGTTGCCTACTGACAGCAGCCCTCCTGCCCCTCCTGCTCCTCCTTCTCTCCTTCCTCCTCCTCTTCTCCTCCTCCTCCTCCTCCTCCACCTCGTCCTCTTCTTCCTCATCCTCAGAGGTACTCACTCAGGGCCCTTGGCCTAGGCAAGCCAGGGCTGCTGCTCTGGATGCTGCAGCTTCTATCCAGTGGGTGGGTGCAGGAATCTGTTCCTGTCAGTCCCTGTTTCCTGGGATCTTCCATGCCTCCAGCTCCCCCCACTCTCTAGTCCAGAGCTCTCCTCAAGGATGCCCCCATTCCCCTTGCCCTCTGTCCCCCAGCTCCCCAACTAACATCTACTGTGTGCTTTCCTGCGCTACTTTACTGCCACCCTGCTTCTTCCATTCAGACCTGGAGGCCCAGGGCCAGCCCAGCTGCCTTCTCTCCATCCAGCAGGGGGACCTGCCATAACCCCCTGTCACCACACACACACACACAGCCCTGCACACACTCACGGGCTCCCCTGCCTCCAGCCTGCCTCTCAAACAGTCTCCTTCTGCCCTCTATCCCCCTTTCAGTTTATCCCAAGGCCCTCCACAGACACCTGGGCTTGAGCAGCACAGACATGCAACAAGCTCCCCTCGCTCCTACTCCGTTTGCTCCAAGGTTGTCAAGAGTCTTTTTTCATGCTGCAGGGGAGGGAGTTGAGACATTCCAATGTCCTGGGGAGCAAGAACTGCAAACAGTCCATGTACAATGCAACATTTGTGTCTCAGGCCACCAATCCCTAGTGCGCTGTGCAGACCTTTGACTGGCAAAAGAACCCCATCTGAGCGTGAGATCTGGCTGGGCTATTGGCCCTTTCTGTGGAATAGGAGAGAGACAGACAGAGTTTTCAGGTTGAAAACCTGTACTTCCCAAGAGATGGTCATTCGCTACGGTTAAAAAAAAAAAAAAAGCTTTTTATTTATTTATTTCCACTGCCTGGGTAACCTGTCTGCTGCCTGTTTCTCAGTGAAAAAAGGGAAAAACCTTTTTTGGAGGAAAAGGACCAAAATGCAGGCAGGTGGATCCATGGAGGGTGGAAGGGGAGTTGCTCCTGCCCTGGCACTAGAGCCCCAGCTGCTTTTCCAGATGATCTCTGATACCAGAGATCTCTGTGTGTCGTGTCATGACACTGTCTCCAGGACTGACCCTCAGGATAATGAGGATTCCAAACGAGGCAGGTCATATTGCCTTAAAAAGTAAATGCAGGGAGGTTTGGCGGTATGTCAGAGGGTTAAGGGCTTGTGGCACTCACGAAAACAGGGGACAGGTGGAAGGGTCTGGAGTGTGGCGCCCAGACCCCCACCTGCAGGGGAGTCTCTTTACAGGGAGTGAAGCAGGTCTTTAGGGGCTCTATGTTTCTCTCCCACTCTGTATTTCCCCTGCTCTCTCCTTTTCTCTCTGTCCGACGCAATTGTCAGTAAGAACAACAACAGCAACAATATCCACCACAGTGACCAAGCAACAAGGGCAGCGAAAGGGGAATAAATGGAGTGCAGGTGCTGTGTATTATTCGTGGCACAGGCATGAGCTGTGGCAATAACCGCTTGAGGCAATCAATCAATGAATGAATAAGTAATACAGGTAACAGAGATGTATATGTCCCTGTGTGTTTACACTGAGTTAATGTCAAAGGACTTTTATTTATTTCTTCATTTATTTATTTATTACATTGCCACGAGAATTTATTTTCCTCTCTAAAAACAGTGTCCCATCAAGGGTACCTGGTGGTGCCACACCCAGTTAAGCACTCATGTTACAATGCAGGAGCACTGGGCTTCAAGACCCTGGTACCCACCTGCCGAGGAAAATCTTTACAAGTGGTACAGAAGTGCTGCAGGTGTCTGTCTCTGTGTCTCAAACTCTCTATCCCTCACTTCCCTCTCAATTCCTGTCTTTTTATTCCAATAAATAATCAAGAAAATGGAAAGTCAAAAAAGAAAAAGGAAAATGAAATATTCCACTACTTCAAAGGGGCTACTCAAAACAATGCTTTCCTCACAGCATACCATATGCAGAAAGGCAAAGACGCCATGTATTTTTAACCTAGTTTTTACATTTATTTATTTATTTAGGTGGTTATTCATTTTTGTTATTGATGAATTCTTGTTTTCCATTTGACATAGACTAGGGCTCTGACACCAGCGGTCTCTAGTACCCCTAGATGGTACTCTGCCTCTAAAAAACCAATCCATTGACCTGTCCATCCATCCATCCACCCATCCAGCTATCCAACCAGCTATCCATCCATCCATCCACCAGTCAACCAAGGTAAGAACAAAAGGAGTTCTCTCCTTGAATGGTGAAGACAAACAAGGACGCATAGGTCGGTTGCAAAGGGGCCAGTTCCGCTGAATAGGGCAGAGGAGCTGAGCCAGGGAATGTATTGTGGGGGTGTGGGTGTGGATGGGGTGAACCGGAGACCCTGTGAGCTGGGTCACGTCAGGGGCACGTAGGGGTGGAAGGGGTTGAAAACAGCTGTCACTGGAGAACCATCACAAGTCCTGGAGCTGTTGATCAGGGCACCCGGAAGAGAGGACAGACAAAGGAGAGAAGCAAAGTGCAGAGGAGAGGGGAGTGGATGGTGAGGACAGGAGAGGAGAGGAGTGGAGGGGACCTGAGAAACCTACCTGGACAAAGGCAGCATACAGACATCCAGGAAGGCACGTAGGCATGCAGGCAGCTCTGGCGTCGGCTCCCTGGATCCTGGGCACACCTCCACCTGTCTTCTCTTGGCTGCCAGAGGTCCCTGAGGTCCCTCGTCGGTCAGCATGTCTTCCCATCCTTCCGTCCCTCTGTGCCTGGGCCCAGGCATCTGGACGCTGCTGGCTGACCTAATGCCAGGGAAGTTGGGCTGCCCAGTGCCACTGTGGCCAGCACAGAATGCCAGGGGTTAGGACATCACAGAGGGCTCCTGTGGTTGCTAGGCCACGGGGACCCCGCCCATCCAGTTGACCAGCAGCCATGATCCCCACCCTGAACTTAACCTGAGGGGTGGTGGCCAGCCACCAGAGCCAGAGCCCCATGCCAAAGCAGGTGCAGGTCGGCCGGCCAAGGGGCTATGGGCAGATTGGTGTGTGTCTGGGAACGGGGCTGGCATCTGACAGCCCAGGTCTGGGGACCAAGGTCTGCCAGGCCCCTGTCCCACCATGTGCACTGACACACAGTCTTGCTGACTGACTGAAAGTCTCCACCCCAGAGATACACACACCAGGTTCCTTGGGTGTCCTGAGCTGCCCCTGAGGGTTTGTGTGTGCCTGCCTGGACATATGCCTCAATAATGGAGGCCTTTATTAATCCCGTTGCCTACTGACAGCTGCCCTCCTGCCCCTCCTCCTCCTCCTCCTCTTCTTACTCCTCCTCCTCCTCCTACTCCTCCTCCTCCACCTCCTCCTCCTCCTCTTCCTCATCCTCAGAGGGACTCACTCAGTGCCCTTGGCCTAGGCAAGCCAGGGCTGCTGTTCTCGATGCTGCAGCTTCTATCCAGTGGGTGGGTGCAGGAATCTGTTCCTGTCAGTTCCTTGTTCCTGGGAACTTCCATGCCTCCAGCTCCCTCCACTCTCTAGTCCAGACCCCTCCTCAAGGATGCCCCCTTTCCCCTTGCCCTCTGTCCCCCAGCTCCCCAACTAACATCTACTGTGTGCCTCCCTGCGCTACTTTACTGCCACCCTGCTTCTGCCCTTCAGCCCTGAGGGCCCAGGGCCAGCCCAGCTGCCATCTCACCATCCAGCAGGGGGACCAGCCCTAACCCCCTGCCACCACACCCTCACACACAGCACGCAGGTGGACTCCATGGAGGGTGGTTGGGGAGTTGTTCCTGCACTCGCACTACAGCCCCTGCTGCTGTTCCAGGTGCTCATTGATACCAGACATCTCCGTGTGTTGTGTCATGACACTGTCTCCAGGACTGATCCTCAGGATAATGAATTTTCAAAACGAGGCATGTCATATTGCCTTAAAAAGTAAATGCAGGGAGGTTTGGCGGTATGTCAGAGGGTTAAGGGCTTGTGGCGCTCAAGAAAAGAGGGGACAGGTGGAAGGGTCTGGGGTGTCTCACCCAGACCCCCACCTGCAGGGCAGTCGCTTTACAGGGGGTGAAGCAGGTCTTTAGGGGCTCTATGTTTCTCTCCCACTCTGTATTTCCCCTGCTCTCTCCTTTTCTCTCTGTCTGATGCAAATGTCAGTAAGAACAACAACAGCAACAAAAACCACCACAGTGACCAAGCAACAAGGGCAGCGAAAGGGGAACAAATGGAGTGCAGGAGCTGTGGATTATTCATGGCGCAGGCACTGAGCTGTGGCAATAACCCCTGAGCCAATCAATCAATCAATGAATAAGTAATACAGGTAACAGAGATGTATATGTCCCTGAGTGTTTCCACTGAGTTAACGTCAAAGGACTTTTATTTATTTCTTCATTTATTTATTTATTACCTTGCCAAGAGAATTTCTATTCCTTGCTAAAAACAGTGTCCCATCAAGGGTACCAGGTGGTGCCACACCCAGTTAAGCACTCAGTTTACAATGCAGGAGGAGTGGGCTTCAAGACCCTGTTGCCCACCTGCCGGGGGAACTCTTTACAAGTGGTGCAGAAGTGCTGCAGTTGTCTCTATCTGTGTCTCAAACTCTCTATCCCTCCCTTCCCTCTCAATTCCTGTCTTTTTATTCCAATAAATATTCAAGAAAATGGAAAGTCAAAAAAGAAAAAGGAAAATGAAATATTCCCCTACTTCAAAGGGGCTACTCAGGACAATGCTTTCCTTGTTAAGATCCTCACAGCATACCATATGAAGAAAGGCAAAGACGCCATGTATTTTTAACCCAGTTTTTACATTTATTTATTTATTTATTTATAAAGGTGGTTATTCATTTTTGTTATTGATGAATTCATGTTTTCAAATTCAAGTTTTCTTTTGACATAGACTAGGGCTCTGACACCAAAGGTCTCTGACACCAAAGGTGTCAAGGAGGACTGGCCTTCAAGACCCTGGTCCCCACCTGCCGGGGGAAATCTTTAAAAGTGGTGCAGAAGTGCTGCAGGTGTCTCTATCTGTGTCTCAAACTCTCTATCCCTCCCTTCCCTCTCAATTCCTGTCTTTTTATTCCAATAAATATTCAAGAAAATGGAAAGTCAGAAAAGAAAAAGGAAAATGAAATATTCCACTACTTCAAAGGGGCTACTCAGGACAATGCTTTCCTTGTTAAGATCCTCACAGCATACCATATGAAGAAAGGCAAAGACGCCATGTATTTTTAACCCAGTTTTTACATTTATTTATTTATTTATAAAGGTGGTTATTCATTTTTGTTATTGATGAATTCATGTTTTCAAATTCAAGTTTTCTTTTGACATAGACTAGGGCTCCGACACCAAAGGACTCTGACACCAAAGGTGTCAAGGAGGACTGGCCTTCAAGACCCTGGTCCCCACCTGCCGGGGGAAATCTTTAAAAGTGGTGCAGAAGTGCTGCAGGTGTCTCTATCTGTGTCTCAAACTCTCTATCCCTCCCTTCCCTCTCAATTCCTGTCTTTTTATTCCAAAGGTCTCAAGTACTCCTAGATGGTACTCTGCCTCTACAAAACCAAACCATTGACCTGTACATCCATCCATCCACCCATCCAGCTATCCATCCAGCTATCCATCCATCCATCCATCCATCCACCAGTGAACCAAGCTAAGTACAAAAGGAGATATCTCCTTGAATGGTGAAGACAAACAACGATGCATAGGTAGGTAGCAAACGGGCCAGTTTGGCTGAATAGGGCAGAGGGGCTGAACCAGGGAATGTGTTGGGGCGTGTGGGTGTGTGTGGGGTGAGCCGGAGACCCTGTAATCTGGGTCATGTCAGGGGCAGGCAGGGGGTGGAAGGGGTTGCGAACAGCTGTCACTGCAGAACCATCACAAGTGCTGGAGCTGGTGAGCAGGGCACCCGGAAGAGAGGACAGACAAAGGAGAGAAGCAAAGTGCAGAGGAGAGGAGAGGGGAGAGGATGGTGAGGACAGGAGCAGACAGGAGAGGACGGGAGTGGAGGGGACCCAGTGGAGTGGGCTGCCCAGTGCCAGTGTGGCCAGCACAGATTGCCAGGGGCTAGGACATCACAGAGGGCTCCTGTGGTTGCTAAGCCACGGGGACCCCGCCCATCCAGTTGACAAGCAGCCATGACCCCCACCCTGAACTTGACCTGAGGTGTGGTGGCCAGCCACCAGAGCCAGAGCCCCAGGCCAAAGCAGGTGCAGGTCGGCCGGGCCAATGGGCTATGGGCAGATTGGTGTGTGTCTGGGCAAGGGGCTGGCATCAGACAGCCCAGGGCTGGGGACCAAGTTCCGCCAGGCCCCTGTCCCACCATGTGCACTGACACACAGTCTTGCTGACTGACTGAAAGTCCCCGCCGCAGAGATACCCACACCAGGTCCCTGGGTGTCCTGAGTTGCGCCTGAGGGTTGGTGGGTGCCTGCCTGTACATATGCCTCCATAATGGAGGCCTCTATTATATCCCATTGCCTACTGACAGCTGCCTACCTGCCCTTCCTCCTCCTCCTCTTCTTCCTCCTCCTCTTCCTCCTCCTCCTCCTCCTACTCCTCCTCCTCCCTCTCCTCCTCCTTTTCCTCATCCTCAGAGGGACTCACTCAGGGCCCTTGGCCTAGGCAAGCCAGGGCTGCTGCTCTGGCTGCTGCAGCTTCTATCCAGTGGGTGGGTGCAGGAATCTGTTCCTGTCAGTCCCTGGTTCCTGGGAACTTCCATGCCTCCAGCTCCCCCACTCTCTAGTCCAGACCCCTCCTCAAGGATGCCCCCTTTCCCCATTCCCTCTGTCCCTCAGCTCTCCAACTAACATATACTGTGTGCCTCCCAGCGCTACTTTACTGCCACCCTGATTCTGCCCTTTAGCCCTGGGGTCCCAGGGCCAGCCCAGCTGCCTTATCCCCATCTAGCAGGGGTACCTGTCCTAACCCCCTGCCACCACACCCACACACAGCCCTGCACACACTCACGGACTCCCCTGCCTGCAGCCGGCCTCTTAAACAGTCTCTTTCTGCCCCCTAGCGCCCTTACATCCTCTGCCTCGACCCCACACAGACACCTGGGCTTGAGCAGCGCAGACATGCACCCAGCTCACTCGCCCCCACTCCATTTGCTCAAACGTTGTCGAGAGTCTTTTTTTCATGCTGTAGGGGAGGGAGTTGAGACAGTCCAATGTCCTGGGGAGCAAGAACTGCAAACAGTCCATCTACAATGTAACATTTGGGTCTCAGGCCGCCCAATACCTAGTGTGCTGTGCAGACCTTTGACTAGCAAAAACACCCTATCTGAGCGTGAGATCTGGCTGGGCTAGTGGCTCTTTCAGTGGACTAGAAGACGGACGGACAGAGTTTTCAGGTTCAAAACCTGTACTTCCTAGAAGATGGTCATTCGTTACTGTTCAAAAAAAAGAAAAAATAAAAGCTTTTTATTTATTTTTTACCCTGCTTGGGTAACCTGTCTGCTGCCTGTTTCTCAGTGAAAAAAGGGAAAAACTTTTTTTGGAGGGAAAAGGACCAAAATGCAGGCAGGTGAACTCCGTGGAGGGTGGATGGGGAGTTGCTCCTGCCCTGGCACTAGAGCCCCAACTGATGTTCCAGATGATCTCTGATACCAGAGATCTCTGTGTGTCGTGTCATGACACTGTCTCCAGGACTGATCCTCAAGATAATGAGGATTCAAAACGAGGCAGGTCATATATGCCTTAAAAATTAAATGCAGGGAGGTTTGGCGGTATGTCAGAGGGTTAAAGGCTTGTGGCGCTCACGAAAACAGGGGACAGGTCGAAGGGTCTGGGGTGTGGCGCCCCGACCCCCACCTGCAGGGGAATCGCTTTACAGGGGGTGTAGCAGGTCTTTAGGGGCTCTATGTTTCTCTCCCACTCAGTATTTCCCCTGATCTCTCATTTTCTCTCTGTCCGATGCAAGTGTCAGTAAGAACAACAACAGCAACAATAACCACCACAGTGACCAAGCAACAAGGGCAGCGAAAGGGGAACAAATGGAGTGCAGGAGCTGTGGATTATTTGTTGCGTAGGCACTGAGCTGTGGGAATAACCCCTTGAGGCAATCAGTCAATCAGTGAACAAGTAATAGAGGTAACAGAGATGTATATGTCCCTGTGTGTTTCCACTGAGTTAATGTCAATGCACTTATATTTTTGTCTTCATTTATTTATTTATTACCTTGCCACGAGATTTCCTATTCCTTGCTAAAAACAGTGTCCCATCAAGGGTACCATGTGGTGCCACACCCAGTGAAGCACTCATATTACAATGCAGGAGGACCGGGCTTCAAGACACTGGTCCCCACCTGCCGGGGGAAATCTTTACAAGTGGTGCAGAAGTGCTGCAGCTGCCTCTCTCTGTTCCAATAAATAATCAAGAAAATGGAAAATCAAAAAAGAAAAAGGAAAATGAAATATTCCACTACTTCAAAGGGGCTACTCAGCACAATGGTTTCCTTGTTAAGATCCTCACAGCATGCCGTATGCAGAAAGGCAAAGATGCCATGTATTTTTTAAGCCAGTTTTTATATTTATTTATTTATTTAGGTGGTTATTCATTTTTGTTATTGATGAATTCATGTTTTCCATTTGATATAGACTAGGGCTCTGACACCAGCGGTCTCAAGTACCCCTAGATGTACTCTGCCTTTAAAAAACCAATCCATTGACCTGTCCATCCATCCATCCACCCATCCAGCTATCCATCCATCCATCTCTCCATCCATCCAACCATCCATCCACCAGTCAACCAAGCAAAATATAAAAGGAGATCTCTCGTTGAATGGTGAAGACAAACAATGATGCATATGTAGGTTGCAAAGGGGCCAGTTCGGCTGAATAGGGCAGAGGCGCTAAACCAGGGAATGTGTTGTGGAGTGTGGATGTGGGTGGGGTGAGCTGGAGACCCTGTGAGCTGGGTCACCTCAGGGGCAGGTAGGGGGTGGAAGGGGTTGCAAACAGCTGTCACTGGAGAACCATCACAGGTGCTGGAGCTGTTGAGCATGGCACCCGGAAGAGAGGACAGACAAAGGAGAGAAGCAAAGTGCAGAGGAGAAGAGGGGGGAGTGGATGGTAAGGACAGGAGTGGAGGGGACCTGAGAAACCTACCTGGACAAAGGCAGCATACAAACATACAGGAAGGCAGGCAGGCATGCAGGCAACTCTGGCCTGGGCTCCCTGGATCCCGGGTACACCTCCACCTGTCTTCTCTTGGCTGCCATCCTTGAGGTCCATCGCTGGTCAGCACTATCTTCCCATACATCTGTCCCTCTGTGCCAGGGCCCAGGCGTGTGGGCGCTGCTGGCTGACCTAGTGGCAGGGCAGTTGGGCTGCCCAGTGCCTATGTGGCCAGCACAGAATGCCATCGGCTAGGGCATCACAGAGAGCTCCTGTGGTTGCTAGGCCACGGGGACCCCGCCCATCCAGTTGACCAGCAGCCATGACCCCCACCCTGAACTTGACCTGAGGGGTGGTGGCCAGCCACCAGAGCCAGAGGCCCAGGCCAAAGCAGGTGGAGGTCGGACGGGCCAAGGGGCTATGGGTAGATTGGTGTGTGTCTGGGCAAGGGGCTGGCATCTGACAGCCCAGGGCTGGGGACCAAGGTCCGCCAGGCCCCTGTCCCACCATGTGCACTGACACACAGTTTTGCTGACTGACTGACAGTCCCTGACCCAGAGATACCCACACCAGGTCCCTGGGTGCCCTGAGCTGCCCCTGAGGGTTGGTGGGTGCCTGCCTGGACACATGCCTCCATAATGGAGGCCTCTATTAATCCAGTTGCCTACTGAAAGCTGCCCTCCTGCCCCTCCACCTCCTCCTCCTCCTCATATTCTGTCTCCTCCTTTTTCCTCCTCCTCCTCCTACTCCTCCGCCTGCACCGCAGCTCCTTCTCCTCTCCCTCATCCTCAGAGGGCCTCACTCAGGGCCCTTGGCCTAGGCAAGCCAGGGCTGCTGCTCTGGCTGCTGCAGCTTCTATCCAGTGGCTGGGTGCAGGAATCTGTCCTGTCAGTCCCTGGTTCCTGGGACCTTCCATGCCTCCTGCTCGGCCCACTCTCTAGTCCATACCTGTTGTTAAAATTTCGGAAGGCTCTTGCCGGCTGAGTTAGCTTCCCAGTGGTGAACAGAGACGCAGAGACAATGGTTGGGCATGGAACCTCTATTTCTTTATTCAGGAACAACGATTCACAAACTAATACAAACTGATCACCAAACAGAACTCGGCTGTCTCTTTGCGGTGGCACAAGCACTCCTCTTACTCTGTAAATCGGGAACTCTTCAACTCTGGAACTCTGGAACTCTCGTACTGGGGAACCCTCTGAAAACTCTTCTACTGTGGAACTCTCTCTTACTCTGTAACTCTGAAACTCTCAAACTCAGGAAATCAGGAACTCTCGGACTCAGGAACCCTCTCTCGGGTTTCCTTGGGGCAGGGCCAAGCAGGCCCGCAAAATTAACCGGACTGATCCAATTCTCTTGGGGGGGAGGGCTATAACAAACCAATGTAAAGCATACGACAATTCCCCCTTTTCTTTTTAACTAAATGACTATAGTATCAAGGGTGTGGGTTGAACAGAAACCTATATCGTACAGGCATTACAGACATTTTTTTTAAAAAGAAACTGGCACAAACTAACCTTTTTCAGCTTAAAAAACATTTCTTGCCTCTGGGGGGCGTACTTTCTTCGACGGGCATTTGAATGGGGGCGGGGAACGGCCTAGAGTCCTAAAGGTAGCTGGCTGCAACTTACTTACTATGAAACAAAAATTGTTATTAGCATATCTAATGCACGATCCAACGTTTCTAATAGAGAGGGAATTTGAGACTTTTACATATCAACAACGTCTTTTAACCTTTTGTTACACCCATTCAAGATGGAGACACACCCTAGGTGTGGGCCGGAGAGGAAACCTCAGGCATGAGAATAATTAGCATAGCCATTGTGCTATCTACCATTTCTAATAGAGAAAGTAGTGGAGAGTTTTACATATCAACAAGTCTATTTAACCTTTTGTTTAGCCTAACGTAGTTAAAATATATTGCTTGTTAACTAATTTTTACCTTAGACTTAAATGTAAGTTAATTTTATCTTTATGAGAATTACCTTGAAAACCTTTTTCATTTAACTTTGACTAGTAAGAATTTAGCCTTAAAGCTACTGTTTACCAAACTTTAAGCATACACATAAACATGGTCATTAATACACTAGGAGAGAAACCTTTGTTACGAAGACATGTCATTTTAAACACGAATTTAAATCTGTACTGTCTTAGTTGTTGGGGGGGTTCACCATCCGGAGGTGGCTTCCCGTGCAGCTCCACTTCTAGCAATTGCAGTTGCGATCTCTGCACAAATCTCTGCGTACTCCAGCTTGTCTGCCTTTAGACTGGACCAGCGGCTGGAGATCTCGTGTGCCCAGTTTTGGCAGGGAGCTCGGGGGTCCGGGAGGTTCAGGATCGTTCCAGAATTTATAGAAAGAGGGCAGGCAGGCCAGCTTTGCAGAAGGAGTGGGCCTAGGTGCCCAGGGGTGGCGGACATGATAGGCCACTGCAACCCTGCCCCATGGCCCTGCCATGTCTGCTGCTCTGTTCCCAGTGGCTGAGAAGTGTGGAGGGACCATGCATCCAGTGCCCTGCACCACGCGGTGGAGAGCCGGCTCCTGTGGGCTGGACTTGGGCTCTTGCGTGTTGGCCTCGGGCTCTTGCATGTTGGCTTCGGGCTCCAGGGGCTCTTGTGTGCTGGCATCGGCCTCCTGCAGGCTGCTGGGCTGCGGGGCTGCAGGCTAGGTGTGCCGGGTTGTCTGGGTGCAACCAGCTGGCTGGCTGTTTAGCCAGGTGGAAACAGCAGCTCCGCGCCTCGCCTCTAGCCCGCTGGCTCTTCCCACTGGCTGTTCTGAGTTCGCCCGAGCGAGTGGAAACCACAGAGTGATCCAGAGATAAATGTTCCAGAAACAGCAAAACAGTCTCGTGAAGAAAGAGAAGAGGCCTTTGGAGGTCTCTTCACAAGCAGAAGAGAAGGCCATAGTGCATAGGTAGCCAAATTGTCTTTACTTATCTGAGAGATGCGCAGGTCAGGTCCAAGAGGGCGCCATTTGTTGTTAAAATTTTGGAGGCTCTGGCCAGGCTGCCTTGCTTCACGGTGGGTAACAGAGACGTGGAGACAACTGCTGGGCAGGGCAGCTGTATTTCTTTATTCAGGAACAACGATTCACAAACTAAGACAAACTAATCACCAAACAGAACTTGGCTGTCTCTTTGAGGTGGCACAAGCACTCCCTCTTACTCTGTAACTCCGGAACTCTCCAACTCTGGAACTCTGGAACTCTCGTACTGGGGAACCCTCTGAAAACTCTTCTACTGTGGAACTCTCTCTTACTCTGTAACTCTGAAAATCTAGAACTCAGGCACTCAGGAACTCTCGGACTCAGGAACCCTCTCTCGGGTTTCCTTGGGGTGGGGCCAAACAGGCCCGCAAAATTAACAGGACTGATCCAATTCTCTTGGCGGGGGAGGTCTAGAACAAACCAATGTAAAGCATACGACACATACCCTCCTCAAGGATGCCCCCTTTCCCCTTGCCCTCTGTCCCCCAGCTCCCCAAATAACATCTACTGTGTGCCTCCCTGCGCTACTTTACTGCCACCCTGCTTCTGACCTTCAGGCTTGGGGGCCCAGGGCCAGCCCAGATGCAATCTCACCATACAGCAGGGGGAATTGCCCTAACCCCTGCCACCACACCCACACACAGCCCTGCACAAACTCAAGGGCTCCCCTGCCTGCAGCCTGCCTCTCAAACAGTCTCCTTCTGCCCCCTAGCCCCATTACAGCCTCTGCCACGTCCCCCCACAGACACCTGGGCATGAGCAGCGCAGACATGCAACAAGCTCCCCTCGCCCCCACTCCATTTGCTCCAAGGTTGTCAAGAGTCTTTTTTTCATGCTGTAGGGGAGGGAGTTGAGACAGTCCAATGTCCTGGGGAGCAAGAACTGCAAACAGTCCATCTACAATATAACATTTGGGTCTCAGGCCGCCCAATCCCTAGTGCGCTGTGCAGACCTTTGATTGGCAAAAACACCCCATCTGAGCGTGAGATCTGGCTGGGCTCTTTCAGTGGACTAGGAGACAGACAGTCAGAGTTTTCAGGTTCAAAACCTGTACTTCCCAGAAGTTGTTCCTTCGCTACAGTTAAAAAAAATACTAAAATAAGGCTTTTTATTTACTTTTTCCCCTGCCTGGGTAACCTGTCTGCTGCCTGTTTCTCAGTGAAAAAAGGGAAAAACCTTTTTTGGAGGGAAAAGGACCAACATGCAGGCAGGTGGACTCCATGGAGGGTCGATGGGGAGTTGCTCCTGCTCTGGCACTAGAACCCCTGCTGCTGTTCCAGGTGATCTCTGATACCAGCGATCTACGTGTGTCGTGTCATGACACTGTCTCCAGGACTGATCCCCAGGATAATGAGGATTCAATACAAGGCAGGTCATATTGCCTTAAAAAGTAAATGCAGGGAGGTTTGGCGGTATGTCAGAGGGTTAAGGGCTTGTGGCGCTCACGAAAAGAGAGGACAGGTGGAAGGGTCTGGGGTGTGGCGCCCAGACCCCCTCCTGCAGGGGAGTCGCTTTACAGGGGGTGAAGAAGGTCTTTAGGGGCTCTATGTTTCTCTCCCACTCAGTATTTCCCCTGCTCTCTCCTTTTCTCTCTGTCCGATGCAAGTGTCCGTAAGAACAACAACAGCAACAATAACCACCACAGTGACCAAGCAACAAGGGCAGCGAAAGGGGAACAAATGGAGTGCAGGAGCTGTGGATTATTTGTGGCGTAGGCACTGAGCTATGGCAATAACCCCTTGAGGCAATCAATCAATCAATGAATAAGTAATACAGGTAACAGAGATGTAGATGTCCCTGTGTGTTTCCACTGAGTTAATGTCAATGCACTTTTATTTTTTTCTTCATTTATTTATTTATTACCTTGCCAGGAGATTTCCTATTCCTTGCTAAAAACAGTGTCCCGTCAAGGGTACCAGGTGGTGCCACACCCAGTTAAGCACTCAAGTTACAATGTAGGAGGACTGGTCTTCAAGACCCTGGCCCCCACCTGCTAGGGGAAATCTTTACAAGTGGTGCAGAAGTGCTGCAGCTGCCTCTCTCTGTGTCTCAAACTCTCTATCCCTCCCTTCTGTTGTTAAAATTTTGGAGGCTCTTGCCGGCCGGCTTGCTTCACGGCGGGTAACAGAGACATGGAGACAATGGCTAGGCAGGGAAGCTGTATTTATTTATTCAGGAACAACGATTCATAAACTAAGACAAACTAATCACCAAACAGAACTCTGCTGTCTCTTTGCGGTGGCGCAAGCACTCTATCTTTTACTCTGGAACTCAGGAACTCTCCAACTCTGGCACTCTGGAACTCTCGTACTTGGGAACCCTCTGAAACTCTTCCACTGTGGAACTCTCTCTTACTCTGTCACTCTCAAACTCTCGAACTCAGGAACTCAGGAACCCTCCCTCAGGGTTCCTTGGGGCGGGGCCAAGCAGGCCTGCGAAATTAACAGGACTCATCCAATTTCTTGGCGGGGGAGGGCTAGAACAAACCAATGTAAATCATACGACAATTCCCCCTTTTCTTTTTAACTAAATGACTATAGTATCAAGGGTGTGGGGTGAACATAAACATATATAACAAAAACCAGCATGTTGCCAAGGGAAGGCCTGAGGGGGCCATATCTGAAAAAAAAATGTTTCTTGCCTCTGGGGGGCTACTTGACTCGACGGGCAATTGCATGGGGGCGGGGAATGGCCTAGAGTCCCCAAGGCAGCTGGCTGTAATTTATTTACTATGAAACAAAACTTGTTATTAGCATATCTACTGCATGATCCAACGTTTCTGATAGAGAAGGAATTTGAGACTTTTACATATCAACAACGTCTTTTAACCTTTTGTTACACCCAATCAAGATGGAGACACACCCTAGGTGTGGGCCGGAGAGGAAACCTCAGGCATGAGAATAATTAGCATAGCCATAGTGCGATCTACCATTTCTAATAGAAAAGGTAGTGTTTTACATATCAACAAGTCTATTTAACCTTTAGTTTAGACTAACTTAGTTAAAATATATTGATTGTTAACTAATTTTACCTTAGACTTTAAATGTAAGTTAATTTTATCTTTATGAGAATTATATTGAAAACCTTTTTCATTTAACTTTGACTAGTAAGAATTTAGTCTTAAAGCTACTGTTTACCAAACTTTAAACATACACATAAACATGGTCATTAATACACAAGGAGAGAAACCTTTGTTACGAAGACATGTCATTTTAAACACGAATTTAAATCTGTACTGTCTTAGTGGTTGGGGAGGGTTCACCATCCGGAGGTGGCTTCCCGTGCAGCTTCACTTTTAGGAATTGCAGGTTGTGATCTCTGCACAAATCTCTGCATACTCCAGCTTGTCTGCCTTCATACTGGACCAGTGGCTGGAGATCTCGTGGCCCAGTTTTGGCAGGGAGCCAGGAGGTCCGGGAGGCCCGGGATGGTTCCAGAATTCATAGAAAGAGGGCAGGCAGGCCATCTTTGTAGAAGGCGTGGGCCTAGGTGCCCAGGGATGGCGGCCATGATAGGCCGCCGTGGCCCTGCCCCATGGCCCTACCATGTCTGCTGCCCTGTTCGCAGTGGCTGAGCAGCATGGAGGGATCACTTGTCCAGTACCCTGCGCCACTCAGTGGAGAGCCGGGTCCTGTGGGCTGGCCTGTGTGCTGGAATTGGGCTCCTGTGTGGTGGCATCGGGCTCCTGCATGTTGATATCGGGCTCCTGTGTGTTGGCGTCGGGCTCCAGCATGGTGGTATCGGGCTCCTGCGTGGTGGCATCGGGCTGCTGCGTGCTGGAATCAGCCTCCTGCGGGCTGCTGGGCTGCGGGGCTGCGGGTGAGGTGCGCGGGGTTATGAGGATTCAAAATGAGGGAGGTCATATTGCCTTAAAAAGTAAATGCAGGGAGGTTTGGCGGTATGTCAGAGGGTTAAGGGCTTGTGGCGCTCAAGAAAAGAGGGGACAGGTGGAAGGGTCTGGGGTGTGGCGTCCAGACCCCCACCTGCAGGGGAGTCACTTTACAGGGGGTGAAGCATGTCTTTAGGGGCTCTATGTTTCTCTCCCACTCTGTATTTCCCCTGCTCTCTCCTTTTCTCTCTATCCGATGCAAGTGTCAGTAAGAACAACAACAGCAACAATAACCACCACAGTGACCAAGCAACAAGGGCAGCGAAAGGGGAACAAATGGAGTGCAGGAGCTGTGGATTATTCATTGCGCAGGCACTGAGCTGTGGCAATAACCCCTTGAGGCAATCAATCAATCAATGAATAAGTAATACAGGTAACAGAGATGTATATGTCCCTGTGTGTTTCCACTGAGTTAATGTCAATGCACTTTTATTTTTTCTTCATTTTTTTATTTATTATCTTGCCACGAGAATTTCTATTCCTTGCTAAAAACATTATACCGTCAAGGGTACCAGGTGGTGCCTCACCCAGTGAAACACTCATGTTACAATGCAGGAGGACTGGGCTTCAAGAACCTGGTCCCCACCTGCTGGGGGAAATTTTTACAAGTGGTGCAGAAGTGCTGCAGGTGTCTCTCTCTGTGTATCAAACTCTATATCCCTCCCTTCCCTCTCAATTCCTGTCTTTTTATTCCAATAAATAATGAAGAAAATGGAAAGTCAAAAAAGAAAAAGGAAAATGAAATATCCCACCTCTTCAAAGGAGCTACTCAGGACAATGCTTTCCTCGTTAAGATCCTCACAGCATACCATATGCAGAAACGCAAAGACTCCATGTATTTTTAACCCAGTTTTTATATTTATTTATTTATTTAGGTGGTTATTCATTTTTTTATTGATGAATTCATGTTTTCCATTTGACATAGACTAGGGCTCTGACACCAATGGTCACATACCGCTAGTTGGTACTCTGCCTCTACAAAACCAATCCATTGACCTGTCCATCCATCCATCCACCCATCCAGCTATCCATCCAGCTATCCATCCATCCATCCATCCACCCACCACCAGTCAACCAAGCTAAGTACAAAAGGAGATCTCTCCTTGAATGGTGAAGACAAACAAGGACGCATAGGTAGGTTGCAAAGGGGCCAGTTCGGCTGAATAGCGCAGAGGGGATGAACCAGTGAATGTGTTGTGAGAGTGTAGGTGTCGGTGGGGTGAGCTGGAGACCCTGTGAGCAGGGTCACATCAGGGGCAGGGAGGGGGTGGAAGGGGTTGCAAACAGCTGTCACTGGAGAACCATCACAAGTGCTGGAGTTGTTGAGGAGGGCACCCGGAAGAGAGGACAGACAAAGGAGAGAAAAAAAGTGCAGAGGAGAGGAGAGGGGAGTGGATGGTGCGGACAGGAGAGGACAGGAGTGGAGTGGACCTGAGAAACCTACCTGGACAAAGACAGCATAGAGACATCCAGGAAGGCAGGCAGGCATGCAGGCAGCTCTGGCCTGGGCTCCCTGGATCCCGGGCACACCTCCACCTGTCTTCTCTTGGATGTCAGAGGTCCCTGAGGTCCCTCGTCGGTCAGCACTGTCTTCCCATTCTTCCGTCCCTCTGTGCCAGGGCCCAGAGGTCTGGGCGCTGCTGACTGACCTAGTGGCAGGGCAGTTGAGCTGCCCAGTGCCAGTGTGGCCAGCACAGAATGCCAGCGGCTAGGACATCACAGAGGGCTCCTGTGGTTGCTAGGCCATGGGGACCCCGCCCATCCAGTTGACCAGCAGCCATGACCACCACCCTGAACTTGACCTGAGGGGTGGTGGCCAGCCACCAGAGCCAGAGCCCCAGGCCAAAGCAGGTGGAGGTCGGCCGAGCCAAGGGGCTATGGGCAGATTGGTGTGTGTCTGGGCAAGGGGCTGGCATCTGACATCCCAGGGCTGGGGACCAAGTTCTGCCAGGCCCCTGTCCCACCATGTGCACTGACACACAGTCTTGATGACTGACTGACAGTCCCCTCCCCAAAGATACCCACACTAGGTCCCTGGGTGCCCTGAGCTTCCCCTGACAGTTGGTGGGTGCCTGCCTGTACACAAGCCTCCATAATGGAGGCCTCTATTAATCCCGTTGCCTACTGACAGCTGCCCTCCTGCCCTTCCTCCTCATCCTCCTCCTCTTCCTCCTCCTCTTCTTCCTCCTCCTCCACATCCTCCTCCTCCACCTCCTCCTCCTCCACCTCCTCCTCCTCTTCCTCATCCTCAGAGTGACTCACTCAGGGCCCTTGGCCTAGGCAAGCCAGGGCTGCTCTTCTGGCTGCTGCAGTTTCTATCCAGTGGGTGGGTGCAGGAATCTGTTCCTTTCAGTCCCTGGTTCCTGGGACCTTCCATGCCTACATCTCCCCCCACTCTCTAGTCCAGAACCCTCCTCAAGGATGCCCCCTTTCCCCTTGCCCTCTGTCCCCCAGCTCCCCAACTAACATCTACTTTGTGCCTCCCTATGCTACTTTACTGCCACTCTGCTTCTGCACTTCAGCCCTGGGGGCCCAGGGCCAGCCCAGCTGCCATCTCACCATCCAGCAGAGGGACCTGTCCTAACCCCGTGCCACCACACCCACACACAGCCCTGCACACACTCACGCGCTCCGCTGCCTGCAGCCTGTCTCTCATACAATCTCCTTCTGCCCCCTAGCCCCCTTACAGCATCTACCACGGCCCCCCACAGACACCTGGGCTTGAGCAGCGCAGACATGCAACCAGCTGCCCTCACCACCACTCCATTTGCTCCAAGTTTGTCAAGAGTCTTTTTTTCATGCTGTATGGGAGGGAGTTGAGACAGTCCAATGTCCTAGGGAGCAAGAACTGCAAACAGTCCATCTACAATGTAACATTTGGGTCTCAGGCCGCCCAATCCCTAGTGCGCTGTGCAGACCTTTGATTGGCAAAAACACCCCATCTGAGCGTGAGATCTGGCTGGGCTAGTGGCTCTTTCTGTGCACTAGGAGACAAACAGACAGAGTTTTCAGGTTCAAAACCTGTACTTCCCAGAATGTGGTCATTCGCTATGGTTAAGAAAAAAAAAAAAAAAAGAGCTTTTAATTTTTTTACCCCTGCCTGGGTAACCTGTCTGCTGCCTGTTTCTCAGTGAAAAAAGGGAAAAACCTTTTTTGGAGGGAAAAGGACCAAAATGCAGGCAGGTGGACTCCATGGAGGGTGGATGGGGAGTTGCTCCTGCCCTGACAATAGAGCCGCAGCTGTTGTTCCAGGTGCTCTCTGATACCAGACATCTCCGTGTGTCATGTCATGGCACTGTATCCAGGACTGATCCTCATGATAATGAGGATTCAAAACGAGGCAGGTCATATTGCCTTCAAAAGTAAATCCAGGGAGGTTTGGCGGTATGTCAGAGGGTTAAGGGCTTGTGGCGCTCACGAAAAGAGGGGACAGGTGGAAGGTTCTGGGGTGTGGCGCCCAGACCCCCACCTGCAGGGGAGTCGTTTTACAGGGGGTGAAGCAGGTCTCTAGGGGCTCTATGTTTCTCTCCCACTCTGTGTTTCCCCTGCTCTCTCTTTTTCTCTCTGTCCAATGCAAGTGTCAGTAAGAACAACAACAGCAACAATAACCACCACAGTGACCAAGCAACAAGGGCAGCGAAAGGGGAAAAAATGGAGTGCAGGAGCTGTGGATTATTCGTGGCGTAGGCACTGAGCTGTGGCAATAACCCCTTGAGGCAATCAATCAATCAATGAATAAGTAATACAGGTAACAGAGATGTATATGTCCCTGTGTGTTTCCACTGAGTTAATGTCAATGCACTTTTATTTATTTCTTCATTTATTTATTTATTACCTTGCCACGAGAATTTCTATTCCTTGCTAAAAACAGTGTCCAGTCAAGGGTACCAGGTGGTGCCACACCCAGTTAAGCTCTCAGGTTACAATGCAGGAGGACTGGTCTTCAAGACCCTGGTGCCCACCTGCCGGGGAAAATCTTTACATGTGGTGCAGAAGTACTGCAGGTGTCTCTCTCTATGTCTCAAACTCTCTATCCCTCACTTCCCTCTCAATTCCTGTCTTTTTATACGAATAAATAATCAGCAATTGCCTTAGCCGGACCCAAAGGGTAGGTGTAAGGGACCGGGTTCATCCACTATTGTTTGGTCGAACACAATTCCCATCTATGTTGAAACACAGCTCTTTCTGGGTACTTTCTGTGCTTGTAATCTGTTGCCCTAAGCAGTGAACTGAGAGACTGGAGGCTGAGTAGGCAGCCAAAGGTGACTGGATCTGCTCATGCCCCTGAATTCTGAGGGGTGCCCCAGTTTCCCCTTTGGCAGTGTTTGGATAATAGATAGTGAGGCATGGGATTGAATAGGGAACTTGGGAGATTTAGACACGAGAGTCCCTTTGCACATGCATTCTTGGTTAGCCAGAATCTGGGCTAGCTGGCTTGCCCTGATGAGCTAGGTTCTCTGAACATAAGTTTCAGGTGAGGCTGGCTTGCTTGACACCCATCCTCCGAGACTACTACGGGTGAGCTCTGAGCACACACAGAAACACACAGTCAGACAGACAGACACACACACACACACACAATTACTCTCAGTTCTGGTAGTACAGCATATGGTGAAGGCTGGGGATTTCTGGGGTCTGTGGGCATGAGAGCTGCTGCCTTACAATCTCTACAAGCAAGGTTTAATGCTGTAATCAATGAACATAGTGTAGGAGTTTTTTGAATTCTGAGACACTGAAGGGTGGGAGGTTTTTTCCCCTGAGGCTTGCACTGGGAACTACCAGCTGCCCTGTGTCTGTTGCCAGAATAGGAAACTTGTGGTGCTTGTCCATGTGGAGAGTCTCCTGGATGAGTTCCTTCTCGAGCATTTTTCAATCGGTCCCAATGGAGCTGCATATAGCTAATGATTTGGAGATTTTAGTCCTTTAGACAATTGTTTCTCAGAATGGGCTAAGACGTAGATGTTCTAAGTGTAATGTTTCCTCAAAAACATAAAATAGCAATTCCACTTGTAAGAAGTATGCATGGGCATGGAGGGTTTGTCTTCAGTGCTCTGGCACTGATCAACACAGGGCCAGAATTTCAGTCCTTTTCTGTCTCTGTCATTCTGTCTCTGTGACTGCCCTCCTCACTGGGCCCTCACTGGAAGTCAGTGCATGCATTGTAGACTCAGTCTTCCTGGAGTTGAAAATTTCCATTCTTTGCCCTTTGGATTATTTAGTCTCATGGATATGACGTAGTACATAGGGGAACTGAGAAGAAAGCTATCCTGCTGCAGGTAACAGGCATATGTCCATCTCAAGCTGCAGCTATCCAGGCCCTCTGTGCTTGACTCCCATTCTCCAGGGCCCTGAGGCTGACACTCAGCCTAAATGCAGCCCTCCTCAATTGCCTGCACCACACTTGTCCTTATTCCATGAGAGCCCAGGTCAAGAGAAGTGAAACTCTATCCACCTGGCACACACATTGTGCTTTCCCTCTTGGGCAGAAGGTAATGGATCTGTGGTACTTATAGCCACACCAGTTTCCATATTTTCCACGTGAAACGGAAGCTTTTAGGGTTCAGAATGACGGTGTTTTGATGGCTGTGAAATGTCTTTTCCAAGTTACTCATGGGCTTTCTAATCCTTTTGAAACCTGAAGTTCTTTTTTGTATCTAGGTAATATTCTCACCTCTGGCCAGAAGGCCTTCCCAACTAGGAGGACAGCTATCCCTGGGTCAGGAGGTCTGCCAGCCTACTAGCTCCTGGAGGGATTTCTGAATATGTCCTCAGGGTCCAAGTGGTAACAGGTGTTTCCAATAGCCTTTATTAGCAGCAGCCGGGCCCTCAGGTGAGGTTCGGGGCTGAGATCTCCACTGGAAGCTCCGAATTCAGCCAATGGAGGCATCCATCTTCTTTTGTTTGTCTCTAGCAAGGGCCCAGGGATTTTGTGTTTCCTGCAAGCAGAGTGACTTTGTCTGGGACACTCATACATGCCTACTTCTGGGAATCTCTCTGAGTGTGATGTGTGGTCACCAGGACACCATGATCAGGGATGTGAGGCCACTGGAGGAATTGCCTTAGCCAGACCCAAAGGGTAGGTGTAAGGGACCAGGTTCATCCACTATTGTTTGGTCGTACACAGTTACCATCTATGTTGAAACACAGCTCTTTCTGTGTAATTTCTTTGCTTGTAATCTGCTGCCCTGAGCAGTGGACTGAGAGCCTGGACGCTGAGTAGGAATCTAAACGTGACTGAACAGGCTCATGCCCCTGAATTCTGAGGTTTTCCCCAGCTTACCCAGTTGGCAGTGTTTGGATGATAGATAGTGAGGCATGGGATTGAATAGGGAACTCAGGAGATTTAGACATTAGATTCTCTTTGCATATGTATTCTTGATTAGCCAGAATCTTGGCTAGCTGGCTTGCCCTGATCAGCTAGGTTCTCTGTACATAAGTTGCAGGTGAGGCTGGCTACCTTCCCACCCATGCTCTGAGACTACTATAGGTGAGGTCTGAACACACACAGACACAGGCAGACAGACAGACAGACAGACACACACACACACAGACATTACTGTCAGGTCTGGTAGTACAACATATGGTGAAGGCTGGGGCTGTCTGGGGTCTGTGGGCACGAGAGCTGCTGCCTTACAATCTCTATAAGCCAGGTTTGAACCTGTCATCAATGAACACAGTGTAGGAGGTTTTTGAATTCTCATATCTTTCCAGCAGTAGTTGCTGGTGGGCGGGCCTTCCAGAGGCTGCCCAATGAGCATGCTGCAGGGCCATGTGGGCTATGCTCAAGGTTGATGGCCAATCACTGTCTAGGAGCCTTGGCACTCCTGGGCGTGTCTTAGCACACTGGCCAATGATATTGCTGGCAGGGGTTCTGGGCGTGACCTAGGACTCTGGCATATCAGAGCATGGCTGGTGCCCCGTCTGCAGGCCTTCTGAAGAAAGCCCGAAAATGGGAGCTCAGAGCTGGCCTTAAAGGCTGGGCGTGCTTCCAAGATTTGCGAAGCAGGGTTCAGCCCAGGGCCCTACCTTTCAGAAGCTGTCCGGTGTGCATGTGTATAACTCCGTTTGTGCCTCTGCCTCTGTGGATATGTGCGTGTGTGTAACTGTGAGAGTGTGTGTGTGTGTGTGGGAGGGAGAGAGAGAGAGAACAACAGAATCACTGTGGCACAGGTGATTTTGTGGAAAACACTTGGCACATTCTGATTTACCGCTCAATATAGACACCATTGTAGCTCTCCTTGGCCCTTGGTCACTTTGCTTATTTTCAGATGTAAAGACACTGAAGAGGGAGAGGATTTTGCCCTGAGGCTTGCAATGGGAACTAGCAGCTGCCCTGTGTGTGTTGCCATACTAGGAAACTTGTGGTGCCTGTCCATGTGGAGAGTCTCCTGGATGAGTTCCTTCTCGAGTCTTTTTCGCTAGGTCCCTTTGGAGCTGCATATAGCTATTTATTTGGAGATTTTACTCCTTTGGACAATTCTTTTCCTGATGCACAGTTTATCTCCAGGTTTTAGCAATCAATTGTCTGAATGTCATGTCGCATCCATTGTAGAAAATAACTACATGAGTGTCTTGCTCTCTCTCTCCATATATATATTTCTGTACTTTTGTGTCTCTGTCACCCTGTCTCTTTTACTGTCTCTACGTGCCTTCTTCACTGGGCCCCTATGGAAGTCAGTGAATGCATCGTGAACTCGGACTTCCTGGTGTTGAAATTTTCCTTTCTTTGTCCTTTGGATTATTCAGTCTCCTTCATATGGCGTAGTACATTGGGGAACTGAGGAGACAGCAATCCTGTTGCAGGTAACAGGCATATGTCCATCTACAGCTGCAGCTGTCCAGGCCCTCTGTGCTTGACTCCCATTCTCCAGGGCCCTGTGGCTGACACTCACACTAAATTCAGCTCTCCTCAATTTCCTGCACTGCATCCTTGTCCTTATTCCATGAGAGACAAGGTCAAGAGAAGTGAAACTCTATCCCCCTGGCACACACATTGTGCTTTCCCTCTATGGAGCCGAATGTAAAGGATCTGTGGTACTGATTGCCACACCAGTGTTCAGATTTTCCACGCAAAACGGAAGCTTCCAGGGTTCAGAAAGAGGGTGTTTTGATGGCTGTGAAATGTCTTTTCCAAGTGCCTCCTGGGGTTTCAAAACCTTTTGAAACCTGAAGTTCGTTCTTGTATCTAGGGAATATTCTCATCTCTGGCCCAAAGGCCCTCCCAACTAGGAGCACAGCTTTCCCAGGGTCAGGAGGTCTGCCAGCCTGCTAGCTCCTGGAGGGATTCCTGAGTATGTCCTCAGGTCCCAAGTGGTAACAGGTGTTTCCAATTGCCTTTATTAGCAGCAGCCAGGCCATCAGGTGAGGGGCGGGGCTGTGATCTCCACTGGAAGCTCCTAATTCAGCCAATGGAGGCATCCATCTTCCTTTTGTCTGTCCATATCAAGGGCCCATGGAGTTTGTGATTCCTGCAAGCAGAGCGACTTTGCATGGGACACTCATGTGCCTACTTCTGGGAATCTCTTTGACTGTGATGTGTGGAGACCAGGACACCGTGATGAGGGATTGTGAGGCCACAGGAGCAATTGCCTTACCCGGACCCAAAGGGTAGGTGTGAGGGGCCGGGCTCATCCACTACTGTTTGGTCAAAAAACATTCCCATCAATGGTGAAACACAGCTCTTTCTGGGTTCATTCTAGGCTTGTAATCTGCTGCCCTGAGCAGTGTACTGAGAGTCTGGAGGCTGAGTAGGCAGCAAACGTGACTGGACAGGCTCCTGCCCCTGAATTCTGAGTGGTGCCCCACCTTCCCCACTGGCAGTGTTTGGATGATAGTGAGGCATGTTATTGAATCGGGAATTCAGGAGAGGGAGACATGAGAGTCGCTTTGCATTTTCATTCTTACTTAGCCAAAATCTGGACTTGCTGGCTTGCCCTGACCAGCTAGGTTCTTGGTACATAAGTTACATTTGAGGCTGGCTACCTTCACACCCATGCTCTGAGAATACTATAGGTGAGCTCTAAGCACACACAGACACAGACAGACAGACAGACAGACAGACAGACAGACTCACACACACACATTATGGTCAGGTTTGGTGGTACAGCATATGGTGAAGGCTGGGGCTGTCTGGGGTCTGTGGGCATGAGAGCTGCTGCCTTACAATCTCTACAAGCCAGCTTTGAACCTGTCATCAATGAACACAGTGTAGGAGGTTTTTGAATACTTATCTCTTTACAGCAGAAGTGGCTGGTGGGTGCGCCTTCCAGAGGCTGCCCAATGAGAGTGCTTCATGGCCTTGTGAGCAGTGCTAAAGTTTGTTGGCCAATCACTGAATAGGAGCCTTGACACACCTCAGCGTGTCTTAGCACACTGACCAATGATATTGCTGGCAGGGGTTCTGGGCGTGGCCTAGGCTATTGACACCATTGTAGCTCTCTTTGGCCCTAGGTCTCTTTTCTCCTTTTCAGATGTAAAAACACTGAAGAGGGCGAGGTTTTTGCCCTGAGTCTTGGACTGGGAACTACCAGATGCACTGTGTCTGTTGCCAGACTAGGAAACTTGTTGTGCCTGTCCATGTGGAGAGTCTCCTTGATGAGTTCCTTCTCAAGCCTTTTCGCTATGCTAATGATTTTGAGATTTTTCTACTTTGGACAATTCTTTTCCTGATGCACAGTTTCTCTCCAAGTTTTAGTAATCAATTGTCTGAATGTCATATCGAATCCATTGTAGAAAATGACTACATCAGTGTCTCTCTCTCTCTTTCTCTCTGTCTCTCTCTCTCTCTATATATATATATAACTTGTAGAGGTCTGAAAATATATTTTCGCTAGAGACCTGCACAGCTCTGGATACGTGTAGTAATTTGGATACACCTGGCCCTTCTGAGCCACAGTCATGAGAGACATCTCACAGAGCCATTCATTTACCTCTTGTCACTCTACAAAACTCTCTCAGCACAAACTACAGCTGCCAAATCACCTACTTCACTTTTGCTCTTTTTGTCCACAGAGTCCTATCCCAAAACTGTAAACCAAAGAAGAAATAGACATAGTGCAGTTCCCTGCACAAAGGACACGCTGAGGCTTGACAAGGGAGATGAAATACGCCAGCCTGCATTTGGCTGGAGCATCACTAAAAGTACATCCAATTTGGAGAGGCAAGGGCAGTTTTGGAGAGTGGGCTGCAGGCCAAGTGTTGCTTCTCAGAGTGAGCTAAGACCTAGATGTTCTAAGTGTAACCTTTCCTCACAAACATAAAATAACTATGCCACTTGTAAGAAGTATGCATGAGAATGGAGGGTTTGTCTTCAGTGCTCTGGCACTGATCAACACAGGGCCAGAATTTTTCCTTTTCAGTGACTGTCATTCTGTCTCTCTGACTGTCTCTTTGTGCCTTCTTCCCTGGACCCTTCGTGGAAGTCAGTGCATGCATCGTGAACTCGGTCTTCCTGGTGTTGAAATTTTCCTTTCTTTGCCCTTTGGATTAGTTAGTAGCATGCATATGGTGTAGTACAGAGGAGAACTTAGGAGACAGCGTTCCTGCTGCAGGTAACAGGCATATGTAAATCTCCAGCTGCAGCTGTCCTGGCCCTCTGGGCTTGACTCCCATTCTCCAGGGCCCTGAGGCTGAAACTCAGCCTAAATGCAGCCCTCCTCAATTTCCTGCACCGCATCCTTGTCCTTATTCCATGAGAGCCCAGGTGAAGAGAAGTGAAACTCTACCACCCTGGCACACACATTGTGCTTTCCCTCTATTGGGCCGAATGTAAATGATCTGTGGTACTGATGGCCACACCAGTGTCCTGATTTTCCACGCAAAATGGAAGCTTCCAGGGTTCTGAAAGAGGGTGTTTTGATGGCTGTGAAATGTCTTTTCCAAGTGCCTCCTGGGGTTTCAAATCCTTTTGAAACCTGAAGTTCTTTCTTGTATCTAGGGAATATTCTCACCTCTGGCCCAAAAGCACTCCCAACTAGGAGCACAGCTATCCCAGGATCAGGAGGTCTCCCAGCCTCCTAGCTCCTGGAGGGATTTCTGAGGCCCCAAGTGGTAACAGGTATTTCCAATTGATTTTACTAGCAGCAGCCAGGCCCTAAGGTGAGGGGCAGGGCTGTGATCTCCACTGGAACGTCATAATTCAGCCAATGGAGGCATCCATCTTCCTTTTGTCTCTCCATAGCAAGGGCCCATGGAGTTTGTGCTTCCTGCAAGCAGAGCGACTTTGTATGGGACACTCATGCATGCCTACTTCTGGGAATCTCTGTGAGTGTGATGTGTGGACACCAGGACACCATGATCAGGGATTTTGAGGCCACAGGAGCAATTGCCTTAGCTGGACCCAAAGGGTATGTGTAAGGGGCCGGATTCATCCACTATTGTTTGGTCAAACACAGTTCCCATCTATGTTGAAACACAGCTCTTTCTGGGTTCATTCTGGGCTTGTAATCTGCTGCCCTGAGCAGTGGACTGAGATTCTGGAGGTTGAGTAGGCAGCCAAACGAGACTGCCTACTCAGACTCATGCCCCTGAATTCTGAGGGGTGCCCCAGCTTACCCCGTTGTCAGTGTTTGGTTGATAGTGAGGCATGGGATTGAATCAGGAACTCAGGAGAGGCAGACATGAGAATCCCTTTGCATATGCGTTCTTGCTTAGCCACAATCTGGGCTAGCTGGCTTGCCCTGTCCAGCTAGGTTCTTTATACATAAGTTGCAGGTGAGGCTGGCTACCTTGACACCCATGCTCTGAGACTACTATAAGTGAGTTCTGTGCACACACAGACACACACTGACAGACAGAGGAACAGACAGACACACTCACACACATTCATGTCAGGTCTGGTAGTACAGCATATGGTGAAGGCTGGGGGCTGTCTGGGGTCTGTGGGCATGAGAGCTGCTGCCTTACAATCTCTACAAGCCAGCTTTGAACCTGTCATCAATGAACACAGTGTAGGAGGTTTTTGAATTCTGGTCTCTTTCAAACTCGTCTATTTCTTTTCTTGCCTTCTCTGTCTCTAAGTCTCACACACTCTGTCTTCACTCATTAATATTTTACTTATATATTTATATTACTGACAGGCCCAGATATAACAAGAGAGTTACCAGAGCACTGCTGAGCTCTGCCTTATTGTGTTGGCGATTTCACCTAGGCTACTGGAGTCTCAGTTTGTAAGGCTTTCTGACACAAGCCATATTCTGTTTCCTCATTTCCATGCCAGTATTACTCAGAGTTTATAATAAAGTGATTTTTTTTGCAAAACACTTGGTACATTCTGATTTACAGCTCAATATTGACACCATTGTAGATCTCTTTGGCCCTTGGTCACTTTTCTTCTTTTCAGATGTAAAAACACTGAAGAGGGAGAGGTTTTGGCCCTGAGGATTGCACTGGGAACTACCAGATGCACTGTGTCTTTTGCCAGACTAGGAAACTTGTGGTGCCTGTCCATGTGGAGAGTCTCCTTGATGAGTTCCTTCTCAATCCTTTTTCGCTATGTCTGGTTGGAGCTGCATATAGCTAATGATTTTGAGATTTTACTCCTTTGGACAATTATTTTCCTGATGCACAGATTTTCTCCAGGTTTTAGCAATTAATTGTCTGCATGTCATATCGAATCCATTGTAGAAAATGACTACATCAGTCTCTCTCTTTCCATCTCTCTCTCTCTCTCTCTCTCTCTCTCTCTCTCTATATATATATATATATATATATATATATATATATATATAACATGTAGAGATCTGAAAATATTTTTTACCTAGAGACCTTCACAGCTCTGGATTAGGGTAGTAATGCGGATACACCTGGCCCTTCTGAGCCACAGTTATGACAGACATCTCACAGAGCCATTCGTATACCTCTTAACACTCTACAAATCTCCTTCAGCACAAACTACCGCTGCCAAATAATCTACTTAACTCTTGCTCTTTTTGTCCACTGAGTACTATCCCAAAACTGTAAATCAAAGAAGAAATAGACATAGTGCAGTTCCCTGCACACAGGACAGTCTGAGGCTGGACCAGGGAGCTGCAATACGCCAGCCTCCATCATGGCTAGAGCATCACTAAGACTACTTCCAAATTGGAGAGGCAAGGGCAGTTTTGGAGAGAGGGCTGCAAGCCAAGTGTTGCTACTCAGAGTGGGCTAAGACCTAGATTTTCTAAGTGTAACCTTTCCTCACAAACATAAAATTATAATCTCACTTGTAAGAAGTATGCATGGGCATGGAGGGTTTGTCTTCAGTGCTCTGGCACTGATCAAAACAGGGCCTGAATTTCAGTCCTGTTCTGTCTCTGTCATCCTGTCCCTCTTACTGTCTCTATGTGCCTTCTTCACTGGGCCCTTATGGAAGTCAGTGCATGCATCGCGAACTTGGACTTCCTGGTGTTGAAATTTTCTTTTCTTTGACCTTTTGATTATTCAGTCACCTGCATATGGCGTAGTACATTGGAGAACTGAGGAGACAGCGATCCTGCTGCAGGTAACAGGCATATGTCCATCTCCAGCTGCAGCTGTCCAGGCTCCCTGTGCTTGACTCCCATTCTCCAGGGCTGTGAGGTTGACACTCAGCCTAAATGCAACCCTCCTCAATTTCCTGCACCACATCCTTGTACTTATTCCATGAGAGCCCAGGTTAAGAGAAGTCAATCTCTATCCCCCTGGCACACACATAGTGCTTTCCCTCTATTGGGCCGAATGTAAAGGATATGTAGTACTGATGGCCACACCAGTGTCCAGATTTTCCACACATAACGGAAGCTTCCAGGGTTGTGAAAGAGGGTATTTTCATGGCTGTGCAATGTCTTTTCCAAGTGCCTCTTGGGGTTTCAAGTCCTTTTGAAACCTGAAGTTCTTTCTTGTATCTCATACAAGGCATATTCTCATCTCTGGCTAGAAGGCCCTCCCAACTAGGAGCACAGCTATCCTGGGGTCAGGAGGTCTGCCAGCCTGCTAGCTCCTGGAGGGATTCCTGAGTATTATGTCCTCAGGTCCCAAGTGGTAACAGGTGTTTCCAATTGCCTTTATTAGCAGCCAGGCCCTCAAGTGAGGGGCGGGGCTGTGATCTCCACTGGAAACTCCTAATTCAGCCAATGGAGGGATCCATCTTCCTTTTGTCTCTCCATAGCAAGGACCCGGAAATTTGTGCTTCCGGCAAGCAGAGCGACTTTGTATAGGACACTCATGGATGCCTACTTATGGGAATCTCTGAGTGTGATGTGTGGACACCAGGACACCATGATCAGGGATTGTGAGGCCACAGGAGCATTTTCCTTAGCACGACTCAAATGGGAGGTGTAATGGGCCAAGTTCATCCACTATTGTTTGGTCAAACACAGTTCCCATCTATGTTCAGAAACAGCTCTTTCTGGGTTCTTTCTGGGCTTGTAATCTGCTGTTCACTGAGAAGTATACTGCGAGCCTGGAGGCTGAGTATGCAGCCAAACGTGACTGGACAGGGTCCTGCCCCTGAATTCTGAGGGGTGCCCCAGCTTCCCCCATTGGCAGTGTTTGGATGATAGTGATGCATGAGATTGAATCGGGAACTCAGGAGAGAGAGACATGAGAGTCCCTTTGCATATGCATTCTTGCTTAGACAGAATCTGGACTAGCTGGCTTTCGCTAACCAGCTAGGTTCTCTGTACATAAGTTGCTGGTGAGGCTGGCTACCTTGCCACCCATGCTCAGAGACTACTATAGGTATATTCTGAGCACACACAGACACACACATACAGCCAGACAGACACACACACACGTTACTGTCAGTTCTGGTAGTACAGCATATGGTTAAGGATGGGGCTGTCTGGGGTCTGTGGGCATGAGAGCTGCTGCCTTACAATATCTACAAGCCAGGTTTGAACCTGTCATCAATGAACACAGTGTAGGAGGTTTTTGAATTATGGTCTCTTTCCAACTCATCTATTTCTCTTCTCTCCTTCTCTGTCTCTAACTCTCACATGCTCTCACACACTCTGTCTTCACTCATTAATATTTTACTTATATACTTATTTTACTGACAGGCCCAGATATACAAAGTGAGTGACCAGAGCAGTGCTGAGCTCTGGCTTGTTGTGTTGGCGATTTCACCTAGGCTACTGGACCCTCAGTTTGTAAGTCTTTCTGACACAAGCCATATTCTGTCTCCTCATTTCCATGCCAGTATCACTCAGAGTTTATAATAAAGTGATATTTTTTGCAAAACACTTGGTAAATTCTGATTTACAGCTCAATATTGACACCATTGTAGATCTCTTTGGCCCTTGGTCACTTTTCTTCTTTTCAGATATAAAGACACTGAAGAGGGAGAGGTTTTTGCCCTGAGGCTTTCACTGGGAACTGCGAGATGCACTGTTTCTGTTGCCAGACTAGGAAACTTGTTGTGTCTGTTCATGTGGAGAGTCTCCTTGATGAGTTCCTTCTCGAGCCTTTTTCACTATGTCCCATTGGAGCAGCATATAGCTAATGATTTTGAGATTTTAATCATTTGGACAATTCTTTTCCTGATGCACAGTTTCTCTCCAGGTTTTAGCAATCAATTGTCTGAATGTCATATTGAATCCATTGTAGAAAATGACTACATCAGTCTCTCTCTCTCTCTCTCTCTCTCTCTATCTCTCTCTCTCTCTCTCTCTCTCTATATATATATATATATATATATATAGATATATGTAACAAGTAGTGATATGAAAATATTTTTAGCTAGAGACGTGCACACCTCTGGATTAGGGTAGTAATGCGGATATACCTGGCCCTTCTGAGCCACAGTCATGAGAGTCATCTCACAGAGCCATTCGTATTCCTCTTATCACTCTACAATTCTCTCTCAGCACAAATAACCGCTGCCAAATCCTCTATCTCCCTCTTGCTCTTTTTGTCCACTGAATTCTATCTCCAAACTGTAAATCAAAGATGAAATAAACATAGTGCAGTTTCCTGCACACAGGACAGTCTGAGGCTGGACCAGGGAGCTGCAATATGCCAGCCTGCATCCGGGCTAGAGCATCACTAAGACTACTTCCAAATTGGAGAGGTGAGGGCAGTTTTGGAGAGTGGGCTGCAGGCCATGTGTTGCTTATCAGAGTGGTCTAAGACCTAGATGTTCTAAGTGTAACCTTTCCTCACAAACATAAAATAACAATGCCACTTGTTTCAGTCACTGTCATTCTGTCTATCTGACTGTGTCTACGTTCCTTCTTCAGTGGACCCTTCATGGACGTCAGTGCATGCATCGTGAACTATTTCTTCCTGGTGTTGAAATTTTCCTTTCTTTACCCTTTGCATTACTTAGTCTCGTGCATATGGCGAAGTACAGAGGAGAACTTAGGAAACAGTGTCCTGCTTCAGGTAACAGGCATATGTCCATCTCCAGATGCAGCTGTCCAGGCCCTCTGTGCTTGACTCCCATTCTCTAGGGCCCTGTGGCTGACACTCAGCCTAAATGCAGCCCTCCTCAATTTCCTGCACCACATTCTTGTCCTTAATGCATGAGAGCCCAGGTCAAGAGAAGTGAAACTCTACCAGCCTGGCACATACATTGTGCTTTCCCTCTATTGGGCCGAATGTAAAGTATCTGTGGTACTGATGGCCACACCAGTATCCAGATTTTCCATGCAAAACGGAAGCTTACAGGATTCAGAAAGAGGGTGTTTTGATTGCTGTGAAATGTCTTTTCCAAGTGCCTCCTGTGGTTTCAATTCATTTTGAAACCTGAAGTTCGTTCTTGTATCTAGGGAATATTCACACCTCTGGCCCGAAGGCCCTCCCAACTAGGAGCACAGCTATCCCGGGGTCAGGAGTTCTGCCAGCCTGCTAGCTCCTAGAGGGATTCCTGAGTATGTCCTCAGGCCCCAAGTTGTATGAGGTGTTTCCAATTGCCTTTATTAACAGCATCCAGGCCCTCAGGTGAGGGGCCCTGCTGTGTCTCACTGGAAGATCCTAATTCAGCCAATGGAGGCATCCATCTTCCTTTTGTCTCTCCATATCAAGGGCCCTGGGAGTTTGTGCTTCCTGCAAGCAAAGCGACTTTGTATGGGACACATGCATGCCTACTTCTGGGAATCTCTCTGAGTGTGATGTGTGGACACCAGGACACCATGATCAGGGATTGTGAGGCCACAGGAGCAATTGCCTTAGCTGGACCCAAAGAGTAGTTGTGAGGGGCCTGGTTCATCCACTATTGTTTGGTCAAACACAGTTCCATCTATGTTGAAACACAGCTCTTTCTGGGTTCATTCTTGGCTTGTAATCTGCTGCCCTGAGCAGTGGACTGAGAGTCTGGAGGCTGAGTAGGCAGCCAAACGTGACTGGACAGGCTCCTGCCCTTGAATTCTGAGTGTTGCCCTAGCTTACCCTTTGGGCAGTGTTTGGATGATAGTGAGGCATGAGATTGAATCAGAACTCAGGGGAGGGAGACATGAGAGTCCCATTGCATGTGCATTATTGCTTAGCCAGAATCTGGGCTAGCTGGCTTTCCCTACCCGCTAGGTTCTCTGTATATAAGTTGCAGGTGAGGCTGGATACCTTGACACCAATGCTCTGAGCACACACAGACACATACAGTCAGACAGACAAACACACACACACACATTACTTTCCAGCAGAAGTGGCTGGTGGGGGGTCCTTCCAGAGGCTGCCCAATGAGCCTGCTACAGGGCCGTGTGGGCGGTGCTCAAATTGCTGGCCAATCACTGACTAGAAGCCTTGACATTCCTGGGCGTGTCCTAGCACACTGGTCAATGATAATGCTGGCAGAGGTTCTGGGCGTGGCCTAGGCCTCTGGCATATCAGAGCATGGCTGGTGCCCTGTCTGCAGGCCTTCTGAAGTAAGCCCGACAATGGGAGCTCAGAGATGGCCTTAAAAGGCTGGGCGTGCTTGCAGGAAGTGCGAAGCAGGGTTCACCCAGGGCCCTACCTTGCAGAAGCTGTCCAGAGTGCATGTGTATAACTCCTTTTTTGCCTGTGCCTCTGTGGATGTGTGCGTGTGTGTAACTGTGATAGTGTGTGTTTGTGTGTGTATGTGAGGGAGGGATAGAGAGAGAACAACAGAATCACTGTGGCACAGGTGATTTAGTGCAAAACTCTTGGCACATTCTGATTTACAGCTCAATATTGACACCATTGTAGCTCTCCTTGGCCCTTGTTCACTTTTCTTATTTTCAGATGTAAAGACACTGAAGAGGGAGAGGTTTTTCTCCAGAGGCTTGCACTGGGTACTAGCAGCTGCCCTGTGTGTGTTGCCAGACTAGGAAACTTGTGCTGCCTGTCCATGTGGAGTGTCTCCTGGATGAGATTTTACTCCTTTGAACAATTCTTTTCCTGATGCACAGTTACTCTCCAGGCTTTAGCAATCAATTGCAATCAATTGTCTGAATGTCATATTGCATCCATTGTAGAAAATGACTACATCAGTGTCTTGCTCTCTCTCTCTCTCTCTCTCTCTATATATATATATATATATAACATATAGAGGTCTGAAAATATATTTTAGCTAGATACCTGCACAGCTCTGTATTCGGGTAGTAATTCGGATACACCTGGTCTTTCTGAGCCACAGTCATGAGAGACATCTCACAGAGCCATTAGTTAACCTCTTGTCACTCTAAAAATCTCTCTCAGCAAAAACTACAGCTTCCAAATCATCTAATTCCCTCTTGCTCTTTTTTCCACCGAGTCCTATACCAAAATCAAAGAAGAAATAGACATAGTGCAGCTCCCTGCACACAGGACAGGCTGAGGCTGGACAAGGGAGATGAAATAGGCCAGCCTGCATTTGTCTGGAGCATCACTAAAACTACTTCCAATTAGCAGAGTCTAGGGCAGTTTTGGAGAGTGGACTGCAGGCCAAGTGTTGCTTCTCAGAGTGGGCTAAGACCTAGATGTTCTAAGTGTAACCTTTCCTCACAAAAAGAAAATAACAAAGCCACTTGTAAGAAGTATGCATAGGCATGGAGGGTTTGTCTTCAGTGCTCTGGCACTGATCAACACAGGGCCAGAATTTGTCCTTTTCAGTCACTGTCATCCTGTCTCTCTGTCTCTATGTGCCTTCTTCCCTGGACCCTTCGTGGAAGTCAGTGCTTGCATCGTGAACTCGGTCTTCCTGGTGTTGAAATTTTCCTTTCTTTGCCCTTTGGAATACTTAGTCTTGTGCATATGGCGTAGTACAGAGGAGAACTTAGGAGACAGTGTTCCTGATGCAGGTAACAGGCATATGTCCATCTCCAGCTGCAGCTGTCCAGGCCCTCTGTGCTTGACTCCCATATTCCAGGGCCCTGTGGCTGACAATCAGCCTAAATGCAGCCCTCCTCAATTTCCTGCACCACATATTTGCCCTTATTCCATGAGATCCCAGGTCATGAGAAGTGAAACTCTACCACCCTGGCACACACATTGTGCTTTCCCTCTATTGGGCCGAATGTAAAGGATCTCTAGTACTGATGGCCACACCAGTGTCCAGATTTTGAATGCAAAACGGAAGCTTCCATGGTTCAGACAGAGGATGTTTTGATGGCTGTGAAATGTCTTTTCCAAGTGTCTCCTGGGGGTTCAAATAAATTTAAAACCTGAAGTTCATTCTTGTATCTAGGGAATATTCTCACTCTGGCCAGAAGGCCCTCCCAACTCGGAGCACAGGTATCCACGGGGTCAGGAGGGCTGCCTGCCTGCTAGCTCCTGGAGGGATTCTTGAGTATGATCTCAGGCCCCAAGTGGTAACAGGTATTTCCAATTGCAATTATTAGCAGCAGCCAGGCCCTCAGGTGTGGGCAGGGCCATGATTTCCACTGGAAGATCCTAATTCCTCCAATGGAGGCATCCATCTGCGTTTTGTCTCTCCATAGCAAGAGCCCGGGGAGTTTGTGCTTCCTGCAAGCAGAGCGACTTTGTATGGGACACTCATGCATGCCTACTTCTGGGAATTTCTCTGAGTGTGATGTGTGGAAACAAGGACACAATGATCGGAGATTGTGAGGCCATAGGAGCAATTGCCTTAGCCAAACCCAAAGGGTAGGTGTAAGGGGACGGGTTCATCCACTATTGTCTTGTGAAACACAGTTCCCATCTATGTTGAAACACAGCTCTTTCTGGGTTCATTCTTGGCTTGTAATCTGCTGCCCTGAGCAGTGGACTGAGAGTCTGGAGGCTGAGTAGGCAGCCAAACGTGACTGGACAGGCTCCTGCCCTTGAATTCTGAGGGGTGCCCCAGCTTACACCTTGGCAGTGTTTGGATGATATGAGGCATGAGATTGAATCGGGAATTGAGGAGAGGGAGTCATGAGAGTCCCTTTGCATGTGCATTCTTGCTTAGCCAAAATCTGGGCTAGCTGGCTTGCCCTGACCAGCTAGGTTCTCTGTACATAAGTTGTAGGTGAGGCTGGCTACCTTCCAACCATGCTCTGAGAATACTATAGGTGAGCTCTGACAACACAGACACAGACAGACACACAGACACACACACACACACACACACACACACACACACACACATTACTGTCTGGTCTGGTAGTACAGCGTATGGTGAAGGCTGTGGCTGTCTGGGGTCTGTGGGCATGAGTGCTGCTGTCTTACAATCTCTACAAGCCAGGTTTGAACAAGTCATAAATGAACACAGTTTAGGATTTTCAATTCTGAGATTTTCCCCGCAAATCGTAAGCTTCCAGGGTTCTGAAAAAGGGTGTTTTGATGGCTGTGAAATGACATTTCCAAGTGTCTCATGGGGTTTTCAAATCCTTTTGAAACCTGAAGTTCTTTCTTTTATCTATGGAATATTCTCACCTCTGGCCAGAAGGGCCGCCCAACTTGGAGCACAGCTATCCCGGGGTCAGGAGGTCTGCCAGCCTGCTAGCTCCTGGAGGGATTCCTGAGTATGTCCTCAGGGCCCAAGTGGTAACAGGTGTTTCCAATTGCCTCTATTAGCAGCAGCCACGCGCTCAGGTGAGGTGCGGGGCTGTGATCTCCACTAGAAGCTCCAAATTCAGCCAATGGAGGCATCCATCTTTCTTTTGTCTGTCCATAGCAAGGACCTGGTGGGTTAGTGCTTCCTGCAAGCAGAGCGACTATGTATGGGATACTATGCATGCCTACCTCTGGGAATCTCTATGAATGTGATGTGTAGACACCTGGACACCATGATTAGGGATGTGCAGCCACAGGAGCAATTGCCTTAGCCGGACCCAAGGGTAGGTGTAAATGACCGGGTTAATCCACTATTTTTTGGTCGAACACAGTTCCCATCTATGTTGAAACACAGCTATTTCTGGGTACTGTCTGTGCTTGTAATCTGCTGCCCTGAGCAGTGGACTGAGAGCCTGGAGGCTGAGTAGGCAGCCAAATGTGACTGGACAGGCTCATGCCCCTGAATTCTGAGGGGTGACACAGCTTCCCCCGGATGATAGTCAGTGAGGCATGGGATTAATAGGGAACTCAGGAGATTTAGACATGAGAGTCCCTTTGCATATGCATTCTTGCTGAGCCAGAATCTGGGCTAGCTGGCTTGCCCTGACCAGCTAGGTTCTCTGTATATAAGTTGCAGGTGAGGCTGGCTACCTTGACACCCATGCTCTGATACTTCTACAGGTGAGCTCTGAGCACACACAGACAAACACATTCAGACAGACACACACACACACACACACAAACACATTACTGTCAAGTCTGGTAGTACAGCATATGTTGAAGGCTGGGGCTGTCTGGGATCTCTGGGCATGAGAGCTGCTGCCTTACAATCTCTACAAACCAGGTTTGAACCTGTTATCAATGAACACAGTTTAGGAGGATTTTGAATTCTGAGATTTTCCAGGGAAAATGGAAGCTTCCAGGGTTCTGAAAGAGGGTGTTTTGATGGCTGTGAAATGACATTTCCAAGTGCCTCATGGGGTTTTCAAATACTTTTGAAACCTGAAGTTCTTTCTTGTATCTACGGAATATTCTTATCACTGGCCAGAAGGGCCACCCAACTTGGAGCACAGCTATCCCGAGGTCAGGAGGTCTGCCAGCCTGCTAGCTCCTGGAGGGATTCATGAGTATGTCCTCAGGGCCCAAGTGGTATCAGGTGTTTCCAATTGCCTTTATTAGCAGCAGCCAGGCCCTCAGGTGAGGGGCGTGGCTGTGATCTCCACTGGAAGCTCCAAATACAGCCAATGGAGGCATCCATCTTTCTTTTTTCTGTCCATAGCAAGGGCCCGGGGAATTTGTGCTTCCAGCAAGCAGAGAGACTTTGTATGGGACACTCATGCATGCCTACTTTTGGGAATCTCTATGATTGTGATGTGTGGACACCAGGACTCCATGATCTGGGATGGGAGACACAGAAGCAAATGCCTTAGCCAGACCCAAAGTGTAGGTATAATGGACTGGGTTCATCCACTATTTTTTGGTCGAACACAGTTTCCATCTATGTTGAAACACAGCTATTTCTGGGTTCTTTCTGTGCTTGTAATCTGGTGGCTTTAACAGTGGACTGAGTCTGAAGGCTGAGTAGGCAGCTAAACGTGACTGCACAGGCTTATGCCCCTGAATTCTGAGGGGTGCCCCAGCTAACCCCATTGGCAGTGTTTGGATGATAGTGCGGCAAGAGATTGAATCGCGAACTCAGGAGAGGTAGCCATGAGAGTCCCTTTGCATGTGCATTCTTTTTTAGCCAGAAACTGGGATAGTTGGCTTGCCCTGACCATCTAGGTTTTCTGTACATAAGTTGCAGGTGAGGCTGGCTACCTTCCCACCCATGCTCTGAGACAACTATAGGTGAGCTCTGAGCACAGACAGTCACAGACAGACAGACAGACACACCCACACACACATTACTGTCATGTCTGATAGTATAGCATATGGTGAAGGCTGGGGTTGTCTGGGGTCTGTGGGCATGAGAGCTGCTGCCTTACAATCTCTACAAGCCAGCTTTGAACCTGTCATCAATGAACACAGTGTAGGAGGATTTTGAATTCTCATCTCTTTCCAGCAGAAATGGCTGGTGGGCAGGCCTTCCAGAGGCTGCCCAATGAGAGTGCTGCAGGGCCGTGTGGGCGGTGCTCAAGGTTGCTTGCCAATCATCGACTAGGGGCATTGACACTCCTGGGCGTGCCCTAGCACACTGGCCAATGATATTGCTGGCAGGGGTTCTGAGCGTGGCCTAGGCTCAGGCCTATGAGAGTATGGCTGATGCCCTGTCTGCGGGCCTTCTGAAGTAAGCCAGACAATGGGAGCTCAGAGATGGCCTTAAAAGGCTGGGAGTGCTTCCAGGAAGTGCGAAGCAGGGTTCAGCCCAGGGCCGTGCCTTGTAGAAGCTGTCCAGTGTGCATGTGTATAACTCCGTTTGTGCCTCTGCCTCTGTGGATGGGTGCGTGTGTGTAAGTGTGAGAGAGTGTGTTTGTGTGTGTTTGCGTGTGTGTGTGTGAGGGAGTGAGAGAGAGAGAGAACAACAGAATCACTGTGGCACAGGTGATTTTGTACAAAACACTTGGCACATTCTGATTTACAGCTCAATATTGACACCATTGTGACACCACCCTTTGCCCTTTGGATTATTTAATCTCGTGCATATGTGTTCAGTGCATATGTGTTCAGTGGTGAACTGAGGAGGCAGCGATCCTACTACAGGTAACAGGCCTATGTCCATCTCCAGCTGCAGCTGTCCAGGCCCTCTGTGAAAGACTACCATTCTCTAGGGCCCTGAGACTGACATTCAGCCTAAATGCAGCCCTCCTCACCTTCCAACACAGCATCCTAGTCCTTATTCCATGAGAGCCCAGGTCAAGAGAAGTGAAACACTATCCCCTTGGCACACACATTGTACTTTCCCTCTATTTGGCCGAATGTAAAGGATCTGTTGTACTGATGGCCACACCAGTGTCCAGATTTTCCATGCAAAACGGAAGATTCCAGGGTTCAGAAAGAGGGTGTTTTGATGGCTGTGAAATGTCTTTTAAAAGTGCCTCATGGGTTTTCAAATCCTTTTGAAACCTGAAGTTCTTTCTTGTATCTAGGGAATATTCTCACCTCTAGCCAGAAGGCCTTCCCAACTAGGAGCACACCTATCCTGGGGTCAGGAGGTCGGCCAGCCTGTGAGCTACTGGAGGGATTCCTGAGTATGTCCTCAGGGCCCAAGTTGTAACAGCTGTTTCCAATTGCCTTTATTAGCAGCAGCCAGGCCCTCAAGTGAGGGGGGCTGTCTGTGGTCTGTGGGCATGAGAGCTGCTGCCTTACAATCTCTACAAGCCAGGTTTGATCCTGTCATCAATGAACACAGTGTAGGAGGTTTTTGAAATCTGAGACACTGAAGAGGGAGAGGTTTTTGCCCTGAGGCTTGCACTGGGAACTAGCAGCTGCCCTGTGTGTGTTGCCAGTCTAGGAAACTTGTGTTGTCTATCAATGTGGAGTGTCTCCTGGTCCCATTGGAGCTACATATAGCTAATGATTTGGATATTTTACTCCTTTGGACAATTCTTTTCCTGATGCACAGTTTCTCTACAGGTTTTAGCAATCAATTGTTGAATGTCATATCGAATCCATTGTAGAAAATGACTACATCAGTGTCTCTATCTCTATATATGTAGAGGTCTCTCTCTCTCTCTCTCTATATATATATATATATATATATATATGTAACATGTAGAGATATGAAAATATTTTTAGCTAGAGACCTGCACAGGTCTGGATTAGGGTAGTAAAATGGATACACCTGGCCCTTCTGAGCCACAGTCATGAGAGACATCTCAAAGAGCCATATCGTTTATCACTCTACAAATCTCTCTCAGCACAAACTACAGCTGCCAAATTATCTACTTCACTCTTGCTCTTTTTGTCCACCGAGTCCTATCCGAAAACTGTAAATCAAAGAAGAAATAGACATAGTGCAGTTCCCTGCACATAGGACAGGCTGAGGCTGGAGCAGGGAGATGAAATACGCCAGCCTGCATTTGGCTGGAGCATCACTAAAACTACTTCCAATTTTGCGAGGCCAGGGGTGTCTTGGAGAGTGGGCTGCAGGCCAAGTGTTGCTTCTCAGAGTGTGCTAAGACCTAGATGTTCTCAGTGTAACCTTTCCACACAAACATAAAATAACAAAGCCACTTGTAAGAAGTATGCATGGGCATGGAGGATTTGTCTTCAGTGCTCTGGGACTGATCAACACAGGGCCAGAATGTCTGTCCTTTTCAGTCACTGTCATTCTGTCTCTCTGACTGTCTCTGTCTGCCTTCTTCCCTGGAACCTTTGTGGAAGTCAGTGCATGCATCCTGAACTCGGTCTTCCTGGTGTTGAAATTTTCCACTCTTTGCCCTTTGGATTACTTAGTCTTGTGCATATGGAGTAGTATACAGTGGAACTGAGGAGACAGTGTTACTGCTGCAGGAAACAGGCATATGTCCATCTCCAGCTGCAGCTGCCCAGGTCAAGATAAGTGAAACTCTACCACCCTGGCACACACATTGTGCTTTCCCTCTATTGGGCCGAATGTAAAGTCTCTGTGGTACTGATGGCCACACCAGTGTCCAGAGTCTCCATGCAAAACGGAAGCTTCCAGGGATCAGAAAGTGGGTGTTTTGATGGCTGTAAAATGTCTTTTCCAAGTGCCTCCTGGGGTTTCAAATCCTTTTGAAACCTGAAGTTCCTTCTTGTATCTAAGGAATATTCTCACCTCTGGCCCGAAGGCCCTCCCAACTAAGAGCACAGCTATCCCGGGGACAGGAGGTCTGCCAGTCTGCTAGCTCCTGGAGGGATTCCGGAGTATGTCCTCAGGCCCCAAGTGGTAACAGGTGTTTCCAATTGCCTTTATTAGCAGCAGCCAGGCCCTCAGGTGAGGGGCGGGGCTGTGTTCTCCACTGGAAACTCCTATTTCAGCCAATGGAGGCATCCATCTTCCTTTTGTCTCTCCATAGCAAGAGCCCATGGAGTTTGTGCTTCCTGTAAGCAAAGCTACTTTGTATGGGACACTCATGCATGCCTACTTCTGGGAATCTCTCTGAGTGTGATGTGTGGACACAAGGACAACATGATCAGGGATTGTGAGACCACAGGAGCAATTGCCTTAGCCGGACCCAAAGGGTAGGTGGAAGGGGCCGGGTTCATCCACTATTGTTTGGTCAAACACAGTTCCCATCTATGTTGAAACACAGGTCTTTCTTTGTTCATTCTGGGCTTTTAAGCAGCTGCCCTGAGCAGTGGACTGAGAGTCTGGAGGCTTAGTAGGCAGCCAAACGTGACTGGACAGGCTCCTGCCCTTGAATTCTGAGGGGTACCCCAGCTTACCCTGTTGACAGTGTTTGTATGATATTGAGGCATGAGATTGAATCGGAAACTCAGGAGAGGGAGACATGAGAGTCCCTTTGCATGTGCATTCTTGCTTAGCCAGAATCTGGGCTAGCTGGCTTGCCCTGACTAGCTAGGTTCTCTGTACATAAGTAGCAGGTGAGGCTGGCTACCTTCCTACCCATGCTCTGAGACTACTATAGCTGAGCTCTCAGAACACACAGACACAGACAGACACACACACACACACACATTACTGTCAGGTCTGGTAGTACAGCATATGGTGAAGGCTGGGGCTGTATGGGGTCTGTGGGCATGAGAGCTGTTGCCTTACAGTCTCTACAAGCCAGCTTTGAACCTGTCATAAATTAACACAGTATAGGAAGTTTTTGAATTCTCATCTATTTCCAGCAGAAGTGGCTGGTGGGCGGGCCTTCCAGAGGCTCCCCAATGAGCGTGCTGCAGTGCCATGTGGGCGGTGCTCAAGGTTTCTGGCCAATCACTGACTGGGGCCTTGATACTCCTGGGCGTGTCCTTTCACACTGGCCAATGACATTGCTGGCAGGGGTTCAGGGCATTGCCTAGGCCTCTGGCATATCAGAGCATGGCTGCTGCCCTGTCTGCAGGCCTTCTGAAGTAAGCCCTGAAATGGGAGCTCAGAGATGGCCTTAGAAGGCTTGGTATGCTTCCAGGAAGTGCGAAGCAGGGTTCATCCAGTGCCCTGCCTTGCAGAAGCTGTCCAGTGTGCATGTGTATAACTCCGTTTGTGCCTTGCCTCTGTGGATGTGTGCGTGTGAGTAACTGTGAGAGTGTGTGTTTGTCTGTGTGTGTGAGGGAGGGAGAGAGAGAGCAACATAATCACTGTGGCACAGGTGATTTTGTGCAAAACACTTGGCACATTCTGATTTACAGCTGAATATTGACACCATTGTAGCTCTCCATGGCCCTTGGTCACTTTTCTTATTTTCAGATGTAAAGACAATGGAGAGGGAGAGGTTTTTGCCCTGAGGCTTTCACTGGGAACTAGCAGCTGCCCTGTGTGTGTTGCCAGACTAGGAAACTTGTGGTGCCTGTCCACGTGGAGAATGTCCTGTACGAATTCCTTCTCGAGCCTTTTTCGCTAGGTCCCATTGGAGCTGCATATAGCTAATGATTTGGAAATTTTACTCCTTTGGACAATTCTTTTCCTGATGCACAGTTTCTCTCCAGGTTTTAGCAATCAATTGTCTGAATGTAATATCGCATCTATTGTAGAAAATGACTACATCAGTGTCTTGCTGTCTCTCTCTCTCTGTCTCTCTGTCTCTCTCTCTCTCTCTCTCTCTATATATATATATATAACATGTAGAGGTCTGAAAAAATATTTTAGCTAGAGAAGTGCACAGCTCTTGATTCGGGTAGTAATGAGGATACACCTGGCCCTTCTGAGGCACAGTCATGAGAGACATCTTACAGAGCCATTAGTTTACCTCTTGTCACTCTACAAATCTCTCTCAGTACAAACTACTGCTGCCAAATCATCTACTTCCCTCTTGCTCTTTTTGTGCATGGAGTCCTATATGAAAACTGTAAATTAAAGAAGAAATAGACATAGTGCAGATCCCTGCACACCGGACAGACTGAGGGTGGACCAGGGAGATGAAAGACGCCAGCCTGCATTTGGCTGAAGCATCACTAAAACTACTTCCAATTTGGAGAGGCAAGGGCAGTTTTGGAGAGTGGGATGCAGGCCAAGTGTTGCTTTTCAAAGTGGGCCAAGACCTAGATGTTCTAAGTGTAACGCTTCCTCACAAACATAAAATAACAATGCCACTTGTAAGAAGTATGCATGGGAATGGAGGGTTTGTCTTCAGTGCTCTGGCACTGACCAACACAGGGCCAGAATTTCTGTCCTTTCCAGTCACGGTCATTCTGTCTCCCTGACTGTCTCTACGTGCCTTCTTCCCTGGACCCTTCGTGGAAGTCAGTGCATGCAACATGACCTCCGTCTTCCTGGTGTTGAAATTTTCTTTTCTTTGCCCTTTGGATTACTTAGTCTCATGCATATGGCGTAGAACAGAGTGGAACTGAGGAGACAGCGTTCCTGCTGCAGGTAACAGGCATATGTCCATCTCCAGTTCCAGCTGTCCAGGCCCTCTGTGCTTGACTCCCATTCTCCACGGCCCTGTGGCTGACACTCAGCCTATATGCAGCCTCCTCAATTTCCTGCACAGCATCCTTATTCCATGAGAGCCCAGGTCAAGAGAGGTGAAAATCTACCACCCTGACACACACATTGTGCTTTCCCTCTATTAGGCCGAATGTAAAGGATCTGTGGTTCTGATGGCCACACCACTGTCCAGATTTTCCACGCAAAATGGAAGCTTCCAGGGTTCACAAAGGGTGTTTTGATGGCTGTGAAATGTCTTTTCCAAGTGCCTCCTGGAGTTTAAAATACTTTTCAAATCTGAAGTTCGTTATTGTGTCTATGGAATATTCTCAACTCTATCCCGATTGCCCAAGCAAGTAGGAGCACAGCTATCCCGGGGTCATGAGGTCTGCCAGCCTGATAGCTCCTGTAGGGATTCCTGAGTATGTTCTCTGGCCCCAAGTGGTAACTGGTGATGCCAATTGCCTTTATTAGCAGCAGCCAGGCACTCAGGTGGGGGGCGTTGCTGTGATCTCCACTGGATGCTCCTAATTTAGCCAATGGAAGCATCCATCTTCTTTTTGACTCTCCATTGGTGATCTCTGAGCACACACAGACACAGACAGACAGACAGACAGATACACACACACACATTACTGTCAGTTCTGATAGTACAGCATATGGTAAAGACTGGGGCTGTCTGGGTCTGTGGGCATGAGAGCTGCTGCTTTACAATCTCTACAAGCCAGCTTTGAACCTGTCATCAATGAACACAGTGTAGGAGGTTTTTCAATTCTCATCTCTTTCCAGCAGAAGTGGCTGGTGGGTGGGCATTCCAGAGTCTGCCCAATGAGCTTGCTGCAGGGCCGTGTGGTCGGTGCTCAAGGTTGCTGGCCAATCACTGACTAGGGGCCTTGACACTCCTGTGCGTGTCCTAGCACTCTGGCCAATGATATTGATGGCAGGGATTCTGGCGTGGCCTAGGACTCTGGCTTTTCAGAGCATGGCTGGTGCCCTGTCTGTGGGCCTTCTGAAGTAATCCTGACAATGGGAGCTCAGAGCTGTCCTTAAAAGGCTGGGCGTGCTTCCAGGAAGTGCGAAGCAGGGTTCACCCAGGGCCCTGCCTTGCAGAAGCTGTCCAGTGTGCATGTGTATAATTCAGTTTGTGCCTTTGCCTCTTTGGATGTGTGTGTGTATAACTGTGAGTGTGTGTTGTTGTGTGTTTGTGTGTGTGTGTGAGGGAGGGAGAGAGAGAGAACAACAGAATCACTGTGGCACAGGTGATTTTGTGCAAAACACTTGGCACATTCTGATTTACAGCTCAATATTGACACCATTGTAGCTCTCCTTGGCCCTTGGTCACTTTTCTTATTTTCTGATGTAATGACACTAAAGAAGGAGAGGTTTTTGCCCTAAGGCTTGCTCTGGGAAGTAGCATCTGCCCTGTGTGTATTGCCAGATTAGGAACCTTATGGTGCCTGTCCATGTGGAGAGTCTCCTGGATGAGTTCCTTCTCGAGCCTTTTTCGCTAGGTCCCATTGGAGCTGCATATAGGTAATGATTTGGAGATTTTACTCCTTTGGACAATTCTTTCTGATGCACAGTATCTCCCCAGGTTTTAGCAATTAATTGTCTGAATGTCATATGGCATCCATTGTAGAAAATGACTACATCAGTGTCTTTCTCTCTCTCTCTCTCTCTCTCTCTATATATATATATATATACACACACACACATAACATGTAGAGGTCTGAAAATATATTTTAGCTAGAGACCTGCACAGCTCTGGATTAGGGTACTAATGCGGTTACACATGGTTATTCTGAACCAAAGTCATGAGAGACATCTCTCAGAGCCATTCGTTTACCTCTTGTCACTCTACAAATCTCTCTCACCACAAACTACAGCTGCCAAATCATCTACTGCCTCTTGCTCTTTTTGTCGAAGGAGTCCTATTCCAAAACTGTAAATCAAAGAAGAAATAGACATACTGCATGTCCCTGCACACAGGACAGGCTGGGGCTGGACCAGGGGGATGGAATATGCCAGCCTGCATTTGGCTGGAGCATCACTAAACTACTTCCAATTTGGAGAGGCAAGAGCAGTTTTGGAGAGTGGGCTGCAGGCCAAGTGTTTCTTCTCAGAGTGGTCTAAGACCTAGATGTTCTAAGTGTAACCTTTCCTCACAAACATAAAATAACAATGCCACTTGTAAGAAGTAATCATGGGCATGGAGGGTTTGTCTTCAGTGCTCTGGCACTGATCAAGACAGCGCCAGAATTTCTGTCCATTTCAGTCACTGTCATTCTGTCTCTGACTATCTCTACGTGCCTTCTTCACTGGACCCTATGTGGAATTCAGTGCATGCATCGTGAACTTGGTTTTCCTAGTGTTGAAATTTTCCTTTCTTTGCACATTGGATTACTTAGTCTCGAGCATATGGCGTAGTACAGAGGGGAACTGAGGAGACAGCATTCCTGCTGCAGGTAACAGGCATATGAATATCTCCAGCTGCAGCTGTCCAGGCCATCTGTGCTTGACTCCCATTTTCCAAGGCCCTGTGTCTGACACTCAGCCTAAATGCAGCCCTTCTCCATTCCCTGCACCACATCCTTGTCCTTATTCCATGAGAGCCCAGGTCAAGAGATGTGAAACTCTATCCCCCTGGCACAGTGTCCAGAGTTTCCACGCAAAACGTAAGCTTCCAGGGTTCAGAAAGGGGGTGTTTTTATGTGGCTGTGAAATGTCTTTTCCAAGTGCCTCCTGGGGTTTCAAATCCTTTTGAAACCTGAAGTTCGTTCTTCTATCTAGGGAATATTCTCGCCTCTGGCCCGAAGGCCCTCCCAACTATTAGCAAAGCTATCCCGGGGTCAGGAGGTCTGCCAGCCTGCTAGCTACTGGAGGGATTCCTGAGTATGTCCTTAGGCCTAAAGTGTCAAGAGGTGTTTCCAATTGCCTTTATTAGCAGCAACCAGGCCCTCAGGTGAGGGGCGAGGCGGTGATCTCCAATGGAAGCTCCTAATTCAGCCAATGGAGGCATCCATCTTAATTTTGTCTCTCCTTAGCAAGGGCCCAGGGAGTTTGTGCTTCCTGCATGCAGAGCGACATTGTACCTGACACTGACACTCATGCATGCCTACTTCTGGAATCTCTCTGAGTGTGATATGTGGCCACCAGGACACCATGATCATGGATTGTGAGGCCACAGGAGCAATTGCCTTAGCCAGACCCAAAGGGAAGGTGTGAGGGGCCAGGAACATCTACTATTGTTTGGTCAAACACAGTTCCCATCTATGTTGAAACACAGCTCTTTCTGGTTCATTCTGGGCTTTTTAATCTGCGGCCCTGAGCAGTGTACTGAGATTCTAGAGGCTGAGTAGGCAGCCAAACGTGACTGGACAGACTCATGCCTCTGAATTCTGTGGGGTGCCCCAGCTTACCCCGTTGGCAGTGTTTGGATGATAGTGAGGCATGAGATTGAACTGGGAAGTCAGGAGAGGGAGACATGAGAGTCCCTTTGCATGTGCATTCTTGCTAAGCCAATATCTGGGCTAGCTAACTTGCCCTGACCAGCAAGGTTCTCGGTACATAAGTTGCAGGTGAGGTTGGCTACCTTCCCACCCATGCTCTGAGACTACTATAGGTGAGCTCTGAGCACACACAGACACAGACAGACAGACACACACACACACATTACTGTCAGGTCTGGTAGTACAGCATATGGTGAAGGCTGGGGCTGTCTGGGGTCTGTGGGCATGAGAGCTGCTGCCTTACAATCTCTACAAGCCAGCTTTGAACCTGTCATCAATGAACACAGTGTAGGCAGTTTTTGAATTCTCATCTCTTTCCAGCAGATGTGGCTGGTGGGCGGGCCTTTCAGAGGCTGCCCAATGAGCGTGCTGCATGGCCGTGTGGGTGGTGCTCAAGGTTGCTGGCCAATCAATGACTAGCGGCCTTGATATTCCTGGGCGTGTCCTAGCACACTGGTCAATGATATTGCTAGTAGGGGTTCTGGGCTTGGCCTAGGCCTCTGGTATATCAGAGCCTGGCTGTTGCCCTGTCTGCAGACCTTCTGAAATAAGCCCAACAATGGGAGCTAGAGATGGCCTTAAAAGGCTGGGCGTGCTTGCAGGAAGTGTGAAGCAGGGTTCACACAGGGCCCTGCCTTGCAGAAGCTGTCAAGTGTGCATGTGTATAACTCCGTTTGTGCCTGTGCCTCTGTGGATGTGTGCGTGTGTATAACTGTGAGAGTGTGTGTTTGTGTGTGTATGTGAGGGAGGGAGAGACAGAGAGAACAACAGAATCACTGTGGCACAGGTGATATTATGCAAAACACTTGGCACATTCTGATTTACAGCTCAATATTGACACCTTTGTAGCTCTCCTTGACCCTTGGACACTTTTATTCATTTCAGATGTAAAGACACTGAAGAGGGATAGGTAATTGCCCTGAGGCTTGCACTGGGAACTAGCAGCTGCCCTGTGTGTGTAGCCAGATTAGGAAACTTGTGGTGCCTGTCCATGTGGAGAGTGTCCTGGATGAATTCCTTCTCGAGCCTTTTTAGCTAGGTCCCTTTGGAGCTGCATATAGCTAATGATTTGGAGATTTTACTCCTTTGGACAATTCTTTTCCTGATGCACAGTTTCTCTCCAGGTTTTAGCAATCAATTGTCTAAATGTCATATCGCATCTATTGTAGAAAATGACTACATCAGTGTCTTGTTCTCTCTCTCTCTCTACATATATATATATATATATATATATATATATATATATATATATATATATAACATGTAGAGGTCTGAAAATATATTTTAGCTAGTGACGTGCACAGCTCTGGATTCGGGTAGTAATTCGGATACACCTGGCCCATCTGAGCCATAGTCATGAGAGACATCTCACAGAGCCATTTGTTTACCTCTTGTCCCTCTACAAATATCTTTCAGCACAAACTACAGCTGCCAAATCATCTACATCACTCCTGCTCTTTTTGTCCACTGAGTCCTATCCCAAAACTGTAAATCAAAGAAGAAATAGACATAGTGCTTTTCCCTGCACACAGATCAGGCTGAGGCTGGACCAGGGAGATGAAATACGCCAGCCTGCATTTGGCTGGAGCATCACTAAACTACTTCCAATTTGGAGAGGGAAGGGCAGTTTTGGAGAGTGGGCTGCAGGCCAAGTGTTTCTTCTCAGAGTGGGCTAAGACCTAGATGTTCTAAGTGTAACCCTTCCTCACAAACATAAAATAACAATGCCACTTGTAAGAAGTATGCATGGGAATGGAGGGTTTGTCTTCAGTGCTCTGGCACTGATCAACACAGGGCCAGAATTTCTGTCCATTCCAGTCACTGTCATTCTGTCTCTCTGACTGTCTCTACGTGCCTTCTTCCCTGGACCCTTCGTGGAAGTCATTGCATGCATTGTGAACTCGGTCTTCCTGGTGTTGAAATTTTCCTTTTTTTGCCCTTTGGATTACTTAGCCTCATGCATATGGCGTAGTATAGAGGGGAACTGAGGAGACAACGTTCCTGCTGCAGGTAATAGGCATATGTCCATCTCCAGCTGCAGATATCCAGACCCTCTGTGCTTGACTCCCATTCTCCAAGGCCCTGTGGCTGACACTCAGCCTAAATGCAGCCTCCTCAATTTCCTGCACAGCATCCTTGTCCTTAATCCATGAGAGCCCAGGTCAAGAGTAGTGAAACTCTACCACCCTGGCACGCACATTGTGCTTTCCCTCAATTGGGCCAAATGTAAAGGATCTGTGGTACTGATGGCCACACCGGTTTCCAGATTTTCCACGCAAAACGGAAGCTTCCAGCGTTCAGAAAGAGGGTGTTTTGATGCCTGTGAAATGTCTTTTCCCTGTGCCTCATGGGGTTTCAAATGCTTTTGAAACCTGAAGTTCTTTCTTGTATCTAGGGAATATTCTCATCTCTGGCCAGAATGCCCTCCCAACTAGGAGCACAGCTATCCTGGGGTCAGGAGGTCTGCCAGCCTGCTAGCACCTGGAGGGATTCTAGAGTATGTTCTCTGTCCCCAAGTGGTAACAGGTGTTTCCAGTTGCCTTTATTAGCAGCATCCAGGCCCTCAGGTGAGGGCCGGGGCTATGATCTCCACTGGAATCTCCTGATTCAGCCAATGGAGGAATCCATCTTCCTTTTGTCTCTCCATAGCAAGGGCCCGGGGAGTTTGTGCTTCCTGCAAGCAGAGCGACTTTGTATGTGACTCATGCATGCCTACTTCTGGGAATCTCTCTGAGTGTGATGTGTGGACACCAGGACACCATGATCAGGGATTGTGAGGCCACAGGAGCAATTGACTTAGCCTGACCCAAAGGATAGGTGTGAGGGGCCGGGTTCATCCACTATTGTTTGGTCAAACACAGTTCCCATATATGTTGAAAAATAGCTATTTCTGTGTTCTTTCTTGGCTTGTAATCTGCTGCCCTGAGCAGTGGACTGAGAGTCTGGAGGCTGAGTAGGCATCCAAACGTGACTGGACAGGCTCATTCCCCTGAATTCTGAGGAGTGCCCCAGCTTACCCCGTTGGCAGTTTTTGGATGATAGTGAGGCATTGGATTGAATCGGGAACTTAGGAGAGGGAGACATGATAGTACCTTTGCATATGCATTCTTGCTTAGCCAGAATCTGGGCTAGTTGGCTTGCCCTGAACAGCTAGGTTCTCTGTATATAAGTTGCAGGTGAGGCTGGCTACCTTGACACCCATGTTCTGAGACTACTATAGGAGAGCTCTGAGCGCACACATACTCAGACATACATACATACAGACAGACACACACATATTACTGTCAGGTCTGTAAGTAGAGCATATGGTGAAGGCTGGGGCTGTCTGGTGTCTGTGGGCATGAGAGCTGCTGCCTTACAATCTCTACAAGCCACATTTGAACCTGCCATCAATAAACACATTGTAGGGGGTTTTTGTCTGCTGGTCTCTTTCCAACTCATCTATTTCTCTTGTTGCCTTCTCTGTGTCTAACTCTCACATGCTCTCACACACTCTGTCTTCACTGATTATATACTTATTTTACTGACAGGCCCAGATATACAAAGAGAGTTACCAGAGCACTGTTAAGCTCTGGCTTGTTTTGTTGGTGATATCACCTAGGCTACTGGAGCCACAGCTTTGTAAGTCTCTCTGACACAAGCCTTATTCTGTCTCCTCATTTCCATGGCAGTATATCTCAGACTTTATAATAAACATATACATACATATATATATATATATATATATATCATTTATAGAATTGTCCACCTATGTAATTGATCTTTATCATAATTAATACATTTATAACAGCTTACTTTTTCATTAATAATTGTCCACCTAGTTGGAGCAAGTTTCAATACAATTATAAATAATAGAACCTTCCAGTAGCATTTCTAATAGCATTTCTATCAGCATCCTTATTATAATTATCATAGTACAGAACTTACCTCCTTTCTCTAGTGTCAGCTTCAGTACATATGAGTTTCTTTTCATTCTCCTGAAATCTTAATTTCCCTGGACTCTGAAGTGTATCGTAATTTTTGAAGCAGCCCTCTGTTTCTCAGCAGGTGGTTTCCATTTTCTGCTGTAATCAGGTCTTCTTGTGCTTTTTGTTTTTATTTTTCATTTTTTTCAAATCCTCCTAGATCATCCCCATTTATTTGCATATTTATTTATTTAGTCCTATATTACATGAGGGGTCATTTCTTCTGCTTGATATATTTTTCTTTTATAAATGAAGGGAAGTTTACACTCACAATACATTTCGTGTGGTAAATACTACACACATATGGTGAAGGCTGGGGTGGTCTGGGGTCTGTGGATGTGAGACTGCTGCCCAACAATCTCGACAACCCAGGTTTGAACCTGTCATGTATGAAGACAGTGTGGGAGGATTTTGACTTCTGGTCTCTGTCCCACTCTTCTATTTCTCTTCTTGCCTTCTCTGTCTCTGACTCTCACAGGCTCTCACTCACTCTGTCTGTACTCATTAATATTTTACTTATATACTTATTTTACTGACAGGCCCTGATATACAAAGAGAGTCAGCAGGGCACTGCTGAGCTCTGGCTTGTTTTGTTGGCGATTTCACCTAGGTTTCTGTAGCATCAGCTTTGTAAGTCTCTCTGGCACAAGCCATACTATGTCTCCCCATAGCCATGCCAGTAACCCTCAGAGTCTATGATAAAGAAACACTTACATATATGTACATATATATACATATTTATATATGTATATATATATATCAGTCACTTTTAGAATTGTTGACCCTTTTATTTGATCTTAATGAGGAATTACCACATTGATAACAGCCTCCTTATTCATAAATAATTGGTCACATAGTTGGAGCAGGATTCACTACAATTAAAAATTATAAACCTTCCAGGAGCAGTGTAACCTATCCTCACAAACATATAATAACAATGCCATTTATAAAAAGTATGCATGGGCATGGAGGGTTTGTCTTCAGTGCTATGGCACTGATAAACACAGGGCCAGAATTTCTGTCCTTTTCAGTCACTGTCATTCTGTCTCTCTGACTGTCTCTACGTGCTTTCTTCCCTGGGCCCTTACTGGAAGCAGTGCATGCATCGTGAACTCGGTCATCCTGGTGTTGAAATTTTCGTTTCTTTCCTCTTTGGATTATTTAGTCTTGTGCATATGGTGTAGTACAGAGGGGAAATGAGGAGACAGCGTTCCTACTGCATGTAACAGGCATATGTCCATCTCCAGCTGCAGCTGTCCAGGCCCTCTGTGAAAGACTACCATTCTCCAGGGCCCTGAGGCTGACACTCAGCCTAAATGTAGCCCTCCTCAATTTCTTGCACCACATCCTTGTCCTTATTCCATGAGAGCCCAGGTAAAGAGAAGTAAAACTCTACCACCCTGGCACACTCATTGTGCTTTCCCTCTATTGGGCCGAATGTAAAGGATCTGTGGTACTGATGGCCACAGCAGTTTCCAGATATTCCACGCAAAACGGAAGCTTCCAGCATTCAGAAAGAGGGTGTTTTGATGCCTGTGAAACAAGTGCCTCCTGGGGTTTCAAAGAGTTTTGAAAACTGAAGTTCTTTCTTGTATCTAGGGAATATTCTCACCTCTGGCCCGAAGGCCCTCCCAACTAGGAGCACAGCTATCCAAGGTTCAGGAGGTCTGCCAGCCTGCTAGCTCCTGGAGGGATTCCTGAGTATGTCCTCAGGCCCCAAGTGGTAACAGGTGTTTCCAATTGCCTTTATTATCAGCATCCAGGCCCTAAGGTGAGGGGCAGGGCTGTGATCTCCACTGGAAGCGCCTAATTCAGCCATTGGAGGCATCCATCTTCTTTTTCTTCCTCCATAGCTAGGGCCCGTGGACTTTGTGTTTCCGGCAAGCAGAGCAACTTTGTATGGGACACGCATGCATGCCTACTTCTGGGAATCTCTCTGAGTGTGATGTGTGGACACCAGGACACCATGATCAGGAATGTGAGGCCTCAGGAGCAATTGCCTTAGCCAGACCCAAAGGGTAGGTGTAAGGGTCCAGGTTCATCCACTATTTTTTGGTCAAACACAGTTCCCATCTATGTTGAAACACAGCTTTTTCTGGGTACTTTCTGTGCTTGTAATCTGCTGCTCTGAGAAGTGGACTGAGTGCCTGGAGGCTGCGTAGGCAGCCAAACGTGACTGGACAAGCTCATGCCCCTGAATTCTGAGGGGTGCCCCAGCTTCCCCCGGATGATAGATAGTGAGGCATGGGATTGAATAGGGAACTCAGGAGATTTACACATGAGAGTCCCTTTGCATATGCATTCTTGCTGAGCCAGAATCTGGTCTTGCTGGCTTGCCCTGACCAGCTAGGTTCTCTGTATGTAAGTTGCAGGTGAGGCTGGCTACCTTGACACCCATGCTCTGAGACTACTACAGGTGAGCTCTGAGCACACACAAACACACAGTCAGACAGACAGTCAGACAGACACACACACACATTATTGTCAGGTCTGGTAGTACAGCATATGGTGAAGGCTGGGGCTGTCTGGGGTCTGTGGGCATGAGAGCTGCTGCCTTACAATCTCTACAAGCCAGCTTTGAACCTGTCATCAATGAACACAGTGTAGGAGGATTTTGAATTCTGAGACACTGAAGAGGGAGAGGTTTTTGCCCTGAGGCTTGCACTGGGAAGCTCTCCTGTGTGTGTTTCCAGAATAGGAAACTTGTGGTGCCTGTCCATGTGGATAGTCTCCTGAGTGAGTTCCTTCTCGAGCCTTTTTCGATTGTTCCGATGGAGCTGCATATAGCTAATGATTTGGAGATATATCTCCTTTGGACAATTCTTTTCCTGATGCACAGTTTCTCTCATATATAGTGATGGCCACACCAGTGTCCAGATTTTCCATGCAAAACGGAAGATTCCAGGGTTCTGAAAGAGGGTGTTCTGATGGCTGTGAAAAGTCTTTTCCAAGTGCCTCATAGGGTTTCCAATCCTTTTGAAATCTGAGGTTCTTTCTTTTATTCTCAGCTCTGGCCAGAAGGCCCTCCCAACTCGGAGCACAGCTATCCTGGGTCAGGAGGTCTGCCAGCCTGCCAGCTCCTGGAGGGATTTCTGAGTATGTCCTCAGGACCCAAGTGGTAACAGGTGTTTCCAATTGCCTTTATTAGCAGCAGCCAGGCCCACAGGAGAGGGCCGGGGCTGTTATCTCCACTGGAAACTTCTAATTCATCCCATGGAGGCATCCACCTTACTTTTGTCTCTCCATAGCAAGGGCCCTGGGAGTTTGTGCTTCCTGCATGCAGAGAGACATTGTATGGGACACTCATGGATGCCTACTTCTGGGAATCTCTCTGAGTTTGATGTGTGGACACCAGGACACCATGATCAGGGATTGTGAGGCCACAGGAGCAATTGCCTTAGCAATTAGGGTAGGTGTAATTAGGGTAGGTGTAAGGGGCCACGTTAATCCACTATTGTTTGGTCAAACACAGTTCACATCTATGTTGGAAGTCTTGTGGGTTCTTTCTGGGCTTCTAATCTGCTGCCCTGAGAGGTGGACTGGGAGGCTGGAGGCTGAGTATGAAGCCAAACGTGACTGGAAAATGTCCTGCCCCTGAATTCTGAGGGGTGCCCCAGCTTCCACCATTGGGAGTGTTTGGATGATAGTGAGGCATGAGATTGAATCAGGAACTCAGGATAGCTAGACATGAGAGACACTTTGCATATTCATTCTAGCTGAGCCAGAATCTTGGCTAGCTGGCTTTCCCTAGCCAGCTAGTTTCTCTGTACATAAGTTGCAGGTGAGGCTGGCTACCTTGCCACACATGCTCTGAGACTACTATAGGTGAATTCTGGCACACAGACACACAGTGACAGACAGACAGACAGACACACACATTACTGTCAGGTCTGGTAGTACAGCATATGGTGAAGGCTGGGGCTGTCTGGGTCTGTGGGCATGAGAGCTGCTGCCTTACAATCTGTGCAAGCCAGGTTTGAACCTGTCATGAATGAACACAATGTAGGAGGTTTCTGAATTCTGGTCTCTTTCAACTCATCTATTTCTCTTCTCGCCTTCTCTGTCTCTAACTCTCACATGATCTCACACACACTGTCTTCACTCATTAATATTTTACTTATACACTTATTTTACTGACAGACCCAGATATAAAAAGAGAGTTACCAGAGCACTGCTGAGCTCTGGCTTGTTGTGTTGGCGAATTCACCTAGGATACTTGAGCCTCAGTTTGTAAGTCTTTCTGACTCAAGCCATACTCTGTCTCCTCTTTTCCATGCCAGTATCACTCAGAGTTTATAATAAAGTGATTTTTTGCAAAACACTTGGTACATTCTGATTTACAGCTCAATATTGACACCATTGTAGGTCTTTTTGACCCTGGTCACTTTGCTTCTTTTCAGATGTAAAAACACTGAAGAGGGAGAGGTTTTTGCCCTGAGGCTTGCAATTGGAACTACCAGATGCACTGTGTCTGTTGCCAGACTAGGAAACTTGTGGTCCCTGTCCATGTGGAGAGTCTCCTTGATGAGTTCCTTCTAAAGCCTTTTTCGCTCTGTCCCTTTGGAGCTGCATATAGCTAATGATTTTGAGAGTTTACTCCTTAGTACAATTCTTTTCCTGATGCAAAGTTTCTCTCCAGGTTTTAGCAATCAATTGTCTGAATGTCATATTGAATCTATTTTAGAAAATGACTACATCAGTGTCTCTCTCTCTCTCTCTCTCTCTCTCTCTATATATATATATATATATATATATGTATATATGTAACATGTAGAGGTCTGAAAATATTTTTTAGCTAGAGACCTGCACAGCTCTGGATTAGGGTAAGAATGCTGATACAGAATGCCCTTCTGAGCCACAGTCATGAGAGACATCTCACAGAGGCATTCATATACCTCTTATCACTACAAATATCCCTCAGCACAAACTACCGCTGCCAAATCATCTACTTTCCTCTTGCTCTTTTTGTCCACCAAGTCCTATCCCAACTGTAAATCAAAGAATACATAGACATAGTGCAGTTCCCTGCACACAGGACAGTATGAGGCTGGATCAGGGAGTGCAATATGCCAGCCTGCATATTGGATGGAGCATCACTAAGAATACTTACAAATTGGAGAGGCGAGGGCAATTTTGGAGGGTGGGCTGCAGGCCAAGTGTTGCTTCTCAGAGTGGGCTAAGACCTAGATGTTCTAAGTGTAACCTTTCCTCACAAACATGAAATAACAATGCCACTTGTAAGAAGTATGCATAGGCATGGAGGTTTGTCTTCAGTGCTCTGGCACTGATCAACACAGGGCCAGAATTTCAGTCCTTTTCTGCCACTGTCATTCTGTCTGTCTGACTGTCTCTACATTCCTTCTTCACTGGGCCCTTATGGAAGTCAGTGCATGAATCCTGAACTCGGACTTCCTGGTGTTGAAATTTGTCTTTCTTTGCCCTTTGGATTATTCACTCTCCTGCATATGGCGTAGTATATTGGAGAACTGAGGAGACAGCGATCCTGCTGCAGGTAAGAGGCATATGTCCATCTCTGCCTGCATCTGTCCAGGCCCTCTATGTTTGACTCCGATTCTCCAGGGCCCTGCGGCTGACACTTAGCCTAAATGCAGCCCTCCAAAATTTCCTGCACCGCATCCTTGGCCTTATTCCATGAGATCCTAGGTCAAGAGAAGTGAAACTCTATCCCCCTGGCACACACATTGTGCTTTCCGTCTATTGGGCCGAATGTAAAGTATCTGTGGTACTGATGACCACACCAGTCTCCAGATTTTCCACACAAAACGGAAGCTTCCAGGGTTCAGAAAGAGGGTGTTTTGATGGCTGTGAAAATTCTTTTCCATGTGCCTCATGGGATTTAAAATCCATTTGAAACCTGAATTTCTTTCTTGTTTCTAGGGAATATTCTCACCTCTGGCCAGAAGGCCCTCCCATCTCGGAGCACAGCTATCCTGGGTCAGGAGTTCTGCCAGACTGCTAGTTCCTGGAGGGATTCCTGAGTATGTCCTCAGGCCCCAAGTGGTAACAGGTGTTTCCAATTGCCTTTATTAGCAGCAAACAGGCCCTCAGGTTAGGGGCGGGAATGTGATCTCCACTGGAAACTCCTAATTCAGCCAATGGAGGCATCCATCTTCATTTTGTTTCTCCATAGCAATGGCCAGTGGAGTTTGTGCTTCCTGCAAGCAGAGCGACTTTGTATGCAACACTCATGGATGCCTACTTCTGAATCTTTCTGAGTGTGATGTGTGGACACCATTAGACCATGATCAGGGATTGTGAGGCCACAGGAGCAATTGCCTTAGTCGGTCCTAAAGGGGAGGTTTAAGGGGCCGGGTGCATCCACTATTGTTTGGTCAAACACAGTTCCCATCTATGTTGAAACACCGCTCTTTCTGGGTTCTTTCTTGGCTTGTAATCTGCTTCCACTGAGATGTGGACTGGGAGCCTAGAGGCTGAGTATCCAGTGAAACATGACTGGACAGGGTCCTGCCCCTGAATTCTGAGGGGTGCCCCAGCTTCCCAGGTTCGCAGTGTTTGAATGATAGTGAGGCAATAAATAATCAAGAAAATGGAAAGTCAAAAAAGAAAAAGGAAAATGAAATATTCCACTACTTCAAAGGCGCTACTCAGGACAATGCTTTCCTTGTTAAGATCCTCACAGCATACCATATGCAGAAAGGCAAAGACGCCATGTATTTTTTAAGCCAGTTTTTATATTTATTTATTTATTTAGGTTGTTATTCATTTTTGTTATTGATGAATTCATGTTTTCCATTTGACATAAAATAGGGCTCTGACACCAGCGGTCTCAAGTACCCCTAGATGGTACTCTGCCTCTACAAACCAATCCATTGACCTGTCCATCCATCCATCCTCCCATCCAGCTATCCATCCATCCATCTGTCCATCCTTCCATCCATCCATCCATCCATCCACCAGTCAACCAAGCTAAGTACTAAAGGAGAACTCACGTTGAATGGTGAAGACAAACAATGATGCATAGGTAGGCAGGCATGCAGGCAGCTCTGGCCTGGGCTCCCTGGATCCCGGGCACACCTCCACCTGTCTTCTCTTGGCTGCTAACCCTGAGGTCCCTCGTCGGTCAGCACTATCTTCCCATAATTCCATCCCTCTGTGCCAGGTCCCAGGCGTCTGGGCGCTGCTGGCTGACCTAGTGGCAGGGCAGTTGGGCTGCCCAGTGCCAGTGTGGCCAGCACAGAATGCCAGGGGTTAGGACATCACAGAGGGCTCCTGTGGTTGCTAGGCCACGGGGAACCCGCCCATCCAGTTGACCAGCAGACATGACCCACACCCTGAACTTGACCTGAGGGGCGGTGGCCAGCCACCAGATCCAGAGCCCCAGGCCTAAGCAGGTGCAGGTCAGCCGGGCCAAGGTGCGATGGGCAGATTGGTGTGTGTCTGGGCAAGGGGCTGGCATCTTACAGCCCAGGGCTGGGGACCAACTTCCGCCAGGCCCCTGTCCCACCATGTGCACTGACACACAGTTTTGCTGACTGACTGACAGTCCCTGACCCAGAGATACCCACTTCAGGTCCCTGGGTGCCCTGAGCTGCCCCTGAGGGTTGGTGGGTGCCTGCCCGGACACATACCTCCATAATGGAAGCCTCTATTAATCCCTTGCCTACTGACACCAGCCCTCCTGCCCCTCCTCCTCCTCCTCTTCTTCCTCCTCCTCTTCTCCTCCTCCTCCTCCTCCTCCACCTAGTCCTCTTCTTCCTCATCCTCAGAGGGCCTCACTCAGGGCCCTTGGCCTAGGCAAGCCAGGACTGCTGCTCTGGATGCTGCAGCTTCTATCCAGTGGGTGGGTGCAGGAATCTGTTCCTGTCAGTCCCTGATTCCTGGGACCTTCCATGCCTCCAGTTCCCCCCACTCTCTAGTCCAGAGCTCTCCTCAAGGATGCCCCCATTCCCCTTGCCCTCTGTTCCCCAGCTCCCCAACTAACATCTACTGTGTGCCTTCCTGCGCTACTTTACTGCCACCCTGCTTCTGCCATTCAGACCTGGGGCCCCAGGGCCAGCCCAGCTGCCTTCTCTCCATCCAGCAGGGGGACCTGTCATAACCCCCGTCACCACACACACACAGCCCTGCACACACTCACGGGCTCCCCTGACTGCAGTCTGCCTCTCAGTCTCTTTCTGCCCCTATACCCCTTTCAGTTTATCCCACGGCCCTCCACAGACACCTGGGCTTGAGCAGCACAGACATGCAACCAGCTCCCCTCGCTCCTACTCCGTTTGCTCCAAGGTTGTCAAGAGTCTTTTTTCATGCTGTAGGGGAGGGAGTTGAGACATTCCAATGTCCTGGAGAGCAAGAACTGCAAACAGTCCATCTACAATGAAACATTTGTGTCTCAGGTCGCCCAATCCCTAGTGCGCTGTGCAGACCTTTGACTTGCAAAAACACCCCATCTGAGCGTGAGATCTGGCTGGGCTAGTGGCTCTTTCTGTGGAATAGGAGACAGACAGACAGAGTTTTCAGGTTGAAAACCTGTACTTCCCAAGAGATGGTCATTCGCTACGGTTAAAAAAAAAAGCTTTTTATTTATTTATTTCCACTGCCTGGGTAACCTGTCTGCTGCCTGTTTCTCAGTGAAAAAAGGGAAAAACCTTTTTTGGAGGGAAAAGGACCAAAATGCAGGAAGGTGGACTCCATGGAGGGTCGATGGGGAGTTGCTCCTCCCCTGGCACTAGAGCCCCAGCTGCTGTTCCAGGTGATCTCTGATACCAGAGATCTCCGTGTGTCCTGTCATGACACTGTCTCCAGGACTGATCCTCAAGATAATGAGGATTCAAAACAAGGCAGGTCATATTGCCTTAAAAGTAAATGCAGGGAGGTTTGTTGGTATGTCAGAGGGTTAAGGGCTTGTGGCGCTCACGAAAAGAGGGGACAGGTGGAAGGGTCTGCGGTGTGGCGCCCAGACCCCCACCTGCAGGGGAGTCTCTTTACAGGGGTGAAGCAGGTCTTTAGGGGCTCTATGTTTCTCTCCCACTCTGTATTTCCCCTGTTCTCTCCTTTTCTCTCTGTCCGATGCAAGTATCAGTAAGAACAACAACAGCAACAATAACCACCACAGTGACCAAGCAACAAGGGCAGCGATAGGGGAACAAATGGAGTGCAGGGGCTGTGGATTATTTGTGGCGCAGGCACTGAGCTGTGGCAATAACCACTTGAGGCAATCAATCAATCAATGAATAAGTAATACAGGTAACAGAGATGTATATGTCCCTGTGTGTTTCCACTGAGTTAATGTCAATGCACTTATATTTTTTGTCTTCATTTATTTATGTATTACCTTGCCACGAAAATTTCTATAGCTTGCTAAGAACAGTGTCCCATCAAAGGTACCAGGTGGTGCCACACCCAGTTAAGCACTCATGTTACAATGCAGGAGGACTGGGCTTCAAGACCCTGGTCCTCACCTGCCGGCGGAAATCTTTACAAGAGGTGCAGAAGTGCTGCAGCTGTCTCTCTCTGTGTCTCAAATTCTCTATCCCTCACTTCCCTCTCAATTCCTGTCTTTTTATTCCAATAAATAATGAAGAAAATGGAAAGTCAAAAAAGAAAAAGGAAAATTTAATATTCCACAACTTCAAGGGGGTACTAAGGACAATGCTTTCCTTGTTAAGATCCTCACAGCATACCATATGCAGAAAAGCAAAGACGCCATGTATTTTTAACACAGTTTATATTTATTTATTTATTTATTTAGGTGGTTATTAATTTTTGTTATTGATGAATTCATGTTTTCCATTTGACATAGACTAGGGCTCTGACACCAACGGTCTCAAGTACCCCTAGATAGTACTCTGCCTCCACAAAACCAATCCATTGACCTGTCCATCCATCCATCCACCCATCCAGATATCCATCCAACTATCCATCCATCCATCCACCGGTCAACCAACCTAAGTACAAAAGGAGATCTCTCCTTGAATGGTGAAGACAAACAATGATGCATAGGTAGGTTGCAAACGGGCCAGTTCGGCTGAATAGGGCAGAGGGGCTGAACCAGGGAATGTATTGGGGGTATGCGTGTGCGTGGGGTGAGCCAGAGACCCTGTGAGCTGGGTCACGTCAGGGGCAGGGAGGGGGTGTAAGGGGTTGCGTACATATGTCACTGGAGAACCGTCACAAATGCTGGAGCTGTTGAGCAGGGAACCCGGAAGAGAGGACAGAAAAAGGAGAGAAGCAAAGTGCAGAGAAAAGGAGAGGGGAGTGGATGGTGAGGACAGGAGAGGACCAGAGAGGACAGGAGTGGAGGGGACCTGAGAAACCTACCTGGACAAAGGCAGCATACACACATCCAGGAAGGCAGGCAGGCATGCAGGCAGCTCTGGCCTGGGCTCCCTGGATCCCAGGCACATCTCCACCTGTCTTCTCTTGGCTGCCATCCCTGAGGTCCCTCGTCGGTCAGCACTGTCTTCCCATCCTTCCGTCCCTCTGTGCCAGGGCCCAGGCATCTGGGCGCTGTTGCCTGACCTAGTGGCAGGGCAGTTGGGCTGCCCAGTGCCAGTGTGGCCAGCACAGAATTCCAGGGTCTAGGACATCACAGAGGGCTCCTGTGGTTGCTAGGCCACGGGGACCCCGACCATCCAGTTGACCAGCAGCCATGACCCCCACCCTGAACTTGACCTGAGGGGTGGTGGCCAACCACCAGTGCCAGAGCCCCAGGCCAAAGCAGGTGCATGTCGGCCGGGCCAAGGGGCTATGGGCAGATTGGTGTGTGTCTGGGCAAGGGGCTGGCATCTGACATCCCAGGGCTGGGGACCAAGTTCCGCCAGGCCCCTGTCCCACCATGTGCACTGACACACAGTCTTGCTGACTGACTGACAATCCCTGCCCCAGAGATACCCACACCAGGTCCCTGGGTGCCCTGAGCTGCCCCTGAGAGTTGGTGGGTGCCTGCCTGGACACATTCCTCCATAATGGAGGCCTCTATTATATCCCGTTGCCTACTGGCAGCTGCCCTCCTGCCCCTCCTACTCCTCCTCCTCCTCCTCTTCTTCCTCCTCCTCTTCCTCCTCCTCCTTCTTCTACTCCTCCTCCTCCACCTCCTCCTGTTGTTGATGCGGTCTGGTGTCAGGCTTCACCACGGAGAAGAGAGCAGTCGTCCAGAGCAAAGGGGTACATAAATCTCAGAGAGGGAGAGCCCAGAGCCCAGAAAGAGCGAGGAGAGGGGTGAGGCGGATTTTTATTGGGCAACAACCAGAGGTGACGTGTAGGGCCAGGATTGGTTGAAAGGGGGCACTCTAGGATTTAGCGGGGCATAGAAAAACCTGGGGGCGGAGCCAGGATTGGTTGAAAGGGGGCACGCTAGGATTTATCGGGGCATAGAAAAACCTGGGGGCGATGATTGCATCAGAATAAGTCCTCAGCAACATCTCCTCCTATCCCTTTATATCTAAATGGACACAGTAAAGAAAAATGGAATGGAGCAGGCTTAAATGGTTTAGAGGAATGCTATGCTCAAGTGGGAAGATGTAGGACTTCTGTGGGGGAGGGAAGGCTTAAATGGCTGCCAACCTTGTGCGATTTATGCGTCCTTTTGTGCTCAAACCCTCTTTAGAGAGAGAGACTTACCTGGAGAGACTCATCTCATAGGTTTAAGCGCAGCCTGCTCAACCATCTCTTCACAATATCTCTACATCTTTTCTATCTTTATACCTAGTAATAGCATAAGATGTACAAAGTCTATAAAAGACTATCATGGGGCAGAAACCTTTTGGGCATAAGCCTAAATGATATAACAAAATAGGAAGAGACAATTAGGGGAGAAGTAAAAGCCAGTGTGGTGTGAAGGGAAGGATTGGTGTGTAAAGGAGCATTCCCTGTTTGGGTGGGGAAAGGGGCAAGGGTACATAATGAGGGGGAGGTGGGAGGCATGACCCACCAAACAGAGGGGCTATTTGGCATTGTATAGTCCTCAAGGCAACAGTCTGTAAGTCTATGAATTACTCAGGATCAGTCTATGAAAAACCAGCAGCGTGAAGGGAAATAAGCTGCTTCAAAATTGTGTAAAATGTATATAGGGTATGTCAGAAAGTCCGATACAAGTCTCAGTCCGAAGTAGATGGCTAGGGGAAGAATTGGCAGGGGATGCAACGCTGCATGAGGGAGGTCAGCCGCTGTAATGTTGTTCTTTTGTAGATAGCTAGCTGGAACTGCCAACACGTGACAAGCAGGTCAGAAGCAGGAACGGTAACCAGTCATGAAGAAAGTTCTGTCCTTGGAGTTTGTGTATCAGGTTCTTCAGATCGTGTTGAGTGACATCTAGGGTTTCCGGGGGTGTGCCACGGTAGTCATGCCATCTAGTGTAGTGATGTCAGGGTGTGCAGGGGTTCAGTTGGGTTTTCTAGGATTCCTGTGAAAGAAACATAAACAATTTGCTTCTCGTGATTAGCAGGGCATCTGATTTGAATGCTTTATAGAAAAAGAGGTTTGGTGCCTTGACCAACTGAGTAATGGGGGATGTATCTTTCCTATTCATTTATGATTATATTTTATATTATTTGTCATGGCAGTCAGCCGTTTATCTGGAAGGTCCTGGGTGATTCATGGGGAAAAAGACCTTATCTTTTAACAAAGACTCTAAGGTGTAGGGAAGCGGGAACTATCTTATCCCTTTTTTTGTATCTTGCCTTTTGTTGCCCTAGTTGTTCTTGTTGTAATTATATTGTTATTATTGCTGATATTGTGGTTGTTGGATAGAACAGAGAGAAATGGAGAGAGGAGGGAAAGACAGAGGGAGAGAAAGATACCTGTAGACCTGCTTCACCGCCTGTGAAGTGATTCCCCTGCAGGTGAGGAGCCGGGGGCTCAAACTGGGATCCTCAAGCCAGTTCTTGCTAAACCCACTGCGCCACCACCCGATTCCCAGGAACTATCTTTTAACATAAACTCTATGGCCATGCCAATAGCAACCTTGAGGGCACATGTGGCTCCCCACATGTCCCCCTGTCTTATATCATGTTTTGATGTTTGGCGGACTTTGTTTTGTGGCAGGGTGGACTGTGCCTGTCTTAGGTTGGGGATCAGCCTTCCGTCTTACCCGTCATTGGAACACCTGGTCATTTTTCCCAGTAGTACCAGATGCCCTGTCTTAGTTTGACTGGATAGCGCTAGTTTCCTCTTACCCGTCATTGGCTAGCCAGCCCTCTACATGGTGGACGTTCTGATGGAGGGGGGCAAATCCTCCACAGCAACTCAATATTCTGCCATGTCCAGCCTATGATAGTGACTTTGTATAGGTTGCATCTTTATGGCATCAATATGTTGCCGCAAAAGGCCATGAGCTTGTTAAGAATTATAGGACTGTGGTCAGGGAGGTGATGCAGTGACTAAAGCCTTGGACTCTTAGGCATGAGGTCCTGAGTTAGATCCCTGGCAGCACATGTACCAGAGTGATTCTGGTTCTTTCTCTCTTTCTAATTAATCAATAAATTTAAAATATTGAAAAAAAGAATTATAGGACCTATTGTGAGCAGAAGAAGTAAAACAAGCTAGGGTCCCACAAATAAGGGTATACAGGTAAGGAAGGGGGAATGTATCCATTGATATGAAGAGGCATGATCATATCTCAAGTCTAAGGGAAGCAGTCAGTGAATGTGATGTCCAGGGGAACAGCCATTTGTCTTTGGGGGTAGTAAAGGATGTCCATGGCATGGGTGATGTTATAAAGAGAAACATCTTTAAATTGTTGGCTGACAAAGGCAGGCCTATGGTGGCAACACAAGATACACCAGTTAAGTTTACAAGAATATGTGAATGTTGCTAATTCACATAGGTTGGATATGGAGGAACTTCTTACAGTTTAATACCTTACCATATGAACCGATGATTCCTCATATGAAGGCTTGATAGCTGTAATCACTTACTTGTGAAAAACAATAAAACTTGTAACAAGTTAGAGGTTTACTATAATTGACTTTGGACTATAAGCAGACTCAGGTTACTTAGAGAGTTAATGCATGTTAGTAACTATGGTTTTAACATTTAGAGTACTTCTGAGCAGATGGGTCATACAAAAATTTTTGGTCATTCAGCATACTCACTCACAAAACACAACTGGCCATTCATAACATAAGACATTCAGGGAAGGGGTAGGAGAGAGGGCTCTGTGAGCCAACTTTTGTAGGTTCTGCCATGCCATATTATGGATCCTGGGATGTATCCTGCATCTAGTCCTCTTGTAGTATTTCTTGTTCTTCAGGAATAACAGCGCCATCCTGCGGGTATTGTCGGACATGGCGGGCAGGAACCCAGACAGGTTTAGAGAAATTTTGAGGGAAAATGCATGCGAAACCCCTTCCCATGGTCAATAATGGGTCAGGCCCTTTCCAAATTTTATTGAGTGGGTCTCTCCATTTGACCTTAATAGATGGGAGGGTAGATGGTGTTTGCCAGGGAAGAATAATAGGGGGTAAGGCCGAGTTATTGTAAATATTAAAGAGATTTAATGTAGTTAAGGCTTTTGCTAGCTGGATATATATATATATATATATATATATATATATATATATATAGAGAGAGAGAGAGAGAGAGAGAGAGAGAGAGAGAGAGAGCGAAACACTGATGTAGTGATTTTCTACAATGGATTCGATATGACATTCAGACAATTGATTGCTAAAACTTGGAGAGAAACTGTGCATAAGGAAAAGAATTGTCCAAAGGAGTATAATCTCAGAATCATTAGCTATATGCAGCTCCAACGGGACATAGCGAAAAAGGCTTGAGAAGGAACTCATCAAAGAGACTCTCCACATGGACAGGCACCACAAGTTTCCTAGTCTGGCAACAGACACAGTGCATCTGGTAGTTCCCAGTGAAAGCCTCAGGGCAAAAACCTCTCCCTCTTCAGTGTTTCTACATCTGAAAAGAAGAAAAGTGAACAAGGGCCAAAGAGAGCTACAATGGTGTCAATATTGATCTTTAAATCAAAATGTACCAAGTGTTTTGCTAAAAAATCACTTTATTATAAACTGTGAGTGATACTGGCATGGAAATGAGGAGACATAATATGGCTTGCGTCAGAAAGACTTACAAACTGAGGCTCAGTAGCCTAGGTGAAATCGCCAACACAACAAGCCAGAGCTCAGCAGTGCTCTGGTAACTCTCTTTGTATATCTGGCCCTGTCAGTAAAATAAGTATATAAGTAAAATATTAATGAGTGAAGACAGAGTGTGTGAGAGCATGTGAGAGTTAGAGACAGAGAAGGCGAGAAGAGAAATAGATGAGTTGGAAAGAGACCAGAATTCAGAAACCGCCTACACTGTGTTCATTGATGACAGGTTCAATCCTGGCTTGCAGAGATTTTTGGGCAGCAGCTCTCATTCCCACAGACCCCAAATAGCCCCAGCCTTCACCATATGCTGTACTACCAGACCTGAGATTAATGTGTGTTTGTGTGTGTGTGTGTGTGTCTGTCTGTCTGTGTTTGTCTCTGTGTACTCAGAACTCACCTATGGTAGTCTCAGAGCATGGGTTACAAGGTAGCCAGCCTCACCTGCAACTTATCTACAGAGAAGCTAGCTGGTCATGGAAAGTCAGCTAGCCCAGATTCTGGCTAATCTAGAATGCATATGCAAAGGGACTCTCATGTCTCGCTCTCCTGAGTTCCTATTCAATCTCATGCCTCACTATCACCCAAACACTGCCAACGGGGGAAGCTGGGGCACCCCTCAGAATTCAGGGGCAGGACCCTGTCCAGTCACGTTTGGTTTCATACTCAGCCTCCATGCTCCCAGTCCACTTCTCAGTGGACAGCAGATTACAAGCCCAGAAGGAACCCAGAAAGAGCTGTGTCTCAACATAGATGGGAACTGTGTTTGAACAAACAATAGTGGATGAACCCAGCCCCTTACATCTCCACTTTGGGTCCTGTTAAGGCAATTGCTCCTGTGGCCTCACAATCCCTGATCTCGGTGTCCTGGTGTCCAAACATCACTCTCAGAGAGATTCCCAGAAGTAGGCATCCATCAGTGTCCCATACAAAGTCGCTTTGCTTGCAGGAATCACAAACTCACTGGGCCCTTGCTATGGAGAGACAAAAGGAAGATGGATTCCTCCATTGGCTGAATTAGGAGTTTCCAGTGGAGATCACAGCCCTGACTCTCACCTGAGGGCCTGGCTGCTGCTAATAAAGGCAATTGGAAACACCTGTTACCACTTGGGACCTGAGGACATACTCAGGAATCCCTCCAGGAGCTAGCAGGCTAGCAGACCTTCTGACCCCAGGATAGCTGTGCTCCTAGTTGGGAGGGCATTCTAGCCAGAGGTGAGAATATTCCCAAGATACAAGAAAGAACTTCAGGTTTCCAAAGGATTTGAAACCCCATGAGGCACTTGGAAAAGACTTTTCACAGCCATCAAAAAACCCTCTTTCTGAACCCTGGAAGCTTCTGTTTTTTGTGGAAAATATGGACACGTGTGGTAATCACTACCACACATGTTTACATTTGGCCCAATAGAGAGAAAGCACAATATGTGTGCCAGGGAGATAGAGTTTCACTTCTCTTGATCTGGGGTCTCATGGAATAAGGACAAGGATGCGGGTCAGGAAAATGAGGAGGGCTGCATTTAGGCTGAGTGTCAGCCTTAGGGCCCTGGAGAATGGGAGTCAAGCACAGAGGGCCTGGAAAGCTACAGCTGGACATGGACATATGCCTTTTACCTGCAGCAGGATCACTGTCTCCTAAGTTCCCCAATGTACTACGCCATATGCAGGAGACTGAATAATCCAAAGGGCAAAGAAAGGAAAATTTCAACACCAGGAAGTCCGAGTTCACGATGCATACACTGACTTCCATAAGGGGCCAAGTGAAGATGGCACGTAGAGACATAGACAGGATGACAGAGACAGAAAAGGACTGAAATTCTGGCCCTGTGTTGATCAGTGCCAGAGCACTGAAGACAAACCCTCCATGCCCATGCATACTTCTTACAAGTGGCATTGCATTTTATGTTTGTGATGAAAGGTTACACTTAGAATATCTAGGTCTTAGCCCACTCTGAGAAGCAACACTTGGCCTGCAGCCCACTCTCCAAAACTGCCCTCGCCTCTCCAATTTGGAAGTACTCTTAGTGATGCTCCACCCAAGATTCATGCTGCCATATTGCATCTCTCAGGTCCAGCTTCAGACTGTCCTGTGTGCAGGGAACTGCACTATGCCTATTTCTTCTTTGATTTACAGTTTTGGGATAGGACTCGGAGGACTAAAAGAGCAGGAGGGAAGTAGATGATTTGCGAGTGGTAGTTTGTGCTGAGAAAGATTTGTATAGTGATAAGAGGAAAATGAATGGCTCTGTGAGATGTCTCTTATGACTGTGGCTCAGAAAGGCCAGGTGTATCCTCATTACTACCCTAGTCCAGAGCTCTGCAGATTTCTAGCTAAAAATATTTTCAGATCTCTACATGTTACATAACTACATTATATATATATATATATATATATATATATATAGAGAGAGAGAGAGAGAGAGAGAGAGAGAGAGACTGATGTAGTCATTTTCTACAATGGATATGATATGACATTCAGACAATTGATTGCTAAAACTAGGAGAGAAACTATGCATCAGGAAAAGAATTGTCCAAAGGAGTAAAATCTAAAAATAATTAGACAAGAATACAAAAACCTCCTACACTGTGTTCATTGATGACAGTTTCAAACCTGGCTTGTAGAGATTGTTAGGCAGCAGCTCTCATGCCCACAGAACCCAGAAAGCCCCAACCTTCACCATATGCTGTTCTACCAGACCTGACAGTAATGTGTGTGTGTGTATCTGTCTGTCTGTCTGTGTGTGTCTGTGTGTGCTCAGAACTCACCTATAGTGGTCTCAGAGCATGGGTGGCAGGGTAGCCACCTTACCTGCAACATATCTACAGAGAACCTACATTTCAGATATCTACATGTTACATATATATATATATATATATATATATATATATATATATATAGAGAGAGAGAGAGAGAGAGAGAGAGAGAGAGAAACACTGGACTCTCCACATGGACCGGCACCACATGTTTCCTAGTCTGGCAACAGACACAATGTATCTGGTAGGTCCCAGTGCAAGCCTCAGGGGAAAAACCTCTCCCTCTTCAGTGTTTTTACCTCTGAAAAGAAAAGTGACCAAGGGCCAAAGAGAGCTACAATGGTGTCAATATTGATATTTAAATCAGAATGTACCAAGTGTTTTGCAAAAAAATCACTTTATTATAAACTGTGAGTGATAATGGCATGGAAATGAGGAGACAGAATATGGCTTGTGTCAGTAAGACATAGAAACTGAGGCTACAGTAGCCTAGGTGAAATCGCCAACAAAACAAGCCAGAGCTCAGCAGTGCTCTGGTAACTCTCTTTGTATATCTGTGTCGTTTTTGACGGGTTAGGTTGTTTTCGACAGGTTATGTTGTTTTCGCCGGGCTGGCTTCACGGGCAGGTAACAGACGACCAGGGACTCATAGTTGAGCTGTACGCAGTATCTCTTTATTCATGCAGGACGCAGCACAATCTAAGACGAGCTAAGCTAAACTCAAGGTACAGTACAGTACTCTAAAACTCACAATGCTGTCTTTATATATACTTCCCAAGTAGGGTGGAAACAAAATGTGACGTAGAGAGGGTGGAGAGAAAAGTGACTGGTGAAAATCAGAGTGTGACAAAGAGGGGATCAGGGTGTGACAAGGAGGGGGGGTGGAGCAAAAACATATCATGAAACAGTGGGGATTGAACCAATGCCCTGGAGGGAGGTGCTTGTTAACAGCGGTTATATAAATAGAATAGTGTTAAGCAGGGGGGATTTAAACCAAATGAAACAGAAGGGGTCTCATTCATACCAACAATTCCCCCTTTCTTTTTAACCAATGGCCATTGTGGGGTGAACAGAAATGTATATTGTACAGGCGTTTTCAAAAGAACTGGCATATGACATGGAAAACAAAATAGGCGAGCAGCAATAACCAGTGTGATGCCAAGTGGAGCTTTTCTTGCCTCAAAGGGCAAGGCCTAGCAGGTGAAAGGGCATTTCTTGCCTCTGGGAGTGCTTCATGCCTCTGGGGGCATAACCTAATAAGGAGGGGGAGTTTTCTGCCTCTGGGACAGAGCCTGCAGGCGAGGGGACATGGTCTATAATATCTCAAGGCAATTGGCTGAAGTTAATCTTTGAGAAACACAGCAGCGTGTACCAGTAAGTCCGATGGAGGTGTCAGTCCAAAGTAGCTGACCACAGAAGAAAATGCCAAGGGATGAAACTGTACGTCTGTCTCGATGGGGAATGTCGGCCACCTGAATTATGCTTTTCCGTAGAGAGTGATCTTTGGAGTCTGTGAATCTGTTTCTTCAGGTCGTGCCAGGTCTCATCATTGGTTTCCGGGGGCGATGTCAGAGAACAGTATCCAAATGGATTTCCAGGAATTCTATTTGAATAGATGCTTTTTCATGTGAAGACTTTGACAGCTGAAATTCACTTACTTGTCAAACAAAACTTGTAGCAGATTAGAAGTTTACTATAATTGATAACTCCATTATAATTGGAAGTCCTTTCTAGTATGATTTTAAGGTTGTTTAAATAGTTTAAACTCAATAAAATGTGGAAAGGTAAACAGAAGAACCACGGTTAAAAGCCTCAGGCATGAGAATAATTAACATAATCATTGCACTATCTGCCCCACCCATAACTCATACAGTTTTCAGGATTAAACGTTTCAGATTCATGTCAAGACGTAAAAGAGAAATCAAAGGAGGAAAAAAACAATTTTTTGGATTGTTTCTGGATGTCTCTAGAAATCATGGCTGCGTCCAGCATTTTTTTTAAGTCAATGTCAAACAAAAATTCAGTCATTCAAATCATTTTCTTATGAAACGCAACTTGAACCAGATTATCAAGATCTCACCATGTAGGATTAAGAATCCCCGGAGGGCGACCTAGTCCAAAAAGGTCCTCGAAATTCCATTTAGGGTGTTTCTGACTGTTCCTGCTGGATTGCTTCAGGCACCCATTTTTAAAAGTGTCTTCCCATTGAAGAAAGAATCCAATCAGGAGAGTAGAACTAACCACGTGTCTCCATACTTGGGAACTGCCAGGGTACTTGAGAATGTTCTTCAAATTAGAGTAGTCCTTCTCCATGGGAAACATTCGAGAAGAAGTCCAGAAAGTTCCAGGGGAAATCCCCATGCATATCCCAAGGTCTACGATAACGGTCATAAAGAACCAAAGTGTGGCCTGGAGCAAAATGTAGTCCTTTTCATCAGGAAACATGGGAGAGGGAATCCAGAAAGTCCAAGGAGATATCTCCGTGCATCTCCCAAGCTCTATGATCCCGGTCATAAGAAACCAAAGTTCCCAGTCAGGGAAACAAAGTTTGGCCCAGAGCAAAATGTTCCAGAGACAGAGTAACTGTCTCATGATGAAACAGTAGAGGCTTTGGCAAACCTCTTCGTAAGTAGAAAGGCAACCCATGGTGGATGGGTAGCCAAGTTTACTTATCTGGACGATGGGGGGGTAGGGTCCCACGTTGATGCCGGTCCATGTTTCAGGGCTTATTTCAGTCCCTGTTCAGGCGCCATATGTTGTTTTCGATGGGTTATGTTGTTTTCATCGGGCTGGCTTCACGGGCAGGTAACAGACGACCAGGGACTCATAGTTGAGCTGTACGCAGTATCTCTTTACTCATGCAGGACGCAGCACAATCTAAGACGAGCTAAGCTAAACTCAAGGTACAGTACAGTACTCTAAAACTCACAATGCTGTCTTTATATATACTTCCCAAGTAGGGTGGAAACAGGATGTGACGTAGAGAGGGTGGAGAGAAAAGTGACTGGTGAAAATCAGAGTGTGACAAAGAGGGGATCAGGGTGTGACAAGGAGGGGGGGTGGAGCAAAAACATATCATGAAACAGTGGGGATTGAACCAATGCCCTGGAGGGAGGTGCTTGTTAACAGCGGTTATATAAATAGAATAGTGTTAAGCAGGGGGGATTTAAACCAAATGAAACAGAAGGGGTCTCATGCATACCAACATATCTAGGCCTGTCAGTAAAATAAGTATATAAGTAAAATATTAATCAGTGAAGACAGAGTGTGTGAGAGCATGTGAGAGTTAGAGACAGAGAAGGCTAGAAGAGAAATAGATGAGTTGGAAAGAGACCAGAATTGAAAAACCGCCTACAGTGTGTTCATTGATGACAGGTTCAAACCTGGCTTGCAGAGATTGTTAGGCAGCAGCTCTCATTCCCACAGACCCCAAACAGCCCCAGCCTTCACCATATGCTGTACTACCAGACCTGAGATTAATGTGTGTGTGTGTGTGTGTGTCTGTCTGTCTGTCTGTCTGTGTTTGTATCTGTGTGCTCAGAACTCACCTATGTTAGTCTCAGAGCATAGGTTACAAGGTAGCCAGCCTGACCTGCAACTTATCTATAGAGAACCTAGCTGGTCAGGGCAAGCCAGCTAGCCCAGATTCTGGCTAAGCTAGAATGCATATGCAAAGGGACTCTCATGTCTTGCTCTCCTGAGTCCCTGATTCAATCTCATGCCTCACTATCACCCAAACACTGCCAACGGGGGAAGCTGGGGCACCCTTCCGAATACAGGGGCAGGACCCTGTCCAGTCACGTTTGGTTTCATACTCAGCCTCCAGGCTTCCAGTCCACTTCTCAGTGGACAGCAGATTACAAGCCCAGAAAGAACCCAGAAAGAGCTGTGTCTCAACATAGATGGGAACAGTTTTGGACCAAACAATACTGGATGAACCCTGCCCCTTACACCTCCCCTTTGGGTCCTGTTAAGGCAACTGCTCCTGTGGAGTCACAATCCCTGATCATGTTGTCCTGGTGTCCACACCTCACAATCAGAGCGATTCCCAGAAGTAGGCATCCATGAGTGTCCCATACAAAGTCGCTCTGCTTGCAGGAAGCACAAACTACCCGGGCCCTTGCTATGGAGAGACAAAAGGAAGATGGATGCCTCCATGGGCTGAATTAGGATTTTCCAGTGGAGATCACAGCCCCTCCCCTTACCTGAGGGCCTGGCTGCTGGTAATAATGGCAATTGGAAACACCTGTTACCACTTGGGACCTGAGTACATACTCAGAAATCCCTCCAGGAGCTAGCAGGCTGGCAGACCTCCTGACCCAGGATAGCTGTGCTCCTAGTTGGGAAGACCTTCTGGCCAGAGATGAGAATATTCTCTAGATAAATGAAAGAACCTCAGGTTACAAAAGGATTTGAAACCCCATGAGGCACTTGGAAAAGACTTTTCACAGCCATCAAAACAACCTCTTTCTGAACCCTGGAAGCTTCCATTTTGCATGGAAAATCTGGACACTGGTGTGGCCATCAATATATATATATATATATATATATATATAGAGAGAGAGAGAGAGAGAGAGAGAGAGACTGATGTAGTCATTTTCTACAATGGATTCGATATGACATTCAGACAATTGATTGCTAAAACTTGGAGAGAAACTGTGCATCAGGAAAATAATTGTCCAAAGGAGTAAAATCTCCAAATCATCAACTATATGCAGCTCCAATGGGACCGATCTAAAAAGGCTAGAGAAGGAACTCATCCAGAGACTCACCACATGGACAGGACCACAAGTTTCCTAGTCTGGCAACACACAAAGGGCAGCTGCTAGTTCCCAGTGCAAGCCTCAGGGCAAAAACCTCTCCCTCTTCAGTGTCTCAGATTTCAAAAACCTCCTACACTGTGTTCATTGATGACACGTTCAAACCTGGCTCATAGAGATTGTAAGGCAGCAGCTCTCATGTCCACAGACCCCAGAGAGCCCGAGCCTTCACCATATGCTCTACTACCAGACCTGACAGTAATGTGTGTGTGTGTGTGTGTCTGTCTGTCTGTCTGTCTGACTGTGTGTGCTCAGAGCTCACCTGTAGTAGTCTCAGAGCATGGGGGTCAAGGTAGCCAGCCTCAACTGCAACTTATGTACAGAGAATCTAGCTGATAGAGAGAGACACTGATAAGTCATTTTCTACAATGGATTCGATATGACATTCAGACAATTGATTGCTAAAACCTGGAGAGAAACTGTGCATCAGGAAAAGGATTATCCAAAGAAGTAAAATCTCAAAATCATTAGCTATATGCAGCTCCAACAAGACAGATCGAAAAATACTGGAGAAGGAACTCATCAAGGAGACTCCCCACATGGACAGGCACAACAAGTTTCCTAGTCTAGCAACACACACAGGGCAGCTGATAGTTCCCAATGCAACCCTCCCTGCAAAAACCTCACCCTCTTCAGTGTCTCAGAATTCAAAAACCTCCTACAATGTATTCATTGATGACAGGTTCAAAGCAAGTTTGTAGATATTGTAAGGCAGCAGCTCTTATGCCCACAGACCCCAGACAGCCCCATCCTTCACCATATGCTGTTCTACCAAACCTGACAGTAATGTGTGTGTGTGTGTGTATGTCTGTCTGTCTGTCGGTCTGACTGTGTGTGTCTGCGTGTGCTCAGAGATCACCTGTAGTAGTCTCAGAGCATGGGTGGCAAGGTAGCCAGCCTCACCTGCAACTTATGTATGGAGAACGTAGCTGGTCAGTGCAAGCCAGCTAGCCCAGATTCTGGCTAAGCAAGAATGCATATGCAAAGGGACTCTCTTGTCTTGCTCTACTGAGTTCTTGATTCAATCCTATGCCTCATTATCATCCAAACAATGCCAACAGGGGAAGGTGGGGCACCCCTTAGAATTCAGGGGCAGGATTCTGTCCAGTCATGTTTGTCTGCATACTCAGCCTCAAGGCTCCAAGTCCACTTCTCAGTGGACAGCAGATTGCAATGCCAGAAAGAACCCATAAAGAGTTCCAACATATATGGAAACTTTGTTTCACCAAACAATAGTGGATGAACCCAGCCCCTTACACCTCCACTTTGGATCCGGCTAAGGCAATTGCTCCTGTGGCCTCACAGTCCCTGATCATTGTGCCCTGGTGTCCACACATCACACTCAGAGAGATTCCCAGATGTGGGCATCCATGAGTGTCCCATACAAAGTCGCTCTGCTTGCAGGAAGCACAAACTCCCCGGGCCATTACTATGGAGAGACAAAAGGAAGATGGATGCCTCCATTGGCTGAATTAGGACTTTCCAGTGGAGATCACAGCCCCGCCCCTCACCTGAGGGTCTGGCTGCTGCCAATAAAGGCAATTGGAAAAACCTGTTACCACTTGGGACCTGAGGACATACTCGGGAATTCATCCAGGAGCTAGCAGGCTTGCAGATATCCTGACACCGGGAGAGCTGTGCTCCTAGTTGGGAGGGCCTTGTGGCCAAAGTTGAGAATATTCCCTAGATGCAAGAAAGAAATTCAGGTTTCAAAAGGATTTGAACCCATGAAGCACTTGGAAAAGACTTTTCACAGCCATCAAAACACCCTCTTTCAGAACACTGGAAGCTTCTGTTTTGCATGGAAAATCTGGACACTGGTGTGGCCATCAGTACCACAGATCCTTTACATTCGGCCCAATAGAGGGAAAGCACAATGTGTGTGCCAGGGTGGTAGAGCTTCACTTCTCTGAAATGGGCTCTCATGGAATAAGGAAAAGGGTGTGATTCAGGAAATTGACGAGGGCTGCATTTAGGGCCACAGGGCCCTGGTGAATGGGAGTCAAGCAAAGAGGGCCTGGACAACTGCAGCTGCAGATGTACATATGCCTGGAACCTGCAGCAGGAATGCTGTGTCCTCAATTCCCCTCTGTATTACAACATATGCATGAGATTAAGTAATCCAAAGGAACACCAGGAAGACCGAGTTCACAATGCATGCACTGACTTCCACAAAGGGTCCAGGGAAGAAGACAGGTAGAGACAGTCAGATAGACCGAATGACAGTGACTGAAACCTACAGAAATTCTCGCCCTATGTTGACCAGTGCCAGAGCACTGAAGACAAACCCTCCATGCCCATGCATACTTCTTATAAGTGGCATTGTTATTTTATGTTTGTGAGGAAAGGTTACACTTAGAACATCTAGGTCTTAGCCCACTCTGAGAAGCAACACTAGGCTTGTAGCCCACTCTCCAAAACTGCCCTTGCCTCTCCAAATTGGAAATAGTTTTAGTGATGCTCCGCCAAATTTATGCTGGTGTATTTCATCTCCCTGGTCCAGCATCAGCCTGTCCTGTGTACAGGGAACCTCACTATGTCTATTTCTTCTTTGATTTACAGTTTTGGGATAGGACTCGGTGGACAAAAAGAGCAAGAGGGAAGTAAATGATTTGGCAGCTGTAGTTTGTGCTGAGAGAGATTTGTAGAGTGACAAGAGGTAAACGTATGACTCTGTGAGATGTCTCTCATGACTGTGGCTCAGAAGTGCCAGGTGTATCCGCATTACTACCAGAATCCAGAGCTGTGCAGGTCTCTGCTAAAATATATTTTCAGACCTATACATATTACATATATATATATATATATATATATATATATATATATACAGAGAGAGAGAGAGAGAGCAAGACACTGATATAGTCATTTTCTACAATGGATGCGATATGACATTCATACAATTGATTGCTAAAACATGGAGAGAAACTGTGCATCAGGAAAAGAATTGTCCAAAGGAGTAAAATCTCAAAATCATTAGGTATATGCAGCTCGAACGGGACCTAGCTTAAAAGGTTCGAGAAGGAACTCCTCCAGGACACTCTCCACATGGACAGGCACCACAAGTTTCCTAGTCTGGCAGCACACACAGGGCAGCTGCTAGTTCCTTGTGCAAGCCTCAGGACAAAAACCTCTCCCTCTTCAGTGCCTTTAAATCTGAATATAAGCAAAGTGACCAAGGGCCAAGGAGAGCTACAATGGTGTCAATATTGAGCTGTATATCAGAATGTGCCAAGTGTTTTGCACAAAATCACCTGTTCCACAGTGATTCTGTTGTTCTCTCTGTCTCTCCCTCCCTCACACACACACACACAAACACACACTCTCACAGTTACACACACGCACACATCCACAGAGGCACAGGACAAACGGAGTTATACAAATGCACACTGGACAGCTTCTGCAAGGCAGGGCCTTGGGTGAACCCTGCTTCGCACTTCCAGGAAGCATGCCCAGCCTTTTAAGGCCAGCTCTGAGCTCCCATTGTCGGGCTTACTTCAGAAGGCCAGCAGACAGGGCACCAGCCATGCTCTGATATGCCAGAGGTCTAGGCTACGCCCAGAAACCATGCCAGCAATATCATTGGCCAGTGTGCTAGGATACGCCCAGGAGTATCAAGGCCCCTAGTCAGTGATTCGCCAGCAACCTTGAGCACCGCCAACTGGGCCCTACAGCACACTCATTGTGCAGCCGTAGAAAGGCCCGCCCACCAGCCACTACTGCTGGAAAGAGATGAGAATTCAAAAACCTCCTACACTGTGTTCATTGATGACAGGTTCAAAGCTAGCTTGTAGAGATTGTAAGGCATCAGCTCTCATGCCCACAGACCCCAGACAGCCCCAGCATTCACCATATGCTGTACTACCAGACCTGACAGTAATGTGTATGTGTGTGTGTCTCTCTGTCTGTCTGTGTCTGTGTGTGCTCAGAGCTCACCTATAGTAGTCTCAGATTATGCGTGGGAAGGTAGCCAGCCTCAAGTGCAACTTATGTACAGAGAACCTACCTGATCAGGGCAAGCCAGCTATCCCAGATTCTGGCTAAGCAAGAATGCACATGCAAATGGACTGTCATGACTCCCTCTCCTGAGTTCCCTATTCAATCCCATGCCTCATTATCATCCAAACACTGCCAATGGGGTAAGCTTGGGCACCCCTCAGAATTCAGGGGCAGGAGCCAGTGCAGGAGCCTGTCCAGTCACGTTTGGCTGCCTACTCAGCCTCCAGACTCTCAGTCCACTGCTCAGGGCAGCAGATTACAAGCCCAGAATGAACCCAGAAAGAGCTGTGTTTCAACATAGATGGGAACTGTGTTTGACCAAACAATAGTGGATGAACCCGAAACATCATACCTACCCTTTGTGTCCAGCTAAGGCAATTGCTCCTGTGGCCTCACAATCCCTGATCATGGTGTCCTCGTGTCCACACATCACACTCAGAGAGATTCCCAGAAGTAGGCATGCATGAGTCTCACATACATAGTAGCTCTGCTTGCAGGATGCACAAATTCCCTGGTCCATTGCTATGGAGAGACAAAAGGAAGATGAATGCCTCCATTGGCTGAATTAGGAGCTTCCAGTGGAGATCAAACCCACCCCTCACCTGAGGTCCTGGCTGCTGCTAATAAAGGCAATTGGAAACACCTGTTACCACTTGGGGCCTAAAGACATACTCAGGAATCCCTCCTGGAGCTAGCAGGCTGGCAGACCTCCTGACACCAGGATAGCTGTGCTCCTAGTTGGGAGGGACTCTGGGCCAGAGTAGAGAATATCCCCTAGATAGAAGAACGAACTTCAGGTTTCAAAAGGATTTGAAACCCCAGGAGGCACTTAGAAAAGACATTTCACAGCCATCAAAACACCCTCTTTCAGAACCCTGGAAGCTTCCGTTTTGCAAGGAAAATCTGGACACTGGTGTGCCCATCAGTACCACAGATACTTTACATTTGGCTTAATAAAGGGAAAGCACAATGTGTGTGCCAAAGTGGTAGAGTTTCACTTCTCTTCACCGGGGCTCTCATGGAATAAGGACAATGACGCTGTGCAGGAAGGTGAGGAGGGCTGTATTTAGGCTGAGTGTCAGCCTCAGGGCCCTGGAGAATGGAAGTCAAGCACAGAGAGCCTGGACAGCTGCAGCTGCAGATGGACATATGCCTGGAACCTGCAGCAGGAAGGCTGTCTCTTCAGTTCCACTCTGTACTACGCCATATGCACAAGACTAAGTGATCCAAAGGGCAAAGAAAGGAAAATTTCAAAACCAGGAAGTCCGAGTTCACGATGCATGCACTGACTTCCAGTAAGGGCCCAGGAAAGAAGGCACGTAGAGACAGAGAGACAGAATGACAGAGACAGAAAAGGACTGAAATTCTGGCCCTTTGTTGATCAGTGCCTGAGCACTGAACACAAACCTGCCAAGCCCATGCATACTTCTTACAAGTGGCATTGTTATTATATGTTTGTGAGGAAAGCTTACACTTAGAACATCTAGGAGTTAACCACTCTGAGAAGCTACACTTGGCCGGCAGCCCTCTCTCAAAAATTGACCCCGCCTCTCCAAATTGAATGTAGTCTTAGTGATGCTCTAGCCAAGATGCAGGCTGGCGTATTGCATCTCCCTGGTCCAGACTCAGCCTGTCCTGTGTGCAGGGAATTGCACTATGTCTATTTCTTCTTTGATTTTCAGTTTTGGGATAGGCCTCGGTGGGCAAAATGAGCAAGAGGGAAGTAGATGATTTGGCAGTGGTAGTTTGTGCTGAGAGAGATTTGTAGAGTGATAAATGATATCGCTCTGTGAGATGTCTCTCATGACTGTGGCTCTGAAGGGCCAGGTGTATCCACCTTACTACCCTAATACAGAGATGTGCTGTTCTCTAGCTAAAAATATTTTCAGACCTCTACAAGTTACATTATATATATATATATATATATATATATATATATATATATGTATATATATATAGAGAGAGAGACAGAGAGAGACACTAGAATAGATTCGATATGACATAAAGACAATTGATGGCTAAAACCTGGAGATAAACTGTGCATCAGGAAAAGAATTGTCCAAAGGAGTAAAATCTCCAAATCATTAGCTATATGCAGATCCAAAGGGACCGATCGAAAAAGGCTCGAGAAGGAAGTCATCCAGGAGACTCTCCACATGCACAGGCACCACAAGTCCTGGTGTCCACACATCACACTCAGAGAAATTCCCAGAAGTAGGTATGCTTCAGTGTCCCATACAAAGTCGCTCTGCTTGCAGGAAGCACAAACTCCCCTGGCCCTTGCTATGGAGAGACAAGAGGAAGATGGATGCCTCCATTGGCTGAATTAGTAGATTCCAGTGGAGATCACAGCCCCGCCCCTCACCTGAAGTCCTGGCTGCTGCTAATAAAGGCAATTGAAGACACCTGTTACCACTTGGGGCCTGAGGACATGCTCAGGAATCCCTCCATGTGCTAGCAGGCTGGCAGACCTCCTGACCTCTGGATAGCTGTGCACCTAGTTGGGAGGGCCTTCGGGCCAGAGGTGAGAATACTCCCTAGATACAAGAAAGAACTTCAGGTTTCCAAAGGATTTGAAACCCCAGGAGGCACTTGGAAAATACATTTCACAGCCATCAAAACACCCTCTTTCTGAACCCTGGAAGCTTCTGTTTTGCGTGGAAAATCTGTGGCCATCAGTACCACAGATCCTTTACATTTGGCCCAATATAGGGAAAGCACAATGTTTGTGCCAGCGTGGTAGAGTTTCACTTCTCTTCACCTGGGCTCTCATGGAATAAGGACAAGGATGCTGTACAGGAAATTGAGGAGGGCTGCATTTAGGCTGAGTGTCAGCCACAGGGCCCTGGAAATGGGAGTCAAGCACAGAGGGTCTGGACAGCTGCAGCTGGAGATGGGCATATGCCTGTTAACTGCAGCAGCAAGGCTGTCTCCTCAATTCCCCTCTGTATTACGCCATATGCACAAGACTAAGTAATCCAAAGGGCTAAGAAAGGAGAATTTCAACAACGTGAATACCGAGTTCACGATGCATGCACTGACTTCCAGGAAGGGTCCAGGAAAGAAGGCACAAAGAGACAGTCTGAGAGACAGAATGACAGTGACTGAAAAGGACAGAAATTCTGCCCCTGTGTTGATCAGTGCCAGAGCACTGAAGACAAACCCTCCATGCCCATGCATACTTGTTACAAATGTGATTGTTATTTTATGTTTGAGAGGAAAGGTTACACTTAGAACATCTAAGTCTTAGCCCACTCTGAGAAGCAACACTTGGCCTGCAGCCCACTCTGCAAAACTGCACTTGCCTCTCCAAATAGGAAGTAGTTTTAGTGATGCTCCAGCCAAATGCAGGGTGGCGTATTTCATCACCCTGCTCTAGCCTCAGCCTGCGCTGTTTTCAGGGAACTGCACTATGTCTATTTCTTCTTTGATTTACAGTTTTGGGATAGGACTCGGTGGACAAAAAGAGCAAGAGGGAAGTAGATGATTTGGCAGTGGTAGTTTGTGCTGAGAGAGATCCGTAGAGTGACAAGAGGTAAACGAATGGCTCTCTGAGATGTCTCTCATGACTGTGGCTCAGAATGGCCAGGTGTATCCGCATTTCTACCAGAATCTAGAGCTGTACAGGTCTCTAGCTAAAATATATTTGCAGACCTCTACATGTTATATATATATATATATATATATATACATATACATATATATACATATATATACATATATACGCATATATATACACATATATATGTATATATATATATATATAATGAGAGAGGGAGACAGCAAGACAGTGATGTAGTCATTTTCTACAATGGATGCGATATGACATTCAGACAATTGATTGCTAAAACCTGGAGAGAAACTGTTCATCAGGAAAAGAATTGTACAAAGGAGTAAAATCTCCAAGTCATTAGCTATATGCAGATCCAACGGGACCGATCGAAAAAGGCTCGAGAAGGAACTCATCCAGGAGACTCTCCACATGGACAGGCACCACAAGTTTCCTAGTATCGCAACACACACAGGGCAGCTGCTAGTTCCCAGTGCAAGCCTCATGGAAAAAAACCTCTCTCTCTTCACTGTCTTTACATCTGAAAATAAGAAAAGAGACCTAGGGTGAAGGAGAGCCACAATGGTGTCAATATTGAGCTGTAAATCAGAATGTGCCAAGTGTTTTGTACAAAATCGCCTGTGCCACAGTGATTCTGTTGTTCTCTCTCTCCCTCCCTCAGACACACACAAACACACACTCTCCTCAGACACACACAAACACACACTCTCACAAACACACACTCTCCTCAGACACACACAAACACACACTCTCACACACGCACACATTCACAGAGGCACAGGCACAAACGGAGTTATACACATCACACTGGACAGCTTCTGCAAGGAAGGGCCCTGGGCTGAAACCTGCTTCACACTTCCTGGAATCACGCCCAGCTTTTTAAGGCCAGCTCTGAGCTCCCATTGTCTGGCTTACTTCACAAGGCCATCAGACAGGGCACCAGCCATGCTCGAATAGGCCAGAGGCCTAGGCCACGCCCAGAACCCCTGCCAGCAATATCATTGGCCATTGTGCAAGGACACACCCAGGAGTGTCAAGGCCCCTAGTCAGTGATTGGCCAGCAACCTTGAGCACCACCCACACGGCCCTGCAGCACGCTCATTGGGCAGCCTGTGGAAGGCCCGCCCACCAGCCACTTCTGCTGGAAAGAGTAGGAATTCAAAAACCTCCTACACTGTGTTCATTGATGACAGGTTCAAAGCTGGCTTGTAGAGATAGTAAGAAGCAGCTCTCATGCCCACAGACCCCAGACTGCCCCAGCCTTCACCATATGCTGTACTATCAGACCTGACAATAATGTGTGTGTGTGTGTGTGTGTCTGTCTGTCTGTCTGTGTGTGTCTGTGTATGCTCAGAGCTCGCCTATAGTAGTCTCAGAGCATGGGTGGCAAGGTAGCCAGCCTCAACTTCAATTTATGTACAGAGAACCTAGCTGGTCAGGGCAAGCCAGCTAGCCCAGATTCTGGCTAAGCAAGAATGCATATGCAAAGGGACTCTGATGTCAAAATCTCCTTTGTACCCTATTCAACCCCATGCCTCACTATCTATCATCCAAACACTGCCAACGGGGGAAGCTGGGGAACCAGACTCTCAGTCCACTGCTCAGGCCAGCAGATTATAAGCATAGAAAGAACCCAGAAATAGCTGTGTTTCTACATAGATGGGAACTGTGTTCGACCAAACAATAGTGGATGAACCCGGGCCCTTAAACCTACCCTTTGGGTCTGGCTAAGGCAATTGCTCTTGTGGCCTCACATCCCTGATCATGGTGTCCTGGTGTCCACACATCACACTCAGAGAGATTCCCACAAGTAGGCATGCATGTGTGTCCCATACAAAAGGACTCTCATGTATAAATTTCCTGAGTTCCATATTCAATCCCATGCCTCACTATCTATCATCCATGGGAACCTGGGACACCCCTCAGAATTCAGGAGCATGATTCTGTCCAGTCATCTTTGTCAGCCTACTCAGCCTCCAGGCTCTTAGTCCACTGCTCAGGGCAGCATATTATAAGCATAGAAAGTACCCAAAAAGAGCTGTGTTTGAACATAGATGGCAACTATGTTCGACCAAACAATAGTGGGTGAACCTGGTCCCTTAAACCTACCCTTTGGGTCCGGCTAAGACAGTGCTCCTGTGCTCCTATGGTGTCCTTGTGTCCACACATCACACTCAAAGAGATTCCCAGAAGTAGATGTTTTTACATCTGAAAAGAAGAAAAGTGACCAAGGGCCAAAAAGAGATACAATGGTGTCAATATTGATCTGTAAATCAGAATACCAAGTGTTTTGCAAAATAAATCACTTTATTATAAACTCTGTGTGATACTGGCATGGAAATGAGGAGACAGAATATGGCTTGTGTCAGAAAGACTTACAAACTGAGGCTCCAGTAGCCTAGGTGAAATCGCCAACACAACAAGCCAGAGCTCCGCAGTGCTCTGGTAACTCTCTTTGTATATCTGGGCCTGTCAGTAAAATAAGTATATAAGGAAAATATTAATGATAGAATACACAGTGTGTGAGAGCATGTGAGAGTTATATACAGATAATGGGAGAAGAGAAATAGATGAGTTGGAAAGAGACCAGAATTCAAAAACCTCCTACACTGTGTTCATTGATGACAGGTTCAAACCTGGCTTGTAGAGATTGTAAGGTAGCAGCTTTCATGCCCACAGACCCCAGACAGCCCCAGCCTTCAACATATGCTGTACTACCAGACTTGATATGAATGTGTGTGTGTGTGTGTCTGTCTGTCTATCTGTCTGTCTTGAGTGTGTGTCTGTGTGTGCTCAGAACTCACCTATAGTAGTCTCAGAGCATGGGGGGCAAGGTAGCCAGCCTCACCTGCAACTTATGTACAGAGAACCTAGCTGGTTAGGGAAATCCAGCTAGCCCAGATTCTGGCTAAGCAAGAATGCATATGCAAAGGGACTCTCATGTCTCACTCTCCTGAGTTCACGATTCAATCTCACACCTCACTATCATCCAAACACTGCCAATGGGGGAAGCTGTGGCACCCCTCAAAATTCGGGGGCAGGACCCTGTCCAGTCACGTTTGGCTACATACTCAGCCTCCAGGCTCCCAATCCACTTCTCAGTGGACAGCAGATTACAAGGCCAGAAAGAACCCAGAAAGAGCTGTGTCTCAACATTGTTGGGAACTGTGTTTGACCAAACAATAGTGGATGAACCCTGTCCCTTACACCTACCCATTGGCTCCGGCTAAGGCAATTGCTCCTGCGGCCTCACAATCCCTTATCATGGTGTCCTGGTGTCCACACATCACACTCAGATTCCCAGAAGTAGGCATGCATCAGTGTCCCATACAAAGTCGCCCTGCTTGCAGGAAGCACAAACTCCCCGGGCCCTTGGTATGGACAGACAAAAGAAAGATGGATGCCTCCATTGGCTGAGTTCGGAGCTAACAGTGGTGATCACAGCCCTGCACCTCACCTGAGGGCCTGGCTGTTGCTGATAAAGGCAATTGGAAACACCTGTTACCACTTGATCCCTGAGGACATATTCAGGAATCCCTCCAGGAGCTAGCAGGCTGGTAGACCTCCTGACACAGGTATAGCTGTGCTCCTAGTTGGGCGGCCCTTTTGGCCAAAAGTGACAATATTCCCTAGATACAAGAAAGAACTTCAGGTTTCAGAAATATTTGAAAACCCCATGAGGCACTTGGAAAAGACATTTCACAGCCATCAAAACACCCTCTTTCAGATCCCTGGAAGCTTCCGTTTTGTGTGGAAAATCTGGACACTGGTGTGGCCATCAGTACCACAGATCCTTTACATTCGGCTTAATAGAGGGAACGCACAATGTGTGTGCCAGGGGGATAGAGTTTCACTTCTCTTGACCTGGGTTCTCATAGAATAAGGACAAGAATGCGGTGCAGGAGACTAAATAATCCAAAGGGCAAATAAAGGACAATTCCAACACCAGGATGTCCGAGATCACGATGCATGACTACCAATAAGGGCCCAGTGAAGTAGGCATGTAGAGACAGTCAGAGAGACAGAATAACAGTGATAGAAAAGGACTGTAATTCTGGCCCTGTGTTGATCAGTACCAGAGCACTGAAGACAAACCCTCCATGTCGATGCATACTTCTTACATGTGGAATTGTTATTTTATGTTTGTGAGGAAAGGTTACACTTAAAACATGTAGGTCTTAGCCCACTCTGAGAAGTTACAATTGGCCTGCAGCCTACTCTCCAAAACTGCCCTTGCGTCACCAATTTTGAAGTAGTCTTAGTGATGCTCCAGCCAAGATGCAGGCTGGCGAATTGCATCTCCATGGCCCAGCCTCAGACTGTCCTGTGTGCAGGGAACTGCACTATGTCTATTTCTTCATTGATTTACAGTTTTGTGATAGGACTTGGTGGACAAGAAGAGCAAGAGGGAAGTAGATGATTTGGCACTGGTAGTTTGTGCTGAGAGAGATGTGTAGTGTGATAAGAGGTATACAAACAGCTCTCTGAGATGTCTCTCATGACTGTGGCTCAGAAGGGCCAGGTGTATCCGCATTACTACCCTAATCCAGATCTGTTCAGGTCTCCAGCTAAAAAATATTTTCAGACCTCTACATGTTACATATATATATATATAGAGAGAGTGAGGTCCAGATGTAGTCATTTTCTAAAATGGATTCTATAGGACACTCAAAGAATTGATTGCTAAAACCTGGAGAGAAACTGTGCATCAGGAAAAGATTGTCCAAAGGAGTAAAATCTCAAAATCATTAGCTATATGCAGCTCCAACGGGAAAGAGCGAAAAAGGCTTGAGAAGGAACACATCAAAGAGACTCTCCATATGGACAGGCACCACAAGTTTCCTAGTCTGGCAACAGACACAGTGCATCTGGTAGTTCCCAGTGCAAGCCTCAGGGCAAAAACCTCTCCCTCTTCAGTGTTTTTACATCTGAAAAGAAGAAAAGTGACCAGGGCCAAAGAGAGCTACAATGGTGTTAATATTGAGCTGTAAATCAGAATGTACCAAGTGTTTTGCAAAAAATCACTTTATTATAAACTCTGAGTGATACTGGCATGGAAATGAGGAGACAGAATATGACTTGTGTCAGAAAGACTTACAAACTGGGGCTCCAGTAGTCTAGGTGTAATCGCCAACACAACAAACAAGAGCTCAGCAGTGCTCTGGTAACTCTCTTCGTATATCTGGGCCTGTCAGTAAAATAAGTATATAAGTAAAATATTAATGAGTGAAGACAGAGTGTGTGAGAGCATGTGAAAGTTAGAGACAGAGAAGGCTAGAAGAGAAATAGATGAGTTGGAAAGAGACCAGAATTCAAAAACCTCCTACACTGTGTTCATTGATGACAGGTTCAAAGCTGGCTTATAGAGATTGTAAGGCAGCATCTCTCATGCCCACAGACCCCAGACAGCCCCAGCCTTCAACATATGCTGTACTACCAGACATGACAGTAATGTGTCTGTGTGTGTCTGTCAGTCTGTTTGTCTGTCTGTGTATCAGTGTGCTCAGAGCTCACCTATAGTAGTCTCAGAGCATGTGTGGAAAGTAGCTGTTGTTCTTTCCCTCTCTCCCTCCCTCACACACTTACACACACACAAACACACACAAACACACACTGTCACAGTCACACACACATCCATCTAGGCACAGGCATGATATATATATAATGGCTGATATATATATATGTGTGTGTGTGTGTGTGTGTGTACACATATGTATGTGTTTATTATAAACTATGAGGTATACTGGCATGGCTATGAGACAGAGTTTGGCTTGTGCCAGAGAGATTTACAAAGCTTAGGCTCCAGAAACCTAGGAGAAATCGCCAAACAATACAAGCCAGAGCTCAGCAGTGGCCTGGTGACTCACTTTGTATATCTGGGCCTGTCAGTAAAATAATATATAAGTAAAATATTAATGTGTGCAGACAGAGTGAGGGAGAGCCTGTGAGAGTCAGAGACAGAGAAGGCAAGAAGAGAAATAGAAGAGTTGGAAAGAGACTAGAAGTCAAAAACCTCCCACACTGTATTCATACATGACAGTTTCAATCCTGGGTTGTAGAGATTGTAAGGCAGCAGTCTCTTGTCCACAAACCCCAGATAACCCCAGCCTTCACCATATGTGTGTAGTATTTATGACAGGAAATGTATTGTGAGTGTTAACTTCCCTTCAAATATAAGAGAAAATTCTATTAAGCAGAATAAATGACCTCTCATGGAATATAGGACTAAATCAATCAATAAATATGCAAATAAATGGGGATGATCGAGGAGGATTTGAAAAAAAATAAAAAATAAAGCAAAGAAAGACCTGAATACCGCATAAACATAGAAACAATCTGCTGAGAAACAGAGGGCTGCTTCAAAAATTCTGAGACACTTCAGATTCCAGGGAAATTATGATTTCAGGAGAATGAAAAGAAACTCATATGTCTTGAAGCTTACACAAGAGAAAGGAGGCAAGTTCTGTACTATGATAATTTCAATAAGGATGCTGATAGAAATGCTATTAGAAATGCTACTGGAAGGTTCTATTATTTATAATTGTATTGAATCCTGCTCCAGCTATGTGGCCAATTATTCATGAAAAAGAAGCTGTTATAAATGTGATAATTCTGATTAAGATCAATTACATAGGTTGGCAATTCCAAAAATGACATATATATATATGTGTGTGTGTGTGTGTGTGTGTGTATTTATATATGTACATTTATATATGTATATGGATGCATATCTTTATTATAAAGTCTGAGAGATACTGCCATGGATATGAGGAGACAGAATATGGCTTTTGTCAAAGAGACTTACAAATCTGAGGCTCAAGTAGCCTAGGTGAAAACACAACAAAGAAGCCAGAGCTCAGCAGTGAAATAGAAGAGTTGAAAAGAGACCAGAATTCAAAAACCTACTACACTCTGTTCATTCATAACATGTTCAAACCTGGGTTGTAGAGATTGTAAGGTAGCAGCTCTCATGCCCACAGACCCCAGACAGCCCCAGCCTTCACCATATGCTGTACTACCAGACCTGACACTAATTTGTGTGTGTATCTGTGTGTGTGTGTGTGTCTGTCTGTCTGTGTGTGTCTGTGTGTGCTCAGAGCTCACTTGTAGTAGTCTCTGACCATGGATGTCAAGGTAGCCAGCCTCACCTGCAACTTATGTACAGAGAACATAGCTGGTCAGGGCAAGCCAGCTAGCCCAGATTCTGGCTAAGCAGGAATGGCAGAGAACTATGAGGAAGCCCAGGACCCCATTTTAAGCCCCTGGTCACCACTTACCCAGCTAGGGAAAAGCTGGGCTAGTGGCAAATCAGAGCTGCAGCAGTCTCTCTGTCTCTCTCCCTGCTTGGGCCCTGCTCTCTCAATTTACGACTGTTTACTTCTCCTCAATAAGAAAGTTACAAATGATGTACAGAAATACAGGGAAATTTGGAAAAATCACCCCCGTATCCACTATTACATGTAACTGTTGACTGTAAACCATTCATCCCCCAAGAAAGAACAGAATAAATATTTGTGGGGTTAAAAAGTTTGTAGGTTAAATAGGGAACATTTATTAGAGCCATTCAATACTAATCCATTGTGCATTGGATGTCACTGTCAAAAACAGTGCAGTAGTAGTTGTAGTAGTGTGTAGTATCTGCAAAAGGAAATGTATTGTGTGTCCAAAGTTCCCTTCAATTATAAGAGAAAATCTATCAGGCAGAAGAAATGACCCCTCATGTGATATCGGAATAAATATATAAATAAATATGAAAATATATGGTGACGATCTAGGAGGATTTGAAAAAAATAAAAATGAGAACAAATACCACAGGAAGACCTGATTACAGCAGAAATATAGAAAACGTCTGCTGACAAACAGAGGGCTGCTTCAAAAATTCCCTAACAAATCAGGGTCCAGGCAAATTAAGAATTCCCGTGAATGAAAAGAAGCACACACATATTGAAACTTACACTAGAAATTGTAGGCAAGTTCTCTGCTGTGATAATAACAATAAGGATACTGATAGAAAGGCTATTGGAAATGCTCCTGGAAGGTTTATAATTTATAATTGTACTGAAACCTGCTCCAACTATGTGACCAATTATTTATGAATAAAGAGGCTGTTATAAATGTGGTAATTCTGCATTAAGATCAAATAAAAAGGTCAACAATTCTAAAAATGACTGATATATATATATATATATATATATATATATGTACATATATGTATGTGTTTCTTTATTATAAACTATGAGGTACACTGGCATGGCTATGAGGAGACAGAGTATGGCTTGTGCCAGAGAGACTTACAAAGCTGAGGCTCCAGAAACCTAGGTGAAATCGCCAACAAAACAAGCCAGAGCTCAGCAGTGCTCTGGTGACTCTCTTTGTATATCTGGGCCTGTCAGTAAAATAATATATAAGTAAAATATAAACGAGTGCAGACAGAGTGAGTGACAGCCTGTGAGAGTTAGAGACAGAGAAGGCAAGAAGAGAAATAGAAGAGTTGGAAATAAACGAGAAGTCAAAAACCTCACACACTGTGTTCATACATGACAGGTTCAAACCTCGGTTGTAGAGATTGTAAGGCAGCAGTCTCATGTCCACAGACCCCAGACAACCTCAGCCTTCAACATATGTGTGTACTATTTACGAGAGGAAATGTATTGTGAGTATAAATTTCCCTTCCATTATAAGAGAAATATCTATCAAGCAGAAGAAATGACCCCTCATGTTATATAGGACTAAATAAGTAAATAAATATGCAAATAAATTGGGATGATCTAGGAGGAATTGAAAAAAATAAAAAATAATGAAAACAAAAACCACCAGAAGACCTGATTACAGCAGAAACATAGAAACCATCTGCTGAGAAACAGAGGGCTGCTTCAAATATTCTGAGACACTTCAGAGTCCAGGGAAATTAAGATTTCAGGAGAATGAAAAGAAACTCGTATGTCTTGAAGCTTACAGTAGAGAAAGGAGGCAAGTTCTGTACTATGATAATTTCAATAAGGATGCTGATAGAAATGTTATTAAAATGCTACTGGAAGGTTCTATTATTTATAATTGTATTTTATCCTGCTCCAGCTATGTGTCCAATTATTAATGAAAAAGGAAGCTGTTATCAATGTGTTAATTCTGATTAAGATCAATTACATAGGTTGACAATTCCAAAAATGACAGATATATATATGTATATTTATATATGTATAAGGATGTATATCTTTATTATAAAGTCTGAGAGACTGCCATGGATATGAGGAGACAGAATATGGCTTGTGTCAGAGAGACTTACAAAGCTAAGGCTCAAGTAGCCTAGGTGAAAACACCAACACAAAAGCCAGAGCTCAGCAGTGCTCTGGCAACTCACTTTGTATATCTGGGCCTGTCAATAAAATAAGGACATAAGAAAAATATGACTGAGTGCAGACAGAGTGAGTGAGAGCCTGTGAGAATCAGAGACAGATAAGGCGAGAAGAGAAATAGAAGAGTTGGAAATAGACCAGAAGTCAAACCCCCCTAGATTTTGTTGATTAATGACAGGTTCAAACCTGGGTTGTAGAGATTGTAAGACAGCAGCTCTAATGCCAACAGACCCCAGAGAACCCAAGCCTTCTCCATATGTTTGTACTATTTGCCCCATGAAATGCTTCAAAATTTCCCTTCAATTATACGAGAAAATCTATCAAGCAGAAGAAATGACCCCATATGTGATACCTGACTAAATAAATAAATATGCAAATAAATGGGGATGAACTAAGAGGACTTGAAAAAATAAAAAAATAAATAAAAACAAAAACCACAAGAAGACCTGATTACAGCAGAAACATAGAAACCATCTGCTGAGAAACAGAGGGCTGCTTCAAAAATTCCCTAACACATCAGGGTCCAGGGAAATTAAGATTGCCGGAGAAAGAAAACAAACACATATGTATTGAAGCGTACACTAGAAAAAGAAGGGAAGTTCTGGGCTATGATAATTACAATAAGGATGCTGATAGAAACACTATTAGAAATTCTACTGAAAGGTTCTATTATTTATATTTGTATTGAATGCTGCTCCAAAAATATGGCCATTATTTCTGAAAAACTGGATTGTTATAAATGTGGTAATTCTGAATTAAGGTCAAATACATAGTTAGACAATTCTAAAAATAACAGATATATAAATATATATGTATATATATATATATATATGTATGTATATCCTTATTATAAACTCTGAGTGGTACTGGCATGGAAATGAGGAGACATAATATGGCTTGTGTCAGAAAAACTTACAAACTGAGGCTCCAGTAGCCTAGGTGAAATCGCCAACACAACAAGCCAGAGCTCAGCAGTGCTATGGTAACTCTCTTTGTATATCTGGGTCTGTCAGTAAAAAAAGTATATAAGTAAAATATTAATGATTGAAGGCAGAGTGTGTGAGAGCATGTGAGAGTTAGAGACAGAGAAGGCGAGAAGAGAAATAGATGAGATGGAAAGAGACCAGAAATCAAAAACCTCCTACACAGTGTTCATTAATGACAGGTTCAAAGCTGGCTTGTAGAGATTGTAAGGCAGCAGCTCTCATGCCCACATACCCCAAACAGCCCCAGCTTTCACCATAAGCTGTACTACCAGACCTATCAGTAATGTGTGTGTGTCTGTCTGTCTGTCTGACTGTGTGTGTCTGTGAGTGCTCAGAGCTCATCTGTAGTAGTCTCAGAGCATGGATGTCAAGGTAGCCAACCCCAACTGCAACTTATGTACAGAGAACCTAGCTGGTCAGGGCAAGCCAGCTAGCCCAGATTCTGGATAAGCAGGAATGCCAGAGAACTATGTGGAAGCCCTGGACCCCATTTTGAGCCCCTGGTCACCACTTACCCAGCTAGGGAAAAGCTGGGCTAGTGGCAAATCATAGCTGCAGCTGTCTCTCTGTTTCTCTTCCTTCTTGGGGCCTGCTCTATCAATTTATGACTGTTTCCATCTCCTCAATAAGAAAGTTACAAGTGATGTACAGAAATACAGGGAAAGTGGGAAAAATTACCCCCCTTGCCCATTATTACATGTAACTGTTGACTGTAAACCATTCATCCCCCAAGAAAGAACAGAATAAATATTTGGGAGGTTAGAAACATTGTAGGTTAAATAGTGAGCATTATCTAGAGCCATGCAATACTAATCCATTGTGCATTGGATGTCACTGTCAAAAACAGTGCAATAGTAGTTGTATTAGTGTGTAGTATCTGCAAAAGGAAATGTATTGTGTGTCAGAAGTTCCCTTCAATTATAAGAGAAAATCTATCACGCAGAAGAAATGACCCCTCATGTGATATTAGACTAAATAAATAAATATATATACAAATAAATGGGGATGATCTAGAAGGATTTGAAAAAAAAACAAAAAATAAAAACAAAGACCACAGGAAGACCTGATTACAGCAGAAATATAGAAAATGTCTGCTGAGAAACAGAGGGCTGCTTCAAAAATTCCCTGACACTTCAGGGTCCAGGCATATTAAGAATCCCTGAGAATGAAAAGAAACGCATACATATTGAAGCTTACACTAGAAAATGGAGGCAAGTTATGTGCTATGATAATTACAATAAGGATACTGATAGAAGGGCTATTGGAAATGCTCCTGGAAGGTTTCTAATTTAAAATTGTAGTGAATCCTGCTTCAACTATGTGACTAATTATTTATGAATAAGGAGGCTGTTATAAATGTAATTCTGCATTAAGATCAAATAAAAAGATCAAGGATTCTAAAAATAACTGATATATATGTATATATATGTACATATATGTATGCGTATCTTTATTATCAACTATGAGGGATACTGGCATGGCTATGAGGAGACAGAGTATGGCTTGTGCCAGAGAGACTTATAAAGCTGAGGCTTCAGAAACCTAGGTGAAATCGCCAACAAAACAAGCCAGAGCTCAGCAGTGCCCTGGTGATTCTCTTTGTATATCTGGGCCTGTCAGTAAAAGAATATATAAGTAAAATATTAATGAGTGCAGACAGAGTGAGTGAGAGCCTGTGAGAGTCAGAGACAAAGAAGGCAAGAAGAGAAATAGAAGAGTTGGAAAGAGACCAGAAGTCGAAAACCTCCCACACTGTGTTCATACATGACAGGTTCAATCCTTGGTTGTAGAGATTGTAAGGCAGCAGTCTCATGTACACAGACCCCAGACAACCCGAGCCTTCACCATATGTGTGTTGTATTTACCACAGGAAATGTATTGTGAGTGTAAACTTCCCTTCCATTATAAGAGAAAAATATATCAAGCAGTAGAAATGACCCCTCATGTAATATAGGACTAAATAAACAAATAAATAAATAAATAAATATGCACATAAATTTGAATGATCTAGGATGATTTGACAAAAATGAAAAATAAATACAAAAACACAAGAAGACCTGATTAGAGCAGAAACATAGAAACCATCTGCTGAGAAACAGAGGGCTGCTTCAAAAATTGTGAGACACTTCAGAGTCCAGGGAAATTAAGATTTCAGGAGATTGAAAAGAAACTCATATGTATTGAAGCTTACACTAGAGAAAGGAGGCAAGTTCTGTACTATAATATTTACAATAAGGATGCTGATAGAAATTCTATTAGAAATGCTACTGGAAAGTTCTATTATTTATAATTGTATTGAATCCTGCTTCAACTATGTGGCCAGTTATTAATGAAAAAGGAAGCTGTTATAAATGTGTTAATTCTGATTAAGATCAATTACATAGGTTGACAATTCCAAAAGTGACACATATATATATGTATATTTATATATGTGTATATATATATATGTATATGGATTTATATCTTTATTATAAAGTCTGAGACATACTGCCATGGATATGAGGAGACAGAATATGGCTTGTGTCAGAGAGACTTACAAAGCTGAGGCTCCATTAGCCTAGGTGAAATCACCAACAAAACAAGCCAGAGCTCAGCAGTGCTCTTGCAATTCTCTTTGTATATCTGGGCCTGTCAATAAAATAAGGATATAAGTAAAATATTACTGAGTGCAGACAGAGTGAGTGAGAGGCAGTGAGAGTCAGAGACAGAGATGGCGAGAAGAGAAACAGAAGAGTTGGAAATCGACCAGAACACAAAACCCCCTAGACTGTGTTCATTCATGACAGGTTCAAACCTGGGTTGTAGAGATTGTAAGGCAGCAGCTCTAATGCCCACAGACGCCAGACAAACCATGCCTTCACCATATTGTGTAGTATTTTCCCCAGGAAATGTATTGTGCGTCAAAAGTTCCCTTCAATTATAAGAGAAAATCTATCAAGTAGAAGAAATGACCCCTCGTGATACCTGACCAAATAAATAAATATGCAAATGAATGGGGATGATCTAGGAGGACTTGAAAAAATAAAAAAAATGAAAACAAAAACCACAGGAAGACCTGATTACAGTAGAAACATAGAAACCATCTGTTGAGAAACAGAGGGCTGCTTCAAAATTTCACTAACACTTCAGGAAAGACGGAAATTAAGATTTCCATAAAAAGAAAACAAACACATACGTATTGAGGCTTACACTAGAAAAAGAAGGGAAGCTTTGGGCTATGATAATTACAATAAGGATGCTTATAGTAACACGATTAGAAATGCTACTGGAAGGTTCTATTATTTATTTTTGTATTGAATGCTGCTCCTACTATATGGCCAATTATTTCTGAAAAAAGGCTGTTATAAATGTGGTATTTCTGAATAAAGGTCAAATACATATGTCAACAATTCTAAAAATGACAGATATATATATGTATATATATTTATATATGTATGTATAGCTTTAACATAAACTCTGAGTGATACTGGCAGGGAAATGAGGAGATAGAATATGGCTTGTGTCAGAAAGACTTACAAACTGAGGCACCATAGCATAGGTGAAATAGCCAACATAACAAGCCAGAGCTCAGCAGTGCTCTGGTAACTCTCTTTGTATATCTGGGCCTGTCATTAAAATACGTATATAAGTAAAATATTAATGAGAGAAGACAAAGTGTGTGAGAGCATGTGAGAGTTAGAGACAGAGAAGGTGAGAAGAGGAATAGATGAGTTGGAAAGAGACCAGAATTCAAAAACCTCATACACTGTGTTCATTGAAGACAGGTTCAAACCTGGCTTGTAGAGATTGTAGGGCAACAGCTCTCATGCCCACAGATCACAGACAGCCCCAGCCTTCAACATATGCTGTACTACCAGACCTGACAGTAATGTGTGTGTGTGTCTTTCCGTCGGTCAGTGTGTGTCAGTGTGTGCTCAAACTCACCTATAGTAGTCTCAGAGCATGGGTGGCAAGGTAGCCAGCCTAACCTGCAACTTATGTAGAGAGAACCTAGCTGGTCAGGGAAAGCCAGCAAGCCAAGATTCTGGCTCAGCAAGAATGCATATGCAAAGGGACTCTCATGTCTCGCTCTCCTGAGTTCCGGATTCAATCTCACGCCTCACTATCATGCTCACTGCGCCAATGGGGTAAGCTGGAACACCCCTCAGAATTTAGGGGCAAAACCCTGCCCAGTCACGTTTGGCTGCATACTCAGCCTCCAGCCTCCCAGTCCACTACACAGGGTAGCAGATTACAAGCCCAGGACGAACTCAGATAGAGTTCCAACATAGATGGGAACTATGTTTGACCAAACAATAGTGGATGAACCCAGCCACTTACACCCCCCCTTTGGGTCCGGCTAAGGCAATTGCTACTGTGGCCTCACAAGCCCTGATTATGGTGTACTGGTGCCCACTCATGACACTCAGAGAGATTCCCAGAAGTAGGCATGCATGAGTGTCTCATAAAAGTCGCTCTGCTTGCAGGAAGCACAAACTCCCTGGGCCCTTTCTATGGAGAGACAAAAGGAAGATGGATGTCTCCATTGGCTGAATTCCGAGCTTCCAGTGGAGATCGCAGCCCCGCACCTCACCTGAGGGCCTGGCTGATGCTAATAAAGGCAATTGGAAACAGCTGTTACCACTTGGGCCCTGAGGACATACTCAGGAATCCCTCCAGGAGATAGCAGGCTGGCACACCTCCTGACCCCGAGATAGGTGTGCTCCTAGTTGGGAAGGCCTTCTGGCCAGAAGTGAGAATATTCCCTACATACAAGAAAGAACTTCAGGTTTCAAAAGGATTTCAAAACCCCATGAGGCACTTGGAAAAGACATTTCACAGATATCAAAACACACTCTTTCAGAACTCTGGAAGCTTCCGTTTTGCGTGGAAAATCTGGACACTGGTGTGGCCATCAGTACCAAAGATGCTTTATATTCGGCTTAATAGAGGGAAAGCACAATGTTTGTGCCAGGGTGGTAGATTTTCACTTCTCTTGACCTGGGCTCTCATGGAATAAGGACGAGAATGCAGTGCAGGAAATTTTGGAGGGCTGCATTTAGGCTGAGTGTCAGCCTCAGGGCCCTGGAGAATGGGAGTCAAATACAGAGGGCCTGGACAGCTGCAGCTGGAGATGTACATATGCCTGTTACCTGTATTAGGATCGCTGCCTCCTCAGTTCCCCACTGTACTGTGCCATATGCACAAGATTAAATAATCCAAAGGGCAAAGAGTGGAAAATTTGAACACCAGGAAGACCGAGTTAACAATAAAAGCACTGACTTCCAGTAAGGGCCCAGTGAAGAAGGCACGTAGAGACAGTCAAAGAGACAGAATGACAGTGACAGAAAAGTACAGAAATTCAGGACCTGTGTTGATCAGTGCTAGAGCATTGAATAGAAATCCTCCATGCCCATTCATACTTCTTACAAGTGGCATTGTTATTTTATGTTTGTGAGGAAATGTTACACTTAGATCATCTAGGTCTTAGCCCACTCTGAGCAGCAACACTTGGCCTGCAGCCCACTCTGCAAAACTACCCTCGCCTCTCCAAATTGGAAGTAGTCTTAGTGATGCTCCAGCCAATATGCAGGCTGTCGTATTGCATCTCCGTGGTCCAGCCTCAGACAGTCCTATGTGCAGGGAACTGCACTATGTCTATTTCTTATTTGATTTACAGTTTTGGGATAGGACTCGGTGGAGAAAAAGAGCAAGAGGGAAGTAGATCATTTGGCAGCAGTAGTTTGTGCTGAGAGAGATTTGTAGACTGATAAGAGGTATATGAATATCTCTGTTAGATGTCTCTCAAGACTGTGGCTCAGAAGGGCCAGGTGTATCCACCTTACTACTCTAATACAGAGCTGTGCTGTTCTCTAGCTAAAAATATTTTCAGACCTTTACAAGTTGAGAGAAAGAGAGAGAATTCTAAAATTGACAGATATATATGTATATATACATATATGTATGTATATGTTTATTATAATGTCTGAGAGATACTGCCATGGATATGAGGAGACAGAATTTTGCTTGTGTCACAGAGATACAAAGCTGTGGCTCCAGTAGCTTAGGTGATATCACCAACAAAACAAGCCAGAGCTCAGTAGTGCTCTGGTAACTCTCTTTGTATATCTGGGCCTGTCAGAAAAATAAGTATATAAGTAAAATATTAATGATTGAAGACAGAGTGTGTGAGAGCATGTGAGAGTTAGAGACAGAGAAGGCGAGAAGAGAAATAGATGAGTTGGAAAGAGACCAGAATTCAAAAACCTCCTACACTGTGTTCATTGATGACAGGTTCAAACGTGGCTTTAGAGATTGTAAGGCAGCAGGTCTCATGCCCACAGACCCCAGACAGCCCCAGCCTTCACCATTTGCTGTACTACCAGACCTGACAGTAATGTGTGTGTGTGTCTGTCTGTCTGTGTGTGTCTGTGTGTGCTCAGAACTCCGGCTCTGATCATGGGTGGCAAGGTAGCCAGCCTCACCTGCAACTTATGTACAGAGAACCTAGCTAGTTAGGGAAAGCGAGCTAGCCCAGATTCTGGCTCAGCAAGAATGCATATGCAGAGGGACTCTCATGTCTTGCTCTCCTGAGATCCCAATTCAATCACATGCCTCACTATCATCCAAACACTGCCAACGGGGGAAGCTGGGGCACCCCTCAGAATTCAGCGGCAGGACCCTGTCCAATCATGCTTGGCTGCATACTCAGCCTCCAGGCTCCCATTCCACTTCTCAGTGGACAACAGATTACAAGCCCAGAAAGAACCAAGAAAGAGTTCCAACATAGATGGGAACTGTGTTTGACCAAACAATAGTAGATGAACCCAGCCACTTACACCTCCCCTTTGGGTCCGGCTAAGGCAATTGCTCCTGTGGCCTCACAATCCCTGATCATGGTGTCCTGGTGTCCAAACATCACACTCAGAGAGATTCCCAGAAGTAGGCATGTATGAGTCTCCCATACAAAGTCGCTCTGCTTGCAGGAAGCACAAACTCTCCAGGCCCTTGCTATGGAGAGACAAAAGGAAGATATATGCCACCATTGGCTGAATTAGGAGATTCCAGTGGAGATCACAGCCCCTCCCCTCACCTGAGGGCCTGGCTGCTAATAAAGGCAATTGGAAACACCTGCTACCACTTGGGGCCTGAGGACATACTCAGGAATCCCTCCAGGAGCTAGCAGGCTGGCAGACCTCCTGAACCCGGGATAGCTGTGCTCCTAGTTGGGAGGGCCTTCGGGCGAGAGGTGAGAATATTTTCTAGATACAAGAAAGAACTTCAGGTTTCAAAAGGTTTTGAAACCCCTGGAGGCACTTGGAAAAGACATTTCACAGCCATCAAAACACCCTCATTCTGAACCCTGGAGCTTCTGTTTTGCATGGAAAATCTGGACACTGGTGTGGCCATCAGTACCACAGAAACTTTATATTCGCCCCAATAGAGGGAAAGCACAATGTGTGTGCCATGGTGGTAGAGTTTCACTTCTCTTGACCAGGGCTCTCATGGAATAAGGACAAGAATTCTGTGCAGGAAAATGAGGAGGCTGCATTTAGGCTCAGTGTCAGCCATAGGGCCCTGGAGAATAGGAGTCAAGCACAGAGTGCCTGGACAGCTGCAGCTGGAGATGGACATATGCCTGTTACCTGCAGCAGGAACACTTTATTCTCAGCTCCCCTCTGTACTACACCATATGCATGAGACTAAGTAATCCAAAGGGCAAAGAAAGGAAAATTTCCACACCAGGAAGTCAGAGATCACGATGCATGCACTGACTTCCAATAAGGGCCCAGTTAAGAGGGCACCGAGAGACAGTCAGGGAGACAGAATTACAGTGACAGAAAAGGACTGAAATTCTGGCCCTATGTTGATCAAGTCAGAGCAATGAAGACAAACCCTCCATGCCCATGCATACTTCTTACAAGTAACATTGTTATTTTATGTTTGTGAGGAAAGGTTACACTTAAAAACATCTAGGTCTTAGCCCACTCTGAGAAGCAACACTTGGCCTGCAGCCCACTCTCCAAAACTGCCCTCGCCTCTAAAATTTGGAAGTAGTCTTAGTGATGCTCCAGCCAAGATGCAGGCTGGTGTATTGCATCTCCGTGGTCCAGCCTCAGACTGTGCTGTGTGCAGGGAACTGCACTATGTCTATTTCTTCTTTGATTTACTGTTTTGGGATAGGACTCGTTGGAGAAAGTGAGCAAGAGGGAAGTAGACGATTTGGCAGAGGTTGTTTTGCAGAGAGAGATTTGTGGAGTTATAAGAGGTATATGAATGGCTCTGTGAGATGTCTCTCATGACTTTCGCTCAGAAGGACCAAGTGTATCCGCATTCTTACCCTAATCCAGAGCTGTACAGGTCTCTAGCTAGAAAATATTTTCAGACCTCTACATGTTACATATATATATATATATATAATATATATATATATATATATATAGAGAGAGAGAGAGAGAGAGAGACTGATGTAGTCATTTTCTACAATGGATTCGATATTACAAACTGTGCATCAGGGGAAGAATTGTCCAAGGAGTAAACTCTCCAAATCATTAGCTATATGCAGCTACAACGGGACAGAGAGAAAAAGCTTGAGAAGGAACTCATCAAGGAGACTCTCCACATGGACAGGCACCACAAGTTTCCTAGTCTGGCAACACACACAGGGAAGCTGGTAGTTCCCAGTGCAAGCCTCAGGGCAAAAACCTCTCCCTCTTCAGTGTTTTTACATCTGAAAAGAAGAAAAGTGACCAAGGGCCAAAGAGAGCTACAATGGTGTCAATATTGAGCTGTAAATAAGAATGTACCAAGTGTTTTGCAAAAAATCACTTTATTATAAACTCTGAGTGATACTGGCATGGAAATGAGGAGACAGAATATGGCTTGTTTCAGAAAGACTTACAAACTGAGGCTCCAGTATCTGGGCCTGTCAGTAAAGTAATATATAAGTAAAATATTAACGAGCACAGACAGAGTGAGTGAGAGCCTCTGAGAGTCAGAGACAGAGAAGGCAAGAAGAGAAATAGAAGAGTTGGAAATAGACCAGATGTCAAAAACGTCCCACACTGTTTTCATACATGACTGGTTGAAACCTGGGTTGTAGAGATTGTAAGGCAGCAGTCTCATGTCCACAGACACCAGACAACCGGGATAGCTGTGCTCCTAGTTGGGAGGGCCTTGTGGCCAGAGTTGTGAATATTCCCTAGATACAAGAAAGAACTTCAGGTTTCAAAAGGATTTGAACCCATGAGGCACTTGGAAGAGACTTTTCACAGCCATCAAATCACCCTCTTTCAGAACCCTGGAAGCTTCCGTTTTGCATGGAAAATCTGGAAACTGGTGTGGCCATGAGTACCACAGATCCTTTACATTGGGCTCAATAGAGGGAAAGCACAATGTGTGTGGCAGGGTGGTAGAGCTTCACTTCTCTGATCTGGGCTCTCATGGAATAAGGACAAGGGTGCGGTTCAGGAAACTGAGGAAGGCTGCATTTAGGCTGAGTGTCAGCCACAGGGCCCTGGAGAATGGGAGACAAGCACAGAAGGCCTGGACAGCTGCATCTGCAGATGGACATATGCCTGGAACCTGCAGCAGGAATGCTGTGTCCTCAGTTCCCCTCTGTACTACAACATATGCATGAGATTAAGTAATCCAAAGGGCAAAGAAAGGAAAATTTCAACACCAGGAAGACCGAGTTCACGATGCATGCACTGACTTCCACGAAGGGTCCAGGGAAGAAGGCACGTAGAGACAGTCAGAGAGACAGAATGACAGTGACTGAAAACTACAGAAATTCTCGCCCTGTGTTGATCAGTGCCAGAGAACTGAAGACAAACCCTCCATGCCCATGCATACTTCTTACAAGTGGCATTGTTATTTTATGTTTGTGAGGAAAGGTTACACTTAGAACATCTAGGTCTTAGCCCACTCTGAGAAGCAACACTAGGCCTGTATCCCACTCTCCAAAACTGCCTTTGCCTCTCCAAATGGGAAATAGTTTTAGTGATGCTCCAGCCAAATTTAGGCTGGCGTATTTCATCTCCCTGGTCCAGCATCAGCCAGTCCTGTGTACAGGGAACCACACTATGTCTATTTCTTCTTTGATTTACAGTTTTGGGATAGGACTCGGTGGACAACAAGAGCAAGAGGGAAGTAGATGATTTGGCAGCTGTAGTTTGTGCTGAGAGAGATTTGTAGAGTGACAAGAGGTAAACGAATGGCTCTGTGAGATATCTCTCATGACTGTGGCTCAGAAGTGCCAGGTGTATCCGCATTACTACCAGAATCCAGAGCTGTCCAGGTCTCTAGCTAAAATATATTTTCATACCTCTACATGTTACATATATATATATATATATATATATATATAGAGAGAGAGAGAGAGAGAGAGAGACAGAGAGAGAGAGAGAGCAAGAGACTGATGTAGTCATTTTCTACAATGGATGTGATATGACATTCAGACAATTGATTGGTAAAACATGGAGAGAAACTGTGCATCAGGAAAAGAATTGTCCAAAGGAGTAAAATCTCAAAATCATTAGCTATATGCAGCTCCAACGGGACCTAGCTCAAAAGGTTCGAGAAGGAACTCCTCCAGGAGACTCTCCACATGGACAGGCAACACAAGTTTCCTAGTCTGGCAGCACACACAGGGCAGCTGCTAGTTCCTTGTGCAAGCCTCAGGGAAAAAACCTCTCCCTCTTCAGTGTCTTTACATCTGAAAATAAGCAAAGTGACCAAGGGCCAAGGAGAGCTACAGTGGTGTCAATATTGACCTGTGAATCAGAATGTGCCAAGTGTTTTGCACAAAATCACCTGTTCCACAGTGATTCTGTTGTTCTCTCTGTCTCTCCCTCCCTCACACACACACACAAACACACACAAACACACACTCTCACAATTACACACACGCACACATCCATAGCGGCACAGGCACAAACGGAGTTATACAAATGCACAATGGACAGATTCTGCTAGGCAGGGCATTGGGTGAACCCTGCTTCGCACTTCCTGGAAACATGCCCAGCCTTTTAAGGCCAGCTCTGAACTCCCATTGTCGGGCTTACTTAGAAGGCCGTCAGACAGGGCACCAGCCATGCTCTTATATGCCAGAGGCCTAGGCTACGGCCAGAAACCCTGCCAGCAATATCATTGGCCAGTGTGCTAGGACACGCCCAGGAGTATCAAGGCCCCTAGTCAGTGATTCGCCAGCAACATTGAGCACCGCCCACACGGCCCTGCAGCACACTCATTGTGCAGCCGCAGAAAGGCCCGCCCACCAGCCACTACTGCTGGAAAGAGATGAGAATTCAAAAACCTCCTACACTGTGTTCATTGATGACAGGTTCAAAGCTAGCTTGTAGAGATTGTAAGGCATCAGCTCTCATGCCCACAGACCCCAGACAGCCCCAGCATTCACCATATGCTGTACTACCAGACCTGACAGTAATGTGTATGTGTGTGTGTGTCTCTGTCTGTCTGAGTCTGTGTGTGCTCAGAGCTCACATATAGTAGTCTCAGATTATGCGTGGGAAGGTAGCCAGCCTCACCTGCGACTTATGTACAGAGAACCTACCTGGTCAGGGCAAGCCAGCTAGCCCAGATTCTGGCTAAGCAAGAATGCACATGCAAAGGGACTCCCATGTCTCCCTCTCCTGAGTTCCCTATTCAATCCCATGCCTCACTATTATCCAAACACTGCCAATGGGGTAAGCTGGGGAACCCCTCAGAATTCAGGGGCAGGAGCCTGTGCAGGAGCCTGTCCACTCACGTTTCGCTGCCTACTCAGCCTCCAGACTCTCAGTCCACTGCTCAGGGCAACAGATTACAATCCCAGAATGAAGCCAGAAAGAGCTGTGTTTCAACATAGATGGGAACTGTGTTTGACCAAACAATAGTGGATGAACCCGAAACATCACACCTACCCTTTGTGTCCGGCTAAGGCAATTGCTCCTGTGGCCTCACAGTCCCTGATCATGGTGTCCTCCTGTCCACACATCACACTCAGAGAGATTCCCAGAAGTAGGCATGTATTAGTCTCCCATACAAAGTCGCTCTGCTTGCAGGATGCACAAATTCCCTGGGCCATTGCTATGGAGAGACAAAAGGAAGATGAATGCCTCCATTAGCTGAATTAGGAGCTTCCAGTGGAGATCAAAGCCCGCCCCTCACCTGAGGTCCTGGCTGCTGCTAATAAAGGCAATTGGAAACACCTGTTATCACTTGGGGCCTGAAGACATACTCAGGAATCCCTCCTGGAGCTAGCAGGCTGGCAGACCTCCTGACACAGGGATAGCTGTGCTCCTAGTTGGGAGGGACTTTGGGCCAGAGTTGAGAATATCCCCTAGAGAGAAGAAGGAACTTCAGGTTTCAAAAGGATTTGAAACCCCAGGAGGCACTTAGAAAAGACATTTCACAGCCATCAAAACACCCTCTTTCTGAACCCTGGAAGCTACCGTTTTGCATGGAAAATTTGGACACTGCTGTGGCCATTAGTACCACAGATCCTTTAAATTCGGTCCTATAGAGGGAAAGCACAATGTCTCCCAGGGTGGTAGAGTTTCACTTCTCTTCACCTGGGCTCTCATGGAATAAGGACAAGGATGTGGTGCAAGAAATTGAGGAGGGCTTCATTTAGGTAGAGTGTCCGCCTTAGGGCCCTGGAGAATGGGAGTCAAGCACAGAGGGCCTGGACAGCTGCAGCTGAAGATAGACAAATGCCTGTTACCTGCAACAGGAATGCTGTCTCCTCAGTTCCCCTCTGTACTACGCCATATGCACGAGACTAATCCAAAGGGCAAAGAAAGGAAAATTTCAACACCAGGAATACCGAGTTCACAATGCATGCATTGAATTCCACAAAGGGTCCGGGGAAGAAGGCACGTAGAGACAGTCAGAGAGACAGAATGACAGTGACTGAAATGGACATAAATCCTGGCCCTGTGTTGGTCAGTGCCAGAGCACTGAAGACAAACATTCCATGCCCATGCATACTTCTTATCAGTGGCATTGTTATTTTATGTTTGTGTGGAAATGTTACACTTAGAACATCTATGTCTTAGCCCACTCTGAGAAGCAACACTTGGCCTGCAGCCCACTCTCCAAAATGGCCCTTGCCTCTCCAAATTGGAAATAGTTTCAGTGATGCTCCAGCCAAATGCAGGCTGATGTATTTTATCTCCCTGGTCCAGCCTCAGCCTGTCCTGTGTGCAGGGAACCTCACTATGTGTATTTCTTCTTTTATTTACAGTTTTGTTATAGGACTCGGTGGACAAAAAGAGCAAACGGAAGTAGATGATTTAGCAGCTGTAGTTTGTGCTGAGAGAGATTTGTAGAGTGACAAGTGGTAAACGAATGGCTCTGTGAGATGTCTCTCATGACTGTTACTCAGAAGGGCCAGATGTGTCCATAATAATACCCGAATCCAGAGCTGTGCAGGTGTCTAGATAAAATATATTTTCAGACCTCTACATGTTATATATACATATATATGTATATATATATATATATATATATAGAGAGAGAGAGAGAGAGAGATAGAGAGAGAGACAGCAAGAGACTAATGTAGTCATTTTCTACACTGGATGCGATATGACAGTCAGACAATTGATTGCTAAAACCTCGAGAGAATCTGTGCATCAGGAAAAGAATTGTCCAAAGGAGTAAAATCTCCAAATCATTAGCTATATGCAGCTGCAATGGGACCTAGCTAAAAAGACTCGAGAAGGAACTCATCTAGGACAATCTCCACATGGACAGGCACCAAAAGTTTCCTAGTCTGGCAACACACACAGGGCAGCTGCTAGCTCCCAGTGCAAGCCTCAGGGCAAAAACCTCTCCCTCTTCAGTGTCTTTACATCTGAAAATAAGAAAAGTTTCCAGGGGCCAAGGAGTGCTACGATGGTGTCAATATTGACCTGTAAATCAGAATGTGCCAAGTGTTTTGCACAATATCACCTGTGTCACAGTGATTCTGTTTTTCTCTCTTTCTCTCCCTCCCTCACACACACACAAACACACACAAACATACACTCTCACAGTTACACTCACGCACACATCCACAGAGGCACAGGCTCAAAAGGAGTTATACACATGCACACTGGATAGCTTCTGCAAGGCAGGGCCCTGGGTGAACCCTGCTTCGCACTTCCTGGAAGCACGCCCAGCCTTTTAAGGCCAGTTCTGAGCTCCCATTGTCGGGCTTACTTCAGAAGGACTGCAGACAGGGCACCAGCCATGCTCTGATATTCCAGAGGCCTAGGCCACGCCCAGAAACCCTGCCAGCAATATCATTGGCCAGTGTGCTAGGACACGCCCAGGAGTGTCAAGGACCATAGACAGTGATTGGCGAGCAACATTGAGCAAAGCCCACACGGCCCTGCAGCACGCTCATTGGGCAGCCTCTGGAAGGCCCGCCCACCAGCCACTTCTTCTAGAAAGAGATGAGATTTCAAAAACCTCCTGCACTGTGTTCATTGATGACAGGTTCAAAGCTGGCTTGAAGAGATTGTAAGGCAGCAGCTCTCATGCCCACAGACCCCAGACAGCCCCAGCCTTCACCATATGCTGTACTACCAGACCTGCCAGAAATGTGTGTGTGTGTGTGACTGTCTCTATTTCTGTGTCTGTGAGTGCTCAGAGCTCACCTATAGTAGTCTCAGAGAATGGGTGGGAAGGTAGCCAGCCTCACCTGCAACTTATGTAAAGAGAACCTAGCTGGTCATGGTTAGCCAGCTAGCCCAGATTCTGGCTAAGCAAGAATGCACATGCAAAGTGACTCTCATGTCTCCCTCTCCTAAGTTCCCTATTCAATCTCATGCCTCACTATCATCCAAACAAAGCCAATATGGTAAGCTGGGGCACCCGTTAGAATTCAGAGGCAGGAGCCTGTCCAGTCACGTTTGAGTGGCTACTCTGCCTCCAGACTCTCAGTCCACTGCTCAGGGCAGGAGATTACAAGCCCAGAATGAATCCAGAAAGTGCTGTGTTTCAACATAGATGGGAACTGTATTTGACCAAACAATAGTGGATGAACCCTGCCTCTCAACCTACCCTTTGGGTCTGGCTAAGGCAATTGCTCCTGGGGCCCCCAAAATCCCTGATCATGGTGTCCTGGTGTCCACACATGACACTCAGAGAGATTCCCAGAAGTAGGCATGCATGAGTGTCCCATACAAAGTCACTCTGCTTGCAGGAAGCACAAACACCCTATGCCCTTGCTATGGAGAGAAAAAAGGAAGATGGATGCCTCCATTGGCTGAATTCAGAGCTTCCAGTGGTGATCACAGCCCCGCCCCTACCTCAGGGCCTGGGTGCTGCTAATAAAGGCAATTGGAAACACCTGTTACCACTTCGGGCCTGAGGACATACTCAGGAAACACTCCAGGAGCTAGCAGGCTGGCAGACCTCCTGACACCGGGATAGCTGTGCTACTAGTTGGGAGGGCCTTCGGGCCAGAGGTGAGAATATTCCCTAGATACAAGAATGAACTTCAGGTTTCAAAAGGATTTGAAACCCTAGTATGCACTTGGAAAAGACATTTCACAGCCATCAAAACACCCTCTTTAAGGACCCTGGAAACTTCCGTTTTGCATGGAAAATCTGCACACTGCTGTTGCCATAAGTACCACAGTTCCTTTACATTCGGCCCAATAGAGGGAAAGCACAATGTGTTGCCAAGGTGGTAGAGTTTCACTTCTCTTGACCTGGGCTCTCATGGAATAACAACAAGGATGGTGTGCAGGAAATTGAGGAGGGCTGCATTTAGCCACTCCAAGAAGCAACATTTGGCCTGCAGCCCACTCTCCAAAACTGCCCTTGCCTCTCCAAATTTTAAATAGTTTTAGTGATGCTCCAGCCAAGATGCAAGCTGGCGTATTTCATTTCCCCCGTCCAGCCTCAGCCTGTCCTGTGTGCATGGAACTGCACTATGTCTATTTCTTTTTTGATCTACAGTTTTGGGATAGGACTCGGTGGACAAAAAGAGCAAGAAGGAAGTAGATGATTTGGCAGCTGTAGTTTGTGCTGAGAGAGATTTGTAGAGTGACAAGAGTTAAACAACGTCTCTGTGAGATGTCTCTCATGACTCTGGCTCAGAAGGGCCAGGTGTATCCTCATTACTACCCTAATCCAATGCTGTGCAGGTCTCTAGCTAAAATATATTTTCAGACCTCTACATGTTATATATATATATATATATATATATATATATATATATATATATATAGAGAGAGAGAGAGAGAGAGAGAGAGAGAGATAGCGCAAGACACTGATGTAGTCATTTTCTACAATGGATTCGATATGACATTCAGACAACTGATTGCTAAAACCTGGAGAGAAACTGCATCAGGAAAAGAATTGTCCAAAGGAGTAAAATCTCCAAATCATTAGCTATATGCAGCTCCAAAGGGACGGAGCGAAAAAGGCTCGAGAAGGAACTCATCCAGGAGTCTCTCCACATGGACAAGCACCACAAGTTTCCTAGTCTGGCAACACACAAAGGGCAGCTGCTAGTTCCTTGTGCAAGCCTCAGGGCAAAAACCTCTCCCTCTTCGGTGTCTTTACATGAAAATAAGAAAAGTGACCAAGGGACAAGGAGAGCTGCAATGGTCTCAATATTGAGCTGTAAATCAGAATGTGCCAAGTTTTTTCAACAAAATCACCTGTGCCACAGTGATTCTGTTGTTCTCTCTGTCTCTCCCTCCCTCACACACACACCCACACACAAACACACACTCTCACAATCACAGACACGCACACATCCACAGAGGCACAGGAACAAACGGAGTTATACACATACGCACTGGACATTTTCTGCAAGGCAGGGCCCTGGGATGAACACCCCTCGGAATTCAGGGTAATGAGCCTGTCCAGTCACGTTTGGCTGACTTATCAAGCCTCCTGAATCTCAGTCCACTGCTCAGGGCAGCAGATTACAAGACCAGAAAGAGCTGTGTTTCCCCCTCTGTACTACGCCATATGCATGAGACTAAGTAATCAAAAGGGCAAAGAAAAGAAAATTTCAACACCAGGAAGACCCAGTACAGTTTTGGGATAGGACTTCGTGGACAAAAAGAGCAAGAGGGAAGTAGATGATTTGGCAGCTGTTGTTAGTGCTGAGAGATATTTGTAGAGTGACAAGAGGTAAACGAATGGCTCTGTGAGATGTCTCTCATGACTGTGGATCAGAAGGACCAGATGTATGCGCATTACTACCCTAATCCAGAGCTGTGCAGGTCTCTAGCTAAAATATATTTTCAGACCTCTACATGTCATATATATATATATATATATATATATATATATATATATATATATATATATGGAGAGAGAGAGAGAGAGAGAGAGAGAGGGAGAGAGAGAGAGATAAAGAGCAAGACACTGATGTAGTCATTTTCTACAATGGATGCGATATGACATTCAGACAATTGATTGCTAAAACGTGGAGAGATTGATTGCTAAACTGCTTATCAGGAAAAGAACACTCAAGTAAAATGTATAAGTTTCATGGGTGGAAGGGAGAAGTGTTAAGTTTCTGGCATTTGAAGGAGAGAAGTGCCTAGAGCAGATCGATAGTTACATGGACAATGAAGGGAGCATGGGTTGGAGGCACAACTGGTGGAGATGCCAGGGAACTATGTGGAAGCCCAAGACCCCGTTTTGAGCCCCTGGTCACCACTTACCCAGCTAGGGAAAAGCTGGGCTAGTGGCAAATCAGAACTGCAGCTGTCTCTCTGTCTAATTTCCTGCTTGGGCCCTCCTCTCAATTTATGACTGTTTCCTTCTCCTCAATAAGAAAGTTAAAACTGATGTACAGAAATACAGGGAAAGTGGGAAAAATTACCCCCCTGCCCACTATTACATTTAACTGTTGAATGTAAACCATTCATCCCATAAGAAAGAACAGAATAAATATTTGTGAGTTTAAAAACATTGTATGTTAAATAGGGAACATTATTTAGAGCCATGCAATACTAATCCATTGCGCATTTGATGTCACTGTCAAAAACAGTGCAGTAGTAGTTGTAGCAGTGTGTAGTATCTGAAAAAGGAAATGTATTGTGTGTCAAATATTCCCTTCAATTATAAGAGAAAATCTATCAGGCAGAAGAAAAGACCCCTCATGTGATATTGGACTAAATAAATAAATAAATAAATAAATAAATATGCAAAGAAATGGGGATGATCTAGGAGGATTTAAAAAAACAACACCACAGGAAGACCTGATTACAGCAGAAATATCGAAAATGTCTGCTGAGAAACAGAGGGCTGCTTCAAAACTTCCCTGACACTTCAGGGTCCAGGCAAATTAAGAATTCCCGAGAATGAAAAGAAAGGCACATGTATTGAAGCTTACAGAAGAAAATGGAGGCAAGTTCTGTGCTATGATAATTACAATGAGGATATTGATAGAAAGGCTATTGGAAATGCTCCTGGAAGGCTTATAATTTATAATTGTAGTGAATCCTTCTCAAACTATGTGACCAATTAATTAAGAATAAGGAGGCTGTTATAAATGTGGTAATTCTGCATTAAGATCAAATAAAAAGGTCAACAATTCTAAAAATGACTGATATATATATATATATGTATATATATGTACATATATGTAAGTCTATCTTTATTATAGACTCTGAGGGATACTTGCATGGCTATGCGGAGACATAACATGACTTGTGCCAGAGAGACTTACAAAGGTGAGGCTCCAGAAACCTAGGTGAAATTGCCAACAAAACAAGCCAAAGCTCTGCAGTGCCCTGGTGACTCTCTTTGTATATCAGGGCATGCAAGTAAAATAAGTATATAAGTAAAATATTAATGAGTACAGACAGATTGAGTGAGAGCCTGTGAGAGTCAGAGACAGAGAAGGCAAGAAGAGAAATAGAAGAGTGGGAAAGAGACCAGAAGTCAAACACCTCCCACACTGTTTTCATACATGACAGGTTCAAAACTGGGTTGTAGAGATTGTAAGGCAGCAGTCTCACGTCCACAGATCCCAGACCACCCCAGCATTCACCATTTGTGTGTAGTATTTACGACACGAAATGTATTATGAGTGTAAACTTCCCTTCAATTATAAGAGAAAAACCTATCAAGCAGAAGAAATGACACCTCATGTAATATAAGACTAAATAAATACATAAATATGCAAATAAATGGGGATGATCTAGGAGGATTTGAAAAAAATTAAAAAATAAAAACAAAAAGCAAAAGAAGACCTTATTACAGCAGAAAATGGAAACCATCTGCTGAGAAACAGAGGGCTGCTTCAAAAATTCAGAGACACTTCAGAGTCCAGGGAAATTAAGATTTCAGGAGAATGAAAAGAAAATCATATGTACTGAAGCTTAAACTAGAGATAGGAGACAAGTTCTGTACTGTGATAATTACAATAAGGATGCTGATAGAAATGCTATTAGAAATGCTACTGGAAGGTTCTATTATTTATAATTGTATTGAATCCTGCTTCAACTAGGGAGACAATAATTAATGAAAAAGGAAGCTGTTATAAATGTGTTAATTCTGATGAAGTTCAATTACATAGGTCGACATTTCTATAAATGAGATATATATAAATATATATATATATATCCTCCATGCCCATGCAGACTTCTTACAAGTGGCATTGTTATTTTATCGTTGTGAGGAAAGGTTACACTTAGTACATCTAGGTCTTACCACACTTCGAGAAGCAACACTTGGCCTGCAGCCCACTCTCCAAAACTGCCCTTGCCTTTCCAAATTTTAAGTAGTTTTAGTGATGTTCCAGACAAGATGATGGCTGACATATTTCATCTCCCTGGTCCAGCCTCAGCCTGTCCTGTGTGCAGGGAACTGCACTATGTCTATTTCTTCCTTGATTTACAGTTTTGGGATAGGACTCTGTGGAAAAAAGAGCAAGAGGGAAGTACATGATTTGGAAGCTGTAGTTTGTGCTGAGAGAGATTTGTAGAGTGACAAGAGGTAAACGAATGTTCTGTGAGATGTCTCTCATGACTGTGCTCTGAAGGACCAGGTATATCTGCATTACTACCCGAATCGAGAGCTATGCAGGCCTTTAGCTAAAATATATTTTCAGACCTCTAAATCATATATATATATATATATATATATAGAGAGAGAGAGAGAGAGAGAGAGAGAGAGAGAGAGAAAGAGAGAGCAAGACGTTTTCTACAATGGATGCAATATGACATTCAGACAATTGATTGTTAAACCTGGAGAGAAACTGTGCATCAGAAAAAGAATTGTCCAAAGGAGTAAAATATCCAAATCATTCGATATATGCAGCTCCAACGGGACATAGGGAAAAAGGCTTGAGAAGGAACTCATACAGGAGACTCTCCACATGGACAGGCACCACAAGTTTCCAAGTCTGGCAAGACACACAGGGCAGCTGCTAGTTCCTTGTGCAAGCCTTAGGGCAAAACCTCTCCCTCTTCAGTGTCTTTACATCTGAAAAGAAACATAGAGTCCAAGCGCCAAGGAGAGCTACAATGGTGTCAATATTGAGCTGTAAATCAGAATGTGCCAAGTGTTTTGCACAAAATCTCCTGTGCCACAGTGATTCTGTTGTTCTCTTTCTCTCCCTACCACACACATACACACACAAACTAACACAAACACACACTCTCACAGTCACACGCACACATCCACAGAGGCACAGGCACAAACGGAGTTATACACATGCGCACTGGACAGCTTCTGTAAGGCAGGGCCCTCGGCTGAAACCTGCTTCGCACTTCCTGAAAGCGCGCCCAGCCTTTTAAGGCCAGCTCTGAGCTCCCATTTGCGGGCTTCCTTCAGAAGGCTGCTCTCTGAGTTCGGCCCTCGCAACTTCACCTCTGTTCTCATTGGCCAGCTCTTGGTCCATGCCCCTTATGGTGATGTTCTTCTTCTCTACTTGGCCATCAGTCTCTATGAATACACATTGGGCACTCCCCTCAGGCTCAGAGGGCACGCTCTCTTAGACCCGCCCCTGGGGACTGTCTGCTGTCCTCTGAGGCCCTGTTTCTGCCAACACTACCCAACAGCTCCTGTCTGGACCCATCCTTAGGACACTGCCTGCTTGAGCTAGGCTGGCCATGCTCTTGGGGCACACCCATAAACACTGTGTCCACTCTCGTAGCCCAGTGCCTCATTGCACTTGCCCCATGGAGCCTTAGTTCCTCACTGGTGCTGCCCTCTTGTGGACACACAGTAGAATGCAGCTGAGCACAGGGATTCACAAGCTCCCAGTAGAGTCATCCCAGACAAAGAGAGAAACCCCTTCCACTTGCAAAGCCAAATGGGGGATCTCCCCACCCCACAGGAAAGAACAGATGTCTAGGGCACTCTACGTCAATTTCAACCTTGCTGTCCATGGGCCACAAATTCCAGAGTCTCCTCATTCCACAGAATCACTACACTCAACTATGGGCTATGCTGCCACCTTGTGGACACACAGCAGAATGCAGCTGAGCTCCCCCATGCCACTCCTCTTTGAGTCTACACAGATAATTACACAAAGCATGGGAATAGCAAAGGAAAGAACCCATCTGAGGACCACCTGTAAGAATGCACACCAGTGTCCAGAAAATCCAATGTGCCATTCATATTTGAAAAACCACGTGTGCAGTGGAAACTTCCTTTGTCATACACCACCCAGTTCCTAAGAATCTGTGTCAGGAATAAAGAAACAACAGCGGTAATCATAACTGAAACACACTTATGTACATTTACACACACACACACACACACACGCTCCCACAGAGACGCACACACTTTTCCCTGCTCCAACAATGTGACTAACTGTTTATGAATAAGGAGGCTGTTATAAATGTGATAATTCTGCATTAATATCAGATAAAAAGGTAAACAATTCTAAAAATGACTGATATATATATATATATATGTATATATATGTATATATATATGTACATATATGTAAGTGTATCTTTATTATAGACTCTGAGGGATACTGGCATGGCTATGAGGAGACAGAGTATGGCTTGTGCCAGAGAGACTTACAAAGCTGAGGCTCCAGAAACCTAGGTGAAATCACCAAAAAAACAGCCAGAGATCAGCAGTGTCCTGGTGATTCCCTTTGTATATCTGGGCCTGTCAGTAAAATAATGTATAAGTAAAATATTAATGAGTGCTGACAGAGTGAGTGATAGCCTGTGAGAGTCAGAGACAGAGGAGGCAAGAAGAGAAATAGAAGAGTGGGAAAGAGTGTTAATTCTGATAAAGATCAATTACATAGGTCGACAATTCTAAAAATAATATATATATATATGTATATGTTTATTATAAAGTCTGAGAGATACTGCCATGGATATGAGGATACAGAATATGGCTTGTGTCAGAGAGTCTTACATACCGGAGGCTCCAGTAGCCTAGGTGAAATCACCAAAACAACAAGCCAGAGCTCAGCAGTGCTCTGGCAACTCACTTTGTATATCTGGGACTGTCAATAAAATAAGGATATAAGTAAAATATTACTGACTGCAGACAGAGTGAGTGAAAGCCTGTGAGAGTCAGAGACAGAGAAGGAGAGAAAAGAAATAGATGAGTTGGAAAGTGAACAGAAGTCAAAAACCTCCTACACTGTGTTCATTGATGACAGGTTCAAACCTGGCATGTTGAGATTGTAAGGCAGCAGCTCTCATGCCCACAGACCCAAACAGCCCCATCCTTCACCATATGCTGTACTACCAGACCAGACATTAATGTGTGTGTGACTGTGCGTCTGTCTGTCTGTCTGCGTGTGTCTGTGTGTGCTCAGAGCTCACCTATAGTAGTCTCAGACCATTGGTGTCAAGGTAGACAGCCTCACCTGCAACTTATGTACAGAGAACCTAGCTGGACAGGTCAAGCCAGCTAGCCCAGATTCTGGGTAAGCAAGAATGCAAATGCAAATGGACTCTCATGTGTCCCTCTCCTGAGTTTCTGATTCAATCCCATGTCTCACTATCATCCAAAAAGTGACAATGGGATAAGCGGGGGCACCCCTCAGAATTCAGGGGCATGATCCTGTCCAATAAGGTTTGGCTGTCTACTCAGGCTCCTTCATCTCAATGATGCATTCACTTTATACAATGGATTCAATATGACATTCAGAAAATTGATTGCTAAAACCTCCAGAGAAACTGTGCATCAGGGAAAGAATTGTCCAAAGGAGTAAATAATCAAATCATTAGCTATATGCCGATCCATCAGGATATATCGAAAAAGGCTCGAAAATGAACTCATCCAGGACACTCTCCACATGGACAGGCACCACAAGTTTCCTAGTCTCAGAGCATGGGTGGCAAGGTAGCCAGCCTCACCTGCAACTTATGTACAGAGAACCTAGCTGGTCAGGGCAATCCAGCTAGCCCAGATTCTGGCTAGGCCAGAATGCATATGCAAAGGGACTCTCATGTATAAATCTCCTGAGTTCCCAATTCAATCCCATGCCTCACAATCTATCATCCAGGGGAAGCTGTTGTCCACACATCAAACTCAGAGAGATTCCCAGAAGTAGGCATGCATGAGTGTCACATACAAACTCTCTACTTGCAGGAAGCACAAACATCCCGGGCGCTTGCAATGGACAGACGAAAGATGGATGCCTCCATTGGCTGAATTCGGAGCTTCCAGTGGAGATAACAGCCCCGCCCCTCATCTGAGGGCCTGGATGCTGCTAATAAAGGCAATTGGAAACACCTGTTACCACTTGGGACCTGAGGACATACTCAGGAATCCCTCCAGGAACTAGCAGGCTGGCAGACCTCCTGACCCCGGGATAGCTGTGCTCCTAGTTGGGTGGCCCTTCTGGCCAGATGAGAGAATATTCCCTAGATACAAAAAAGAACTTCAGGTTTCAAAAGGATTTGAAAACCCCATGAGACACTTGGAAAAGACATTTCACAGCCATCAAAACACTCTCTTTCAGAACCCTGGAAGCTTCCTTTTTGCAGGGAAAATCTGGACACTAGTGTGGCCATCAGTACCACAGATCCTTTACATTCGGCTTAATAGAGGGAAAGCACAATGTGTCTGCCAGGGGGATAGAGTTTCACTTCTCTTAACCTGGTCTCTCATGGAATTAGGACAAGGACGCTGTGCAGGAAGGTGAGGAGGGCTGCATTTAGGCTGAGTGTCAGCCTCAGGGCCCTGGAGAATGGGAGTCAAGCACAGAGGGCCTGGACAGCTGCAGCTGCAGATGGACATATGCCTGGAACCTGCAGCAGCAACGCTGTCTCAGCAGTTCCCCTCTGTACTACACCAAGTGCAGGAGACTAGATAATCCAAAGGACAAAGAAAGGAAAATTTCAACACCTGGATGACTGAGTTCACGATGAATGCACTGACTTCCATTAAGGGCCCAGGAAAGAAGGCAGGTAGAGACAGTTAGAGAGACAGAATGACAGAGACAGAAAATGACTGAAATTCTGGCCCTTTGTTGATCAGTGCCAGAGCTCTGAAGACAAACCCTCCAAGCCCATGCATACTTCTTACAAGTGGCATTGTTATTATATGTTTGTGAGGAAAGCTTAGACTTAGAACATCTAGGACTTAACCACTCTGAGAAGCAACACTTGGCCGGCAGCCCTCTCTCGAAATTGCCCGCGCCTCTCCAAATTGGATGTAGTCTTAGTGATGCCATAGCCAAGATGCAGGCTCGCGTATTGCATCTCCCTGGTCCAGACTCAGCCTGTGCTGTGTGCAGGGAATTGCACTATGTCTATTTCTTCTTTGTTTTTCAGTTTTGGGATAGGACTCGGTGGGCAAAATGAGCAAGAGGGAAGTACATGATTTGGCAGTGGTAGTTTGTGCTGAGAGAGATTTGTAGAGTGATAAATGATATCGCTCTGTGACATGTCTCTCATGACTGTGGCTCTGAAGGGCCAGGTGTATCTACGTTACTACGCTAATACAGAGCTGTGCTGTTTTCTAGCTAAAAATATTTTCAGACCTCTACAAGTTACATATATATATATATATATATATATATATATATATATATATAGAGAGAGAGAGAGAGAGAGAGAGAGAGAGAGGGAGAGAGACACTGATATAGTTATTTTCTACAATGGATTCGATATGACATAAAGACAATTGATTTCTAAAACCTGGAGATAAACTGTGCATCAGGAAAAGAATTGTCCAAAGTAGTAAAATCTCCAAATCATTACCTATATGAAGATCCAAAGGGACCAATCGAAAAAAGGCTCGAGAAGGAAGTCATCCAGGAGACTCTCCACATGCACAGGCACCACAAGATTCCTAGTCTGGCAACACACACTGGGCAGCTGCTAGTTCCCAGTGCCAGATTCAGGGCAAAAACCTCTCCCTCTTCAGTGTCTCAGAATACAAAAACCTCCTACATTGTGTTCATTGATGACAGGATCAACCCTGGTTTGTAGAGATTGTAAGGCAGCAGCTCTCATGCCCACAGAGCCCAGACAGCCCCAGCCTTCACCATATGCTGTACTACCAGACCTGACAGTAATGTGTGTGTGTGTGTGTGTGTGTGTGTGTGTCTGTCTATTTGTCTAACTGTGTTTGTCTGTGTGTGCTTAGAGCTCACCTGTAGTATTCTCAGAGCATGGGAGGCAAGGTAGCCAGGCTCCCCTGCAACTTATGTACAGAGAACCTAGCTTGTCAGGGCAAGCCAACTAGCCCAGATTCTGGCTAAGCAAGAATGCATATGTAAAGGGCCTCTCATGTCTAAATCTCCTGATTTCCCTATTCAATCCCATGCCTCACTATATATCATCCAAAAACTGGCAACGGGGGAAGCTGGGGAACCCTTCAGAATTCCGGGGCATGAGCCTGTCCAGTCACGTTTGGCTGCCTACTTAGCCTCCAGGCTCTCAGTCCACTGCTCAGGGCAGCAGATTCCAAGCACAGAAAGTACCCAGAAAGAGCTGTGTTTCAACATAGATGGGAACTGTGTTTGACCAAACAATAGTGGATGAACCCAGTCCCTTACACCTACCCTTTTGGTCCGGCTAAGGCAATTTCTCCTGTGTCCTTACATCCCTGATCATGGTCTCCTGGTGTCCAAACATCACAATCAGAGAGATTCCCAGAAGTAGGCATGCATGAGTGTCCCATACAAAGTCTCTTTGCTTGCAGGAAGCACAAACTCCCCGGGCCCTTGCTATGGACACACAAAAGAAAGACGGAAGCCTCCATTGGCTGAATTCGGTACTTCCAGTGGAGATCACAGCCCCGAACCTCAGCTGAGGGCCTGGATGCTGCTAATAAAGGCAATTGGAAACACCCGTTACCACTTGGGCCCTGAGGACATACTCAGGAATCCCTGCAGGATCTAGCAGGCTGGCAGACCTCCGGACCCCGGGATAGCTGTGCTCCTAGTTGGGTGGCCCTTCTGGCCAGACGTGAGAATATTCCCTAGATACAAGAAAGAACTTCAGGTTTCAAAAGGATTTGAAAACCCCATGAGGCACTTGGATAAGACATTTCACAGCCATCAAAACACCCTCTCTCAGAACCCTGGAAGCTTCCTTTTTGCATGGAAAATCTGGACACTGGTGTGGCCATCAGTACCACAGATCCTTTACATTCGGCTTAATAGAGGGAAAGCACAATGTGTCTGCCAGGGGGATAGAGTTTCACTTCTCTTAACCTGGTCTCTCATGGAATTAGGACAAGGACGCTGTGCAGGAAGGTGAGGAGGGCTGCATTTAGGCTGAGTGTCAGCCTCAGGGCTCTGGAGAATGGGAGTCAAACACAGAGGGCCTGGACAGCTGCAGCTGCAGATGGACATATGCCTGGAACCTGCAGCAGCAACGCTGTCTCAGCAGTTCCCCTCTGTACTACACCAAGTGCAGGAGACTAGATAATCCAAAGGACAAAGAAAGGAAAATTTCAACACCTGGATGACTGAGTTCACGATGCATGCACTGACTTCCAGTAAGGGCCCAGGAAAGAAGGCACGTAGAGACAGTTAGAGAGACAGATGACAGAGACAGAAAATGACTGAAATTCTGGCCCTTTGTTGATCAGTGCCAGAGCACTGAAGACAAACCCTCCAAGCCCATGCATACTTCTTACAAGTGGCATTGTTATTATATGTTTGTGAGGAAAGCTTACACTTAGAACATCTAGGACTTAACCACTCTGAGAAGCAACACTTGGCCGGCAGCCCTCTCTCGAAAATTGCCCCCGCCTCTCCAAATTGGATGTAGTCTTAGTGATGCCATACCCAAGATGCAGGCTGGCGTATTGCATCTCCCTGGTCCAGACTCAGCCTTTCCTGTGTGCAGGGAATTGCACTATGTCTATTTCTTCTTTGATTTTCAGTTTTGGGATAGGCCTCGGTGGGCAAAATGAGCAAGAGGGAAGTAGATGATTTGGCAGTGGTAGTTTGTGCTGAGAGAGATTTGTAGAGTGATAAATGATATCGCTCTGTGAGATGTCTCTCATGACTGTGGCTCTGAAGGGCCAGGTGTATCCACCTTACTACCCTAATACAGAGCTGTGCTGTTCTCTAGCTAAAAATATTTTCAGACCTCTACAAGTTACATATATATATATATATATATATATATATATATATATAGAGAGAGAGAGAGAGAGAGAGAGAGAGACAGAGAGAGACACACGATATAGTTATTTCCTACAATGGATTCGATATGACATAAAGACAATTGATTGCTAAAACCTGGAGATAAACTGTGTATCAGGAAAAGAATTGTCCAAAGGAACAAAATCTCCAAATCATTAGCTATATGCAGATCCAAAGGGACCGATCGAAAAAGGCTCGAGAAGGAAGTCATCCAGGAGACTCTCCACATGCACAGGCACCACAAGTTTCCTCCTCTGGCAACACACACAGGGCAGCTGCTAGTTCCCAGTGCCAGATTCAGGGCAAAAACCTCTCCCTCTTCAGTGTCTCAGATGACAAAAACTTCCTACCCTGTGTTCATTGATGACAGGATCAACTCTGGCTTGTAGAGATTGTAAGGCAGCAGCTCTCATGCCCACAGACCCCAGACAGCCCCAGACTTCATCATATGCTGTACTACCAGACCTGACAGTAATGTGTGTGTGTGTGTGTGTGTGTGTGTGTGTGTGTCTGTTTGTCTGACTGTGTGTGTCTGTGTGTGCTTAGAGCTCACCTGTATTAGTCTCAGAGCATGGGTGGCAAGGTAGCCAGCCTCACCTGCAACTTATGTACAGAGAACCTAGCTGTTCAGGGCAAGCCAGCCAGCCCAGATTCTGGCTAAGCAAGAATGCATATACAAAGGGACTCTCATGTCTAAATCTCCTGATTTCCCTACTCAATCCCATGCCTCACTATCTATCATCCAAAAACTGGCAACGAGGGAAGCTGGGGAACCCTTCAGAATTCAGGGACATGAGCCTATCCAGTCACGTTTGGCTGCCTACTTAGCCTCCAGGCTCTCATTCCACTGTTCAGGGCAGCAGATTCCAAGCACAGAAAGTACCCAGAAAGAGCTGTGTTTCAACATAGATGGGAACTGTGTTTGACCAAACAATAGTGGATGAACCTGGTCCCTTACACCTACCCTTTGGGTCTGGCTAAGGCAATTGCTCCAGTGGCCTTACATCCCTGATCATGGACTCCTGGTGTCCACACATCACACTCAGAGAGATTCCCGGAAGTAGGCATGCAGGAGTGTCCCATACAAAGTCTCTCTGCTTGCAGGAAGCACAAACTCCCCGGGCCCTTGCTATGGACAGACAAAAGAAAGACGGAAGCCTCCATTGGCTGAATTCGGTTCTTCCAGTGGAGATCACAGCACGGAACCTCACCGGAGGGCCTGGATGCTGCTAATAAAGGCAATTGGAAACACCTGTTACCACTTGGGCCCTGAGGACATACTCAGGTATCCCTCCAGGAACTAGCAGGCTGGCAGACCTCCGGACCCCGGGATAGCTGTGCTCCTAGTTGGGTGGCCCTTCTGGCCAGACGTGAGAATATTCCCTAGATACAAGAAAGAACTTCAGGTTTCAAAAGGATTTGAAAACCCCATGAGGCACTTGGAAAAGACATTTCACATCCATCAAAACACCCTCTTTCAGAACCCTGGAAGCTTCCGTTTTGCATGGAAAATCTGGACACTGGTGTGGCCATCAGTACCACAGATCCTTTACATTCGGCTTAATAGAGGGAAAGCACAATGTGTCTGCCAGGGGGATAGAGTTTCACTTCTCTTCACCTGGTCTCTCATGGAATTAGGACAAGGACGCTGTGCAGAAAGGTGAGGAGGGCTGCATTTAGGCTGAGTGTCAGCCTCAGGGCCCTGGAGAATGGGAGTCAAGCACAGAGGGCCTGGACAGCTGCAGCTGCAGATGCACATATGCCTGGAACCTGCAGCAGCAAGGCTGTCTCAGCAGTTCCCCTCTGTACTACACCAAGTGCAGGAGACTAGATAATCCAAAGGACAAAGAAAGGAAAATTTCAACACCTGGATGACTGAGTTCACTATGCATGCACTGACTTCCAGTAAGGGTCCAGGAAAGAAGGCACGTAGAGACAGTTAGGGAGACAGAATGACAGAGACAGAAAAGGACTGAAATTATGGCATTTGTTGATCAGTGCCAGAGCACTGAAGACAAACCCTCCAAGCCCATGCATACTTCTTACAAGTGGTATTGTTATTATATGTTTGTGAGGAAAGCTTACACTTAGAACATCTAGGACTTAACCACTCTGAGAAGCAACACTTGGCCGGCAGCCCTCTCTCAAAAATTGCCCCCGCCTCTCCAAATTGGATGTAGTCTTAGTGATGCCATAGCCAAGATGCAGGCTGGCGTATTGCATCTCCCTGGTCCAGACTCAGCCGGTCCTGTGTGCAGGGAATTGCACTATGTCTATTTCTTCTTTGATTTTCAGTTTTGGGATAGGACTCGGTGGACAAAATGAGCAAGAGGGAAGTAGATGATTTGGCAGTGGTAGTTTGTGCTGAGAGAGATTTGTAGAGTGATAAATGATATCGCTCTGTGACATGTCTCTCATGACTGTGGCTCTGAAGGGCCAGGTGTATCCACCTTACTACCCTAATACAGAGCTGTGCTGTTCTCTAGCTAAAAATATTTTCAGACTTCTACAAGTTACATATATATATATATATATATATATATATATATATATAGAGAGAGAGAGAGAGAGAGAGAGACACTGATATAGTTATTTTCTACAATGCATTCGATATGACATAAAGACAATTGATTGCTAAAACCTGGAGATAAACTTTGCATCAGGAAAAGAATTGTCCAAAGGAGTAAAATCTCCAAATCATTAGCTTTATGCAGATCCAAAGGGACCGATCGAAAAAGGCTCGAGAAGGAAGTCATCCAGGAGACTCTCCAAATGCCCAGGCACCACAAGTTTCCTAGTCTGGCAACACACACAGGGCAGCTGCTAGTTCTCAGTGCCAGATTCAGGGCAAAAACCTCTCCCTCTTCAGTGTCTCAGAATACAAAAACCTCCTACACTGTGTTCATTGATGACAGGATCAACCCTGGCTTGTAGAGATTGTAAGGCGGCAGCTCTCATGCCCACAGACCCCAGACAGCCCCAGCCTTCACCATATGCTGTACTACCAGACCTGACAGTAATGTGTGTGTGTGTGTGTGTGTGTGTGTGTCCGTCTGTTTGTCTGACTGTGTGTGTTTGTGTGTGCTTAGAGCAAACATGTAGTAGTCTCAGAGCATAGGTGGCAAGGTAGCCAGCCTCCCCTGCAACTTATGTACAGAGAACCTAGCTGGTCAGGGAAAGCCAGCTAACCCAGATTCTGGCTAAGCAAGAATGCATATGCAAAGGGACTCTCATGTCTAAATCTCCTGATTTCCCTATTCAATACCATGCCTCACTATCTATCATCCAAAAACTGGCAACGATCGAAAAAGGCTCGAGAAGGAAGTCATCCAGGATACTCTCCACATGCACAGGAACCACAGGTTTCCTAATCTGGCAACACACACAGGGCAGATGCTAGTTCCCAGTGCCAGATTCAGGGCAAAAACCTCTCCCTCTTCAGTGTCTCAGAATAAAAAAAAACCTCCTAGACTGTTTTCATTGATGACCGGATCAACCCTGGCTTGTAGAGATTGTAAGGCAGCAGCTCTCATGACCACAGACCCCAAACAGCCCCAGCTTTCACCATATGCTGTACTACCAGACGTGACAGTAATGTGTGTGTGTGTTTTTGTGTGTGTCGGTCTCTCTCTCTCTGTGTGTGTGTTCAGAGCTCACCTGTAATAGTCTCAGAGCATAGATGTCAAGGTAGACAACCCCAACTGCAACTTATGTACACAGAACCTAGCTGTTCAGGGTAAGCCAGCTAGCCCAGATTCTGGCTAAGCAAGAATTCCAGAGAACTATATGGAATCCCAGGACCCCATTTTGAGCCCCTGGTCACCTCTTACCCAGCTAGGGAAATGCTGGGCTACTGGTAAATCAGAGCTGCAGCTGTCTCACTGTCTCTCTTCCTGCTTGGGACCTGCTCTATCAATTTAAGACTGTTTCCTTCTCCTCAATAAGAAAGTTACAACTGATGTACAGAAATACAGGGAAAGTGGGAAAAATTAGCCCCCTTGCCCACTATTACATGTAACTGTTGACTGTAAACCATTCATCCCCCAAGAAAGAACAGAATTAATATTTGGGAGGTTAAAAAATTGTAGGTTAAATAGTGAGCATTCTCTAGAGCCATGCAATACTAAACCATTGTGCATTGGATGTCACTGTCTAAAACAGTGCAGTCGTAGTTGTAGTAGTGTGTAGTATCTGCAAAAGGAAATGTATTGTGTGTCAGAAGTTCCCTTCAATTATAAGAGAAAATCTATCAGGCAGAAGAAATGACCCCTCATGTGATATGGGACTAAATAAATAAATATGCAAATAAATGGGGATGATCTATGAGGATTTGAAAAAAAAAAAAAAATAAAAACAAAGACCACAGGAAGACCTGATTACAGCAGAAAAATAGAAAACCTCTGCTGAGAAACAGAGGGCTGCTTCAAAAATTCCATGACACTTCAGGGTCCAGGCAAATTAAGAATTACTGAGAATGAAAAGAAATGCATACATATTGAAGCTTACACTAGAAAATGGAGGCAAGTTCTGTGCTATGATAATTACAATAAGGATACTGATAGAAAGGCTATTGGAAATGATCCTGGAAGGTTTCTAATTTAAAATTGTAGTGAATCCTGCTCCAACTATGAGACCAATTATTTATGAATAAGGAGGCTGTTATAAATGTGGTAATTCTGCGTTAAGATCAAATAAAAAGGTCAACAATTCTAAAAATAACTGATATATATATATGTATATATATGTACATATATATATATATATATGTGTATCTTTATTATCAACTCTGAGGGATACTGGCATAGCTATGAGGAGACAGAGTATGGCTTGTGCCAGAGAGACTTACAAAGCTGAGGATCCAAAAACCTAAGTGAAATCGCCAACAAAACAAGCCAGAGCTCAGCAGTGCCCTGGTGACTCTCTTTGTATATCTGGGCCTGTCAGTAAAATAATATATAAGTAAAATATTAATGAGTGCAGACAGAGTGAGTGAGAGCCTGTGATAGACAGAGACAGAGAAGGCAAGAAGAGAAATAGAAGAGTTGGAAAGAGACCAGAAGTCAAAAACCTCCCACACTGTGTTCATACATGACAGGTTCAATCCTGGGTTGTAGAGATTGTAGGCAGCAGTCTCATGTCCACAGACCCCAGACAACTCCAGCCTTCACCATATATGTGTAGTATTTACCAAAGGAAATGTATTGTGAGTGTAAACTTCCCTTCAATTATAAGAGAAAAATCTGTCAAGCAGAAGAAATGACCCCTCTTGTAATATAGGACTAAATAAATAAATAAATAAATATGCAAATAAATTTGGATGATCTGGAGGATTTGACAAAAATTAAAAATGAATACAAAAAGCACAAGAAGACCTGATTAGAGCAGAAACATAGAAACCATCTGCTGAGAAACAGAGGGCTGCTTCAAAAATTCTGAGACACTTCAGAGTCCAGGGAAATTAAGATTTCAGGAGATTGAAAAGAAACTCATATGTATTGAAGCTTACACTAGAGAAAGGAGGCAAGTTTTGTACTATAATAATTACAATAAGGATGCTGATAGAAATGTTATTAGAAATGCTACTGGAAGGTTCTATTATTTATAATTGCATTGAATCCTGCTCCAACTATGTGACCAATTATTAATGAAAAAGGAAGCTGTTATAAATGTGCTAATTCTAATTAAGATCAAATACATAGGTTGACAATTCCAAAAATGACAGATATATATATATATATGTATATTTATATATGTGTATATATATATGTATATGGATTTATATCTTTATTATTAACTCTGAAACATACTGCCATGGATATGAGGAGACAGAATATGGCTTGTGTCAGAGAGACTTACAAAGCTGAGGCTCCAGTGGCCTAGGTGAAATCACCAACAAAACAAGCCACAGCTCAGCAGTGCTCTGATAACTCTCCTTGTATATCTGGGCCTGTCAATAAAATAAGGATATAAGTAAAATATTACTGAGTGCGGATAGAGTGAGTGAGAGCCTGTGAGAGTCAGAGACAGAGATGGCGAGAAGAGAAATAGAAGAGTTGGAAAAAGACCTGAAGACAAAACCCCCCTAGACTGTGTTCATTCATGACAGGTTCAAACCTGGGTTGTAGAGACTGTAAGGCAGCAGCTCTAATGCCCACAGACCCCAGACAACCCAAGCCTTCACCATATGTGTGTAGTATTTGCCACAGGAAATGTATTGTGCATCAAAAGTTCCCTTCAATTATAAGAGAAAATCTATCAAGCAGAAGAAATGTCCCCTCATGTGATACCTGAGCAAATACATAAATATACAAATAAATGGGGATAATCTAGGAGGACTTGAAAAAATAAAAAAAAAAATGAAAACAAAAACCTCAAGAAAAACCTGATTAGAGCAGAAACATAGAAACCATCTGTTGAGAAACAGAGGGCTGCTTCAAAAATTCCCTAACACTGCAGGGTCCAAGGAAATTAAGATTTCCAGAAAAAGAAAACAAACACATACGTTTTGAAGCTTACACTAGAAAAAGGAGGGAAGTTCTGGGCTATGATAATTACAATAAGTTTGCCGATAGAAAGAGGATTAAAAATGCTACTGGAAGGTTCTATTATTTATAATTGTATTGAATCCTGATCCAACTATATGGCCAATAATTTCTGAAAACCTAGGCTGTTATAAATGTGGTAATACTGAATTAAGGTCAAATACATAGGTCGACAATTCAAAAAATAACAGATATATAAATATATCTATCTATCTATCTATATATATATATATGTATGTATCTCTTTATTAGAAACTCTGTGTGATACTCGCATGGAAATGAGGAGACAGAATATGGCTTGTGTCAGAAAGACTTACAAACTGAGGCTCCAGTAGCCTAGGAGAAATTGCCAACACAACAAACCAGAACTCAGCAGTGCTCTGGTAACTCTTTGTATATCTGGGCCTGTCAGTAAAATAAGTATATAAGTAAAATATAAATGAGTGAAGACTCAGTGTATGAGAGCATGTGAGAGTTAGAGACAGAGAAGGCGAGAAGAAATAGATGAGTAGGAAAGAGACCAGAATTCAAAAACCTCCTACACTGTGTTCATTGATGACAGGTTCAAAGCTGGCTTGTAGAGAATGTAAGGCAGCAGTTCTCATGCCCACAGACCCCAGACAGCCCCAGCCTTCACCATATGGTGTACTACCAGACAGGACATTAATGTGTGTGTGTCTGTGTCTGTGTGTGCTCAGAGCTCACCTATAGTAGTCTCAGAGCATGGGTGGGAAGGTATCCACCCTCATCTGCAACTTATGTACAGAGAACCTAGCTGGTCAGGGTAAGCCAGCTAGCCCAGATTCTGGCTATGCAAGAATGCACATGCAAAGGGACTCTCATGTCTCCCTCTCCTGAGTTCCCGATTCAATCTCATGTCTCACTATCATCCAAACACTGTCAACGTGTTAAGCCGGGGCACCCCTTAGAAATCAAGGGAAAGAGTCTGTCCAGTCACGTTTGGATGCCTTGCTATGGAGGAATAAAAGGAAGATGGATGCCTCCAATGGCTGGATTAGGAGTTTCCAGTGGATATCACAGACCCGCCCCTCACCTTAGGGCCTGGCTGCTGCTAATAAAGGCAATTGGAAACACCTGTTACAACTTGGGGCCTGAGTGGACAAAATAGCAAGAGTGAAGTTGATGATTTGGCAGCTGTAGTTTGTGCTGAGAGAGATTTGTAGAGTGACAAGAGGTAAAAGAATGGCTCTGTGAGATGTCTCTCATGACTGTGGCTCAGAAGGGCCAGGTGTATCCGCATTACTACCCGAATCCAGAGCTGTGCAGGTCTCTAGCTAAAATATATTTTCAGACCTCTACATGTTATATATATATATATATATATATATATATATATATATATATATATATAGAGAGAGAGAGAGAGAGAGAGAGAGAGAGAGAGGGAGAGCATGACACTGATGTATTCATTTTCTACAATGGATGCGATATGACAATTGATTGCTAAAACCGGGAGAGAAACTGCATCAGGAAAATAATTGTCCATAGGAGTAAAATCTCCAAATCATTAGCTATATGCAGATCCAAAGGGACCTAGCTGAAAAGGTTCGAAAAGGAACTCATCCAGGAGACTCTCCACATGGACAGGCACCACAAGTTTCCTAGTCTGGCAACACACAAAGGGCAGCTGCTATTTCCCAGTGCAAGCCTCAGGACAAAAACTTCTACCTCTTCAGTGTCTTTACATCTTAATATAAGAAAAGTGACCAAGGGCCAAGGAGAGCTACAATGGTGTCCATATTGAGCTGTAAATCAGAATGTGCCAAGTGTTTTGCACAAAATCATGCGTGCCACAGTGACTGTGTTGTACTCTCTCTCTCTCCCTCCCTCACACAAACACAAACACACACAAACACACACTCTCACATTTACACACACGCACTCATCCACTGGGGCACAGGCACAAACGGAGTTATACACATGCACACTGGACAGCTTCTACAAGGCAGGGCCCTGGGTGAACCCTGCTTCACACTTCCTGGAAGCACGCCCAGCCTTTTAAGGCCAGCTCTGAGCTCCCATTATCAGGCTTACTTCAGAAGGCCCTCAGACAGTGCACCAGCCATGCTCTGATATGCCAGAGTCCTAGGCCACGCCTAGAACGCCTGCCATCAATATCATTGGACAGTGTGCTAGGACACGCCCAGGAGTGTCAAGGCCCCTAGTCAGTGATTGGCCAGAAACCTTGAGCACCGCCCACACGGCCCTGCAGCACTCTCATTGGGCAGCCTCTGGAAGGCCTACCCAACAGCCACTTCTGCTGGAAAAAGATGAGAATTCAGAAACCTCCTACACTCTGTGAATTGATGACAGATTCAAACCTGGCTTCTAGAGATTGTAAGGCAGCAGCTCTCATGCCCACAAACCCCAGATAGCCCCAGCCTTCTCGATATGCTGTACTACCAGACCTGACATTAATGTGTGTGTGTGTGTCTGTCTGTCTGTCTGTCTGTGTGTTCTCAGAGCATGGTTGGGAAAATAGCCAGCCTCTCCTGCAACTTATGTATACAGAACCTAGCTGGTCAGGACAAGACAGCTAGCACAGATTCTGGCTAAGCCAGAATGCACATGCAAAGGGACTCTCATGTCTCCCTCTCCTTAGTTCCTGATTCAATCTCATGCCTCACTATCATCCAAACACTGCCAACAGGGTAAGCTGGGGCACCCCTCTGAATTCAAGGGTGGGAGCATGTCCAGTCACGTTTGGCTGCCTACTAGCCTCCAGACTCTCAGTCCACTGCTCAGGCAGCAGATTACAAGACCAGAATGAACCCAGAAAGAGCTGTGTTTCAACATAAATGTGAACTGTGTTTGACCAAACAATAGTGGATGAACCAGGTCCCTTACACCTACCCTTTGGGTCCGGCTAAGGCAATTGCTCCTGTGGCCTCACAATCCCTGATCATGCTGTTCTGGTGTACACACATCATACTAAGAGAGATTCCCAGAAGTAGGCATGCATGAGTGTCCCATACAATGTTGCTCTGCTTGCAGGAAGTACAAACTCCCCTGGTCCTAGCTATGGACAGACAAAAGAAAGATGGATGTCTCCATTTGCTATATTCTCAGCTTCCAGTGGAGATCACAGCCCCGCACCTCACCTGAGGGCCAGACTGATGCTATAAAGTCAATTGGAAACACCTGTTACCACTTGGGCCCTGAGGACATACTCAGGAATCGCTCCAGGAGCTAGCAGGCTGGCAGACCTCCTGACACCGGGATAGCTGTGCTCCTAGTTGGGAGGGCATTCTGTATCCGCATTCTTACCCTAATCCAGAGCTGTGCAGGTCCCTAGTTAAATTTTTTTTCAGACCTCTACATGTTACATATATGAATATATATATATATATATATATATATATATATATATATATAGAGAGAGAGAGAGAGAGAGAGAGAGAGAGATAGACACTGATGTAGTCATTTTCTACAATGGATTAGATATGACATTCAGACAACTGATTGATAAAATATGGAGAGAAACTGTGCATCAGGAAAACAATTTTCCAAAGGAGTCAAATCTCAAAATCATTAGCTATATGCATCTCCAATGGGACAGAGCAAAAAAGGCTTGAGAAGGAACTCTTCAAGGAGACACTTCACATGGACAGGCACCATAAGTTTCCTAGTCTGGCAACAGACACAGGGCAGCTGGTAGTTCCCAGTGCATACCTTAGGGCAAAAACCTCTCCCTCTTCAGTGTTTTACATCTGAAAAGAAGCAAAGTGACCAAGGGCCAAAGAGAGCTTCAATGGTGTCAATATTGAACTGTAAATCAGAATGTACCAAGTATTTTGCAAAAAAATCGCTTTATTATAAACTCTGAGTGATACTGGCATGGAAATGAGGTGACAGAATATGGCTTGTGTCAAAGACTTACAAACTGAGGCTCCAGAAGCCTCGGTGAAATCCCCAACACAACAAGCCAGAGCTCAGCAGTGCTCTGGTAGCTCTCTTTGTATATCTGGGCCTGTCCGTAAAAATATATATGTATATATAAGTAAAATATTAATGATTGAAGACAGAGTGTGTGAGAGCATGTGAGAGTTAGAGACAGAGAAGGCGAGAAGAGAAATAGATGAGTTGGAAAGAGACCAGAATTCAAAAACCTCCTACACTGTGTTCATTGATGACAGGTTCAAACGTGGCTTTAGAGATTGTAAGGCAGCAGCTCTCATGCCCACAGACCCAGACAGCCCCAGAGTTCACCATATGCTGTACTGCCAGACATGACAGTAATGTGTGTGTGTGTGTGTATCTGTCTGTCTGTGTGTGTCTGTGTGCTCAGAACTCACCTATAGTAGTCTCAGAGCATGGGTGACAAGGTAGCCAGCCTCACCTGTAACTATGATAAGACAGCTAGACCAGATTCTGGCTAAGCAAGAATGCATATACAAAGGGACTGTCATGCCTCTCTCTCCTGAGTTCCCGATTCAATCTCATGCCACACTATCATACAAAAACTGCCAACGGGGTAAGCTGGGGCACCCCTCATAATTCAGGGGCAGGACCCTGTCCAGTCACATTTGGCTGCATACTCAGCCTCCAGGCTCCCTGTCCACTTCTCAGTAGACAACAGAATACAAGTCGCTCTGCTTGCAGGAAGCACAAACTACCCGGGCCTTTGCTATGGAGAGACAAAAGGAAGATGGATGCCTCCATTGGCTGAATTAGGAGTTTCCAGTAGAGATAACAGCCCCGCCCCTCACCTGAGGGCCTGGCTGCTGCTAATAAAGGCAATTGGAAACACCTGTTACCACTTGGGACCTGAGGACAAAATATTCAGGAATCCCTCCAGGAGCTAGGAGGCTGGCAGACCTCTGGACCCCAGGATAGCTGTGCTCCTATTGGCAGGGCCTTCTGCCCGGAGGTCTGAATGTTCTCTAGATACAAGAAAGAACTTCAGGTTTCAAAAGGATATGAAACCCCAGGAGGCACTTGGAAAAGACATTTCCATGCCATCAAAACACCCTCTGTCAGAACCCTGGAAGCTTCCGTTTTGCGTGGAAAATCTGGACACTGGTGTGGCCATCAGTACCACAGCTCCTTTACATTTGGCCCTATAGAGGAATAGCACAATGTGTGTGTCAGAGAGATAGAGTTTCACTTCTCTTGACCTGGGCTCTCATGGAATAAGGACAAGGATGCGGTGCAGGAAATTGAGGAGGGCTGCATATAGACTGAGTGTTAGCCTCAGAGCCCTAGAGAATGGGAGACAAGCACAGAGGGCCTGGGCAGCTGCAGCTGGAGATGGACATATGCCTGTTACCTGCAGCAGGATCGCTGTCTCCTAAGTTCCCCAAAGTACTATGCCATATGCAGGAGACTGAATAATCCAAAGTCACGTTTGGCTGCATACTCAGCCTCCAGGCTCCCTGTCCACTTCTCAGTAGACAGCAGATTACACGCCCAGAAAGAAGCCAGAAAGAGCTGTGTCTCAACATAGATGGGAACTGTGTTTGACCAAACAATATTGGATGAACCCGGCCCCTTACACCTCGCCTTTGTGTCCTGCTAAGGAAATTCCTCCTGTGGCCTCACAATCCCTGAACATGGTGTCCTGGTGTCCACACATCACACTCAGAGAGATTCCCAGAAGTATGCATCCATGAGTGTCCCATACAAAGTCGCTGTGCTTGCAGGAAGCACAAACTCCCCGGGCCCTTGCTATGGAGACTCTAAAGGATGATGGATGCCTCCAATGGCTGAATTAGGAGCTTCGAGTGGAAATCAAGCACCACCCATCACCTGACCACCTGGATGCTGCTAATAAAGGCAATTGGAAACAACTTTTACACTTGGGCCCTGAGGACAGACTCAGGAATCCTCCAGGAGCTAGCAGGCTGGCAGACCTCCTGACCCAGGGATAGCTGTGCTCCGAGTTGGGCGGCCCTTCTGGCCAGACGTGAGAATATTCCCTAGATACAAGAAAGAACTTCAGGTTTCAAAAGGATTTGAAACCCCAGGAGGCACTTGGAAAAGACAATTCACAGCCATCAAAACACCCTCTTTCTGAACCCTGGAACCTTCCGTTTTGCATGGAAAATCTGGACACTGGTGTGGCCATCAGTACCACAGATCCTTTACATTCTGCCCAATAGAGGGAAAGCACAATGTGTGTGACAGGGTCGTAGAGTTTCACTTCTCTTGACATGGGCTCTCATGGAATAAGGACAAGGATGTGGTGCAGGAAATTGAGGAGGGCTACATTTAGGCTGAGTGTCAGCTACAGGGCCCTGGAGAATGGGAGTCAAGCACAGAGGGCCTGTACAGCTGCAGCTGTAGATGGACATATGCCTGTTACCTGCAGCAGAAACGCTGTCTCCTAAGTTCTCCTCTGTACTGCGCCATAAGCATGAGACTAACTAAACCAAAGGGCAAAGAAAGGAAAACTTCAACACCAGGAAGACCAAGTTCACGATGGATGCACTGACTTCCACAAAGGGTCCAGGGAAGTAGGCACATAGAGACAGTCAGAGAGAGAGGAAAGACAGTGACTGAAAAGGACAAATTCTGGCCCTGTGTTGATCAGTGCCAAAGCACTGAAGACAAAACCTCCATTCCCATTCATACTTCTTACAAGTGGCATTGTTATTTTATGTTTTTGAGGAAAGGTTACATTTAGAACATCTAGGTCTTAGCCCACTCTGAGAAGCAACACTTGGACTGCAGCCCACTCTCCAAAACTGCCCTTGCCTCTACAAATTGGAAGTAATTTTAGTGATGCTCCAGCCCAATGCAGGATGGTGTATTTCATCTCACCGGTCCAGCCTCAGCCTGTACTGTGTACAGGGAACTGAACTATGTCTATTTCTTCTTTGATTTACAGTTTTGGGATAGGACTCGGTGGACAAAAAAGCAAGAGTGAAGTAGATGATTTGGCAGCCATAGTTTGTGCTGAGAGAGATTTGTAGAGTGACAAGAGATAAACGAATGGCTCTGTGAGATGTCTCTCATGACTGTGGCTCAAAAGGGCCAGGTGTATTCGCATTATGACCTGAATCCAGAGCTGTGCAGATCTCTAGCTAAAATATATTTCAGACCTCTACAATATATATATATATATATATATATATATATATATATATATATATAGAGAGAGAGAGAGAGAGAGAGAGAGAGAGAGAGAGAGAAAGACACTGATGTAGTCATTTTCTACAATGGATGCGATATGACATTCAGACATTGATTTCTAAAACCTGGAGAGAAACTGTGTATCATGAAAAGAACACTCAAGTAAAAGGTCAAAGTTTCATAGGTGGAGGGGAGAAGTGTTAAGTTTCTGACATATGAAGGTGAGAATTGCCCAGAGCTGATCGATAGTTACATGGACAATGAAGGGAGCATGGGTTGGAGGAACAGCAGGTGGACATGACAGGGAACTATATGGAAGCCCAGGACCCCGTTTTGAGCCCCTGGTCACCACTTACCCAGCTAGGGAAAAGCTGGGCTAGTGTCAAATCAGAACTGCAGCGGTCTCTCTGTCTCTCTTCCTGCTGGGGCCCTGCTCTCTCAATTTATGACTGTTTCCTTCTCCTCAGTAAGAAAGTTACAAATGATGTACAGAAATACAGGGAAAGTGGGAAAAATTACCTCTGTGTCCACTATTACATGTAACTGTTGACTGTAAAGCATTCATCCCCCAAGAAAGAACAGAATAAATATTTGTGAAGTTAAAAACATTGTAGGTTAAATAGTGAATATTCTTTAGAGCCATGCAATACTAATCCATTGTGCATTGGATGTCACTGTCAAAAACAGTAGTAGTTGTTATAGTGTGTAGTGTCAGCAAAAGGAAATGTATTGTGTGTCAAAAGTTCCCTTCAATTATAAGAGAAAATCTATCACGAAGAAGAAATGTCCCCTCATGTGATATGGGACTAAATAAATAAATAAATAAATATGCAAATGAATGGGGATGATCCAGGAGGATTTGAAAAAATTAAAAACAAAAACCACAGGAAGACCTGATTACAGCAGAAATATAGAAAACATCTGCTGAGAAACATAGGGCTGCTTCAAAATTTCCCTGACACTTCAGGGTCCAGGCAAATTAAGAATTCCTGAGAATGAAAAGAAAGGCGTACGTATTGAAGCTTACACAAGAAAATGGAGGCAATTTCTGTGCTATGATAATTACAATGAGGATACTGATAGAAAGGCTATTGGAAATGCTCCTGGAAGGTTTATTATTTATAATTGTAGTGAATCCTGCTCCAACTATGTGACCAATTATTTAAGAATAAGGAGGTTGTTATAAATGTGGTGATTCTGCATTAAGATCAAATAAAAAGGTCAAAAATTCTAAGAATGACTGATATATATATATATATATATATACTTATACATATATGTAAGTGTATCTTTATTATAGACTCAGAGGGATACTGGCATGGCTATGCGGAGACAGAGTATGGCTTGTGCCAGAGAGACTTACAAAGCTGAAGCTCCAGAAACCTAGGTGAAATCGCCAACAAAACAAGCCAGAGCTCAGCAGTGGCCTGCTGACTCTCTTTGTATATCAGTGCCTGTCAGTAAAATAAATATATAAGTAAAATATTAATGAGTACAGACAGAGTAAGTGAGAGCCTGTGAGATTCAGGGACAGAGAAGGCAAGAAGAGAAATAGAAAAGTGGAAAAGAGACCAGAAGTCAAAAACCTCCAAGACTTTGTTCATACATGACAGGTTCAAACCTGGTTTGTAGAGATTGTAAGGCAGAAGTCTCACATCCACAGACCCCAGACCACCCCAGCCTTCACCATATGTGTGTAGTATTTACGACACGAAATGTATTGTGAGTGTAAACTTCCCTTCAATTATAAGATAAAAATCTATCAGGCAGAAGAAATGACCCCTCATGTAATATAGGACTAAATAAATAAATACATATGCAAATAAACGGGGATGATCTAGGAGGATTAGAAAAAAATGAAAAATAAAAACAAAAGCACAATACGAGCTTATTACAGCAGAAAATGGAAACCATCTGCTGAGAAACAGAGGGCTGCTTCAAAAATTCTGAGACACTTCAGAGTCCAGGGAAATTAAGATTTCAGTAGAATGAAAAGAAACTCATATGTACTGAAACTTACACTAGAGATAGGAGGCAAGTTCTGTACTATGGTAATTACAATAAGGATGCTGATAGAAATGCTATTAGAAATGCTATTGGAATGTTCTATTATTTATAATTGTATTGAATCCTGCTCCACCTAGGTGGACAATTATTAATGAAAAAGGAAGCTGTTATAAATGTGTTAATTCTGATAAAGGTCAAATACATAGGTCGACAATTCTATACATGATATATATATATATATTTATATTCATATATATGGATGTATATGTTTATTATAAAGTCTGAGATATACTGCCATGGAAATGAGGAGACAGAATATGGCTTGTGTCAGAAAAACTTACAAAGCTGTGACTCCAGTAGCCTAGGTGATATCACCAACAAAACAAGCCAGAGCTCAGCAGTGCTCAGGTAACTCTCTTTGTATATCTGGGCCTGTCAGTAAAATAAGTATATAAGTAAAATATCAATCAGTGAAGACAGAGTGTATGAGAGCATGTGAGAGTTAGAGACAGAGAAGGCGAGAAGAGGAATAGATTAGTTGAAAAGAGACCAGAAGTCAAAAACCTCCTACACTGTGTTCATTGATGGCAGGTTCAAACCTGGCTTGTAGAGATTGTAAGGCAGCAGCTCTCATGCCAACAGACCCCATACAGCCCCAGCCTTCACCATATGCTGTACTAAGAGACCTGACAGTAATGCCTGTGTGTCTGCCTGTCTGTCAGTCTGTGTGTGTCTGTGTGTGCTCAGAGCTCACCTATCTTAGTCTCACAGCATGGGAGTCAAGGTAGCCAGACACACCTGCAACTTATGTATAGAGAACCTAGCTGGTCAGGGCAAGCCAGCTAGCCCAGATTCTGGCTAAGCAAGAATGCACATGCAAAGGTACTCTCATGTCTCCCTCTCCTGAGTTCCTGATTCAATCCCATGCCTCACTATCATCCAAACACTGCCAATGGGGTAAGCTGGGGCACCCCACAGCATTCAGGGGAATGAGCCTGTCCAGTCATGTTTGGCTGCCTAATCAGCCTCCAAACTCTCAGTCCACTTCTCAGGGCAGCAGATTTCAAGCCCAGAAAGAGCTGTGTTTCAACATAGATGGGAACTGTGTTTGACCGAAGAATAGTGGATGAACCAGGCCCCTTACACCTACCCTTTGTGTCCAGCCAAAGCAATTGCTCCTGTGTCCTCACAATCACTGATCATGGTGTCCTGGTGTCCTCACATCACACTCAGAGAGATTCCCAGAATTAGGCATGCATGAGTGTCCCATACAAAGTCGCTCTGCTTGCAGGAAGAACAAACTCCCAGGGCCCTTGCTATGGAGAGACAAAAGCAAGATGGATGCCTCCATTGGTGGAATTAGGAGATTCCAGTGGAGAACATGGCCCCACCACTCTCCTGAGGGCCTGGCTGCTGCTAATAAAGGCAATTGGAAACACCTGTTACCTCTTGGGACCTGAGGACATACTCAGGAATCCCTCCAGGAGCTAGCAGGCTGGCAGACCTCCTGACCCCGGGATAGCTGTGCTCCTAGTTGGGAGGGCCTTTGGGCCACAGGTGAGAATATTCCCTAGATACAAGAACGAACTTTAGGTTTCAAAAGGATTTGAAACCCCAGGAGGCACGTGGAAAAGATATTTCAAAGCCATCAAAACACCCTATTTCTGAACCCTGAAAGTTTCCGTTTTGCATGGAAAATCTGGACACTGTTCTGGCCATCAGTATCACAGATCCTTTACATTTGGCCCAATAGAGGGAAAGCACAATGTGTGTACTAGGGTGGTAGGGTTTCACTTCTCTTGACATGGGCTCTCATGGAATAAGGACAAGGATGTGGTGCAGGAAATTGAGGAGGGCTGCATTTAGGCTGAGTGTCAGCCACAGGGCCCTGGAGAATGGGAATCAAGCACAGAAGGCATGGACAGCTGCAGCTGGAGATGGACATATGCCTGTTACCTGTAGCAGGAAAGCTGTCTCCTCAGTTCCCCTCTGTACTACGCCATATGTACCAGACTAAATAATCCAAAGGGCAAAGAAAGGAAAATTTCAACACCAGGAAGACCGAGTTCACAATGCATGCTATGACTTCCAGGAAGGATCCAGGGAAGAAGGCACGCACAGACAGTCAGAGAGACAGAATCCAGTGACTGAAAAGGACATAAATTCAGGCCCTGTGTTGTTCACTGCCAGAGCACTGAAGACACCCCTCCATGCCCATGCATACTTCTTACAAGTGGCATTGTTATTTTATGTTTGTGAGGAAAGTTTACACTTAGAACATATAGGTCTTAGACCACTCTGAGAAGCAACCCTTGGCCTTCAGCCCACTCTCCAAAACTGCCCTTGACTCTCCAAATTGGAAGTAGTTTTAGTGATGCTCCAGCCAATGTAGGCTGGCGTATTTCATCTCCCCGGTCCAGCCTCAGCCAGTCCTTTGTGCAGGGAACTGAACTATGTCTATTTCTTCTTTGATTTACAATTTTAGGATAGGACTCGGTGGACAAAAAGAGCAAGAGTGAAGTAGATGACTTGGCAGCTGTAGTTTGTGCTGAGATAGATCTGTAGAGTGACAAGAGGAAAACGAACGGCTCTGTGAGATGTCTCTCATGACTGTGGCTCAAAGGGCCAGGTGTATCCGCATTACTACCCGAATCCAGAGCTGTGCAGGTCTCTAGCTGAAATATATTTTCAGAACTCTACATGATATATATATATATATATACATACATATATATACATACATATATATATATGTGTGTGTATATATATATATATATATATAGAGAGAGAGAGAGAGAGACCAAGACAATGATATAGTCATTTTCTACATTGGATGCGATATGACATTCAGACAATTGATTGCTAAAACCTCGAGAGAGAGAATCTGTGCATCTGGAAAAGAATTCTCCAAAGGAGTAATATCTCCAAATCATTAGCTATATGAAGCTCCAAGGGGACCTAGCGAAAAAGGCTCGAGAAGGAAGTCATCCAGGAGTCTCTCCACATGGACAGGCACCACAAGTTTACTAGTCTGGCAACACACACAGGGCACCTGTTAGTTCCCAGAGCAAGCCTCATGTCAGAAACCTCTCCGATTTCAGTGTCTTTATATCTGAAAATAAGAAAAGTGACCAAGGGCCAAGGAGAGCTACAATAGTGTCAATATTGAGCTGTAAATCAGAATGTGCCAAGTGTTTTCCACAAAATCACCTGTACCACAGCGATTCTGTTGTTCACTCTCTCTCTCCCTCCCTCACACACACACACACACACAAACACTCACAAACACACACTCTCACTGTTACACATCCACAGAGGCACAGGCACAAATGGAGTTATACACATGCACACCGGACAGCTTCTGCAAGGCAGGGCCCTGGGCTGAACCCTGCTTCGCACTTCCTGGAAACACGCCCAGCCTTTTAAGTCCAGCTCTGAGCTCCCATTGTCAGGCTTACTTCAGAAGGCCCACAGGCAGGGCACCAGCCATGCTCAGATATTCCAGAGGCCTAGGCCACGCCCAGACCTTCCCAGCAATATCATTGGCCAGTGTGCTAGGACACGCCCAGCAGTGTCAAGACCCCTAGTCAGTGATTAGCCAGCAACCTTGAGCACCGCCCACATGGCCCCACAGCACGCTCATTGGGCAGCCTCTGTAAGGCCCGCCCAACAGCCACTTCTGCTGGAAAGAGTGAGAATTCAAAAACCTCCTACACTGTGTTCATTGATGACTGGTTCACACCTGGTTTGTAGAGATTGTAAGGCAGCAGCTCTCATGCCCACAAACCTCAGGGATCCCCAGCCCTCACCATATGCTGTACTACCAGACCTGAAAGTAAAGAGTGTGTGTGTGTATCTGTCTGTCTCTCTGTCTGTGTCTGTGTGTGCTCAGAGCTCACCTATCGTAGAATCAGAGCATGGGTGGGAAGGTATCCAGCCTCACCTGCAATTTATGTACAGAGAACCTAACTGGTCAGGGCAAGCAAGCTAGCCCAGATTCTGGCTAAGCAAGAATGCACATGCAAAGGGACTCTCATGTCCCCCTGTCCTGAGTCCCCGATTCAATCTCATGCCTCACTATCATCGAAAAACTGCCAACAGGTTAAGCTGGGTCACCCGTCAGAATTCAGGGGCAGGAGCCTATCCAGTCACTTTTCGTGGACTACTCAGCCTCCAGACTCAGTCCGCTGCTCAGGGCAGCAGATTACAAGCCCAGAAAGTACCCAGAAACAGCTGTGCTTCAACATAGATGATAACTGTGTTGGACAAAACAATAGTGGATGAACCCGGTCCCTTACACCTACCCTTTGGGTCAGGCTTAGGCAATTGCTCCTGTGGCCTCCTGATCATGGTGTCCTGGTGTCCACACATAACACTCAGAGAGATTCCCAGAAGAAGGCATGCATGAGTGTCCCATACAAAGTCGCTCTGCTTGCAGGAAGCAGAAACGACCCGGGACCTTGCTATGGAGAGACAAAAGGAAGATGGATGCCTACATTTGCTGAATTAGGAGCTTCCAGTGGAGATCTCAGCCCCGCCCCTCACCTGAGGGCCTGGTTGCTGCTAATAAAAGTAAATGGAAACACCTTTTACCACTTGGAGCCTGAGGAGATACTCAGAAATCTCTCCAGGAGCTAGCAGGCAGACAGACCACCTGAATCTGGGATAGCTGTCCTCCTAAGTGGGAGGGCTTTTGGGCCAGAGGTGAGAATATACCCTAGATACAAGAACGAACTTCAGGCTTCAAAAGGATTTGAAATCCCATGATGCACTTGGAAAAGACTTTTCACAGCCATCAAAACACCCTCTTTCTGAACCCTGGAAGCTTCTGTTTAGCGTGGAAAATCTGGACACTGGTGTGGCTATCAGTACCACAGATCCTTTACATTCGGCCCAATATAGGGAAAGTAGAATGTGTGTGCCAGGGGGATAGAGTTTCACTTCTCTTGACCTGGGGTCTCATGGAATAAGGACAAGGATGCGGTACAGGAAATTGAGGAGGACTGCATTTAGGCTGAGTGTGAGCCATAGGGCCCTGGAGAATGGGAGTCAAGCACAGAAGTCGTGGATAGCTGCAGCTGGAGATGGACATATGCCTGTTCCCTGCAGGAGGAACGTTGTCTCCTCAGTTCTCCTCTGTACTATGCCATATGCACGAGACTAAATAATCCAAAGGACAAAGAAAGGAAAATATCAACACCAGGAGGACCGAGTTCACGATGCATGCACTGACTTCCACGAAGGGTCCAGGGAAGAAGGCACATAGAGACAGTCAGAGAGACAGAATGCCAGTGACTGTAAAGGACAGAAATTCTGGCCCTGTGTTGATCAGTGCCAGAGCACTGAAGACAAACCCTCCATGTCCATGCACACTTCTTACAAGTGGCATGGTTATTTTATGTTTGTGAGGAAAGGTTACACTTAGAAAATCAAGGTCTTAGCCCACTCTGAGAAGCAACACTTGGCCTGCAGCCCACTCTCCAAAACTGCCCTTGCCTCTCCAAATTGGAAGTACTTTTAGTGATGCTCCAGCCAAGATGCAGGTTGGCGTATTTCATCTTCTTGGTCCAGCCTCAGCCTGTCCTGTGTGCAGGGAACCTCACTATGTCTATTTCTTCTTTGATTTACAGTTTTGGGATAGGACTCCTTGGAAAAAATTAGCAAGAAGGAAGTAGATGATTTAGCAGCTGTAGTTTGTGCTGAGAGAGATTTGTTGAGTGACAAGAGGTAAACGAATGGCTCTGTGAGATGTCTCTCATGACTGTGGCTCAGAAGGGCCAGGTGTATCCGCATTACTACCCGAATCCAGAGCTGTACAGGGCTCTAGCTAAAATATATTTTCAGACCTCTACATGATTATATATATATATATATAATCATGTAGATTATATATATATGATTATATATATACATGATTATACATATACATGATTATATATATATATATAATCATATAAATATATATATATATATTTATATAGAAAGAGAGAGAGAGACAGCAAGACACTGATGTAGTCATTTTCTACAATGCATGCGATATGAAAGACAATTGACTGCTAAAACCTGGAGATAAACTGTGCATCAGGAAAAGAATTGTCCAAAGGAGTAAAATCTCCAAATCATTAGCAATATGCAGCTCCAATGGGACCTAACGAAAAAGGCTTGAGAAGGAACTCATCCAGGAGACTCTCCACATGGACAGGCACCACAAGTTTCCTAGTCTGGCAACACACACAGGGAAGCTGCTAGTTCCCAGAGCAAGCCTTAGGAAAAAATCTCTCACTCTTCAGTGTCTTTACATCTGAAAAGAAAAATAGTGTCCAAGGGACAAGAAGAGCTACAATGGTGTCAATATTGAGTAGTAAATTAGAATGTGCCAAGTGTTTTGCACAAAATCTCCTGTGACACAGTGATTCTGTTGTTATCTTTCTCTCCCTACCACACACATACACACACACAAACAAACACAAACACACACTCACAGTCACGCACCCACACATCCACAGAGGCACAGGCACTAATGGAGTTATACACATACGCACTGGACAGCTTCTGCAAGCCCTGGGCTGAACCCTGCTTTGCACTTCCTAGAAGCATGTCTGCCTTTTAAAGCCAGCTCTGAGCTCCCATTGGCGGGCTACCTTTAGAAGGCTGCTCTCTGAGGCCCGCCCTCGCAATTTCTCCTCTGTTCTCATTGGCCAGCTCTTGGTTCACGCCCCTGTGGGTGATGATCCTCTTCTCTAATTGGCCAGCTGTCTCTATGAATACCCACTGGGCCCTCCCGTCAGGCTCAGAGGGCACAGTCTCTTAGACCCGCCCCTGGGCACTGTCTGCCGTCCTCTGAAGGCCCTGTTTCTGCCAACACGACCCAACAGCTCCTGTCTGGACCCATCCGTAGGACACTGCCTGCTTGAGCTATGCTGGCCATGCTCTTGGGGCAAACCCATAAACACTGTCTCCACACTTGTATCCCAGTGCTTCAGGGCACTTGCCCCATGGTGCCTTATTCCCACACTGGAGCTGCCCTCTTGTGGACACCCAGAAGAATGCAGCTGAGTACAGGGATTCAAAAGCTCCCAGTAGAGTCATCCCAGACAAAGAGAGAAACCCCTTCCACTTGCAAAGCCAAATGGGGTATCCCCCTACCCACAGGAAAGAACAGATGTCTAGTTCACTCTACGTCAATTTCAACTTTGTTGTCCATGGGCCACAAATCCCAGAATTTTCCTCATTCCCCAGAATCACTACACTCATCTATGGGCTATGCTGCCACCTTGTGGGCACACAGCAGAATGCAGCTGAGCTCCCCCATGCCACTCCTCTTTGAGTCTACACAGAAAATTACACACAGCATGGGAATAGCAAAGGAAAGAACCCATCTGAGGACCACCTGGGAGGATGCACAACAGTGTCAAGAATATCCATGTGCCATTCATATTTGAAAAACAACTTGTGCAGTGGAAACTTCCTTTGTCATTGCACAACCCAGTTCCTAAGAATCTGCGTCAGGAATAAAGAAACAACAGCGGTAATCATAACTGAAACACACTTATGTACACTTACACACACACACCCTCCCACAGAGACGCACACACTTTTCCATGAAATAACGTGAATTGGGGTTGCTGTTTTGCACTCAAGTATAAGGTCAAAGTTTCATGGGTGGAGGGGAGAAGTGTTAAGTTTCTGGCATATGAATGGGAGAAGTGCCTAGAGCAGATTAAAAGTTACATGGACAACAAAGGGAGCATGGGTTTCCGTCACAGCTGTTGGAGATGCCAGGGAACTATGGGGAAGCCCAGGACCCCTTTTTGAGCCCCTGCTCACCACTTACCCAGCTAGGGAAAAGCTGGGCTAGTGTAAAATCAGAACTGCAGCTGTCTCTCTGTCTCTCTTCCTGCTTCGGCCCTGCTCTCTCAATTTACAACTGTTTCCTTCTCCTCAGTAAGAAAGTTACAAATGATGTACAGAAATACAGGGAAAGTGGAAAAAATTACCCCTGTGCCATGCAATACTAATCCATTGTGCATTGGCTGTCACTGTCAAAAACAGTGCAGTAATAGTTGTAGTAGTGTGTAGTATCTGCAAAAGGAAATGTATTGTGTGTCAAAAGTTCCCTTCAATTTAAGAGAAAATCTATCAGGCAGAAGAAATGACCCCTCATGTCATATGGGACTAAATAAATAAATAAATATGCAAATGAATGGGGATGATCTAGGAGGATTTGAAAAAAATAAAAACAATAACCACAGGAAGACCTGATTACAGCAGAAATATAGAAAATGTCTTCTGAGAAACAGAGGGCTGCTGCAAAACTTCCCTGAAACTTCAGGGTCCAGGCAAATTAGGAATTCCAGAGAATGAAAAGAAAGGCATACGCATTGAAGCTTAGATTAGAAAATGGAGGCAATTTCTGTGCTATGATAATTACAATGAGGATACTGATAGAAAGGCTATTGCAAATGCTCCTGGAAGGCTTATAATTAATAATTGTAGTGAATTCTGCTCCGACTATGTGACCAATTATTTATGAATAAAAATGCCGTTATAAATGTGGTAATTCAACATTAAGATCAAATAAAAAGGTCAACAATTCTAAAAATTACTGATATATATGTATATATATATTTACATATATGTATGTGTATCTTTATTATAAACTCTGAGGGATACTGGCTGGCTATGCTGAGACAGAGTATGGCTTGTATCAGAGAGGCTTACAAAGCTGAGGCTCCAGAAACCTAGGTGAAATCGCCAACAAAACAAGCGACTCTCTTTGTATATCAGGGCCTCTCAGTAAAATAAGTATATAAGTAAAATATTAATGAGTGCAGACAGAGAGAGTGAGAGCTGTGAGAGTCAGAGATAGAGAAGGCAAGAAGAGAAATAGAAGAGTGGGAAAGAGACCAGTATTCAAAAACCTTCCACTCGGTGTTCATACATGACAGGTTCAAACCTGGGTTGTAGAGATTGTAAGGCAGCAGTCTCATGTCCACAGAACCCAGACCAGCCCAGCATTCACCATATGTGTGTAGTATTTACGACACGAAATGTATTGTGAGTGTAAACTTCCCTTCAATTATAAGATAAAAATCTATCAAGCAGAATAAATGACACCTCATGTAATATAAGACTAAATAAATACATAATATAGGACTAAATAAAAAATAAATATGCAAATAAATTGGAATGATCTAGGAGGATTTGAAAAAAATGAAAAATAAAAAAAACCACAAGAAGACCTGATTACAGTAGAAAATGGAAACCATCTGCTGAGAAACAGAGGGCAGCTTCAAAAATTCCGAGACACTTCAGAGTCCAGGGAAATTAAGATGTCAGGAGAATGAAAAGAAACTCATATGTACTTACACTAGAGAAAGGAGGCAAGTTCTGTACTATGATGGTTACAATAAGGATGCTGATAGAAATGCTATTAGAAATGCTACTGGAAGGTTCTATTGTTTATAATTGTATTGCATCCTGCTCCAACTAGGTGGCCAATTATTAATGAAAAACGAAACTGTTATAAATGTGTTAATTCTGATAAAGATCAATTACATAGGACTACAATTCTAAAAGTGACAGATATATATATGTATATTTATATATACATATATGGATGTATATGTTTATTATAATGTCTTAGAGATACTGCCATGGATATGAGGAGATAGAATTTTGCTTGTGTCAGAGAGATACAAAGCTGTGGCTCCAGTAGCCTAGGTGATATCACCAACAAAACAAGCCAGAGATCATCAGTGCTCTGGTAACTCTCTTTGTATATCTGGCCCTGTCAGTAAAATAAGTATATAAGTAAAATATAAATGATTGAATACAGAGTGTGTGAGAGCATGTGAGAGTTAGTGACAGAGAAGGCGAGAAGAGAAATAGATGAGTTGGAAAGTGACCAGAAGTCAAAAACCTCCTACACTGTGTTCATTGATGACAGGTTCAAACCTGGCTTGCAGAGATTGTAAGGCAGCAGCTCTCATGCCCAGAGACCCCATACAGCCCCAGCCTTCACCATATGCTGTACTACCAGACCTGACAGTAATGTGTGTGTGAGTATTTGTCTGTCTGTGTGTGCTCAGAGCTCACCTATAGTAGTCTCAGAGCATGGGTGTCAAGGTAGCCAGCCTCACCTGCAACTTATGTACAGAGAACCTAGCTGGACATGGCAAGCCAGCTAACCCAGATTGTGGCTAAGCAAGAATGCATATCCAAAGGGATTCTTATGTCTCCCTCTCCTGCGTTCTTGATTCAATCCCATGCCTCACTATCATCCAAAAACTGACAACAGGCTAAGCGGGGGCACCCCTCAGAAATCAGGGGCATGAGCCTGTCCAGTCTCGTTTGGCTGCTTACTCAGCCTCCAGACTCTCAGTCCACTGCTCAGGACAGCAGATTACAAGCCCTGAAAGAACCCAGAAAGAGCCGTGTTTTAACATAGATGGGAACTGTGTTTGACCAAACAGTAGTGAATGAACCCAGCCCCTTACACCTACACTTTGTGTATGGCTAAGGCAATTGCTCCTGTGGCCTCACAATCCCTGATCATGCTGTCCTGGTGTCCATACATCACACTCAGAGAGATTCCCAGAAGTAGGCATGCATGAGTGTCCCATACAAAGTCTCTCTGCTTGCAGGAAGCACAAACTCCCCGGGCCCTTGCTATGAACAGACAAAAGAAAGACGGAAGCCTCCATTGGCTGAATTCGGTGCTTCCAGTGGAGATCACAGCCACGAACCTCACCTGAGGGCCTGGCTGCTGCTAATAAAGGCAATTGGAAACACGTGTTACCGCTTGGGGCCTGAGGACATACTCAGGAATCCCTCCAGGAGCTAGCAGGCTGGCAGACATCCTAACCCGGAGATAGCTGTGCTCCAAGTTAGGAGGGACTTCGGGCCAGAGGTGAGAATATTCCCTAGATACAAGAAAGAACTTCAGGTTTCAAAAGGATTTGAAACCCCAGGAGACACTTGGAAAAGACATTTCACAGCCATCAAAACACCCTCTTTCTGAACGCTGGAAGCTTCCGTTTTGCATGGAAAAACTGGACACTGGTGTGGCCATCAGTACCACAGATCCTTTACATTCTGCCCAATAGAGGGAAAGCACAATGTGTGTACCAGGGTGGTAGAGTTTCACTTCTCTTCACCTGGGCTATCATGGAATAAGGACAAGGATGCTGTACAGGAAATTGAGGAGGACTGCATTTAGGCTGAGTGTCAGCCACAGGGCCCTGGAGAATGGGAGTCAAGCACAGAGGGCCTGGACAGATGCAGCTGGAGATGGACATATGTCTGTTACCTGCAGCTGGTTCGCTGTATCCTCAGTTCCCCTCTGTACTACTCCATATGCAGGAGACTAAATAATTCAAAGGGCAAAGAAAAGAAAACTTGAACACTGTGAAGACCGAGTTCACGATGCATGCACTGACATCCAGGAAGGTTCCAGGGAAGAAGGCACACAGAGACAGTCTGAGAGACAGAATGACAGTGACTGAAAAGGACAGAAATTCTGGCCCTGTGTTGATCAGTGCCAGATCACTGAAGACATACCCTCCATGCCAATACATACTTCTTACAAGTGGTATTGTTATTTTATGTATGTGAGGAAAGGTTACAATTAGAACATCTAGGTCTTAGCCCACTCTAAAAAGCAACACTTGGCCTGCAGCCCACTCTCAAAAACTGCCCTAGCCTCTCCAAATTTGAAGAAGTTTTAGTGATGCTCAGTCAAATGCAGGCTGGCATATTTCATCTCCCTAGTCCAGCCTCAGCCTGTCCTGTGTACAGGGAACGGCACTATGTCTACTTCTTCTTTGATTTACAGTTTTGGGATAGGTCTCCGTGGAAAAAAAGACCAAGAGGGAAGTAGATGTTTTGGAAGCGGTAGTTTGTGCTGAGAGAGATTTGTAGAGTGACAAGAGGTAAATGAATGGCTCTGTGAGATGTCTCTCATGACTGTGGCTCAGAAGGTCCAGGGGTTTACGCATTACTACCCGAATCCAGAGCTGTGCAGGTCTCTATCTAAAATATATTTTCAGACCTCTACATGTTATATATACATATATATGTATATATTTAGAGGGAGAGAGATAGAGAGACAGAGACAGCAAGAGACTAATGTAGTCATTTTCTACATTGGATGCGATATGACATTCAGACAATTGATTGCTAAAACCTCGAGAGAATCTGTGCATCAGGAAAAGAATTCTCCAAAGGAGTAAAATCTCCAAATCATTAGCTATATGCAGCTGCAATAGGACCTAGCTAAAAAGGCTCGAGAAGGAACTCATCTAGGACAATCTCCACATGGACAGGCACCACAAGTCTCCTAGTCTGGCAACACACACAGGCAGCTGCTAGTTTCCAATGCAAGCCTCAGGGCAAAAACCTCTCCCTCTTCAGTGTCTTTACATCTGAAAATAAGAAAAGTTTCCAAGGGCCAAGGAGAGCTACGATGGTGTCAATATTGACCTGTAAATCAGAATGTGCCAAGTGTTTTGCACAATATCACCTGTGCCACAGTGATTCTGTTTTTCTCTCTGTCTCTCCCTCCCTCACACACACACACACAAACACACACAAACATACACTCTCACAGTTAACTCACGCACACATCCACAGAGGCACAGGCACATAAGGAGTTATACACATGCACACTGGATACCTTATGCAAGGCAGGGCCCTGGGTGAACCCTGCTTCACACTTCCTGGAAGCACGCCCAGCCTTTTAAGGCCAGCTCTGAGCTCCCATTGTCGGGCTTACTTCAGAAGGACTGCAGATAGGGCACCAGGCATGCTCTGATATTCCAGAGGCCTAGGCCACGCCCAGAAACCCTGCCAGCAATATAATTGGCCAGTGGGATAGGACACGCCCAGTAGTGTCAAGGACCATAGTCAGTGACTGGCCAGAAACATTGAGCACAGCCCACACGGCCCTGCAACATGCTCATAGGGCAGCCTCTGGTAGGCCCGCCCACCAGCCACTTCTGCAGGAAAGAGATGAGATTTCAAAAACCTCCTGCACTGTGTTCATTGATGACAGGTTCAAAGCTGGCTTGTAGAGATTGTATGGCAGCAGCTCTGATGTCCACAGACCCCAGACAGCCCCAGCCTTCACCATATGCTGTACTACCAGACCTGCCAATAATGTGTGTGTGTGATTGTCTCTCTGTCTGTGTCTGTGTGTGCTCAGAGCTCACCTATAGTAGTCTCAGAGCATGGGTGGGAAGGTAGCCAGCCTCACCTGCAACTTATGTACAGAGAACCTAGCTGGTCAGGTTTAGCCAGCTAGCCCAGATTCTGGCTAAGCAAGAATGCACATGCAAAGGGACTCTCATGTCTCCCTCTCCTAAGTTCCCTATTCAATCTCATGCCTCACTATCATCCAAACAAAGCCAATGTGGTAAGCTGGGGCACCCGTTAGAATTCAGAGGCAGGAGCCTGTCCAGTCACGTTTGAATGGCTACTTTACCTCCAGACTCTCAGTCCACTGCTCAGGGCAGGAGATTACAAGCCCGGAATGAACCCAGAAAGAGCTGTGTTTCAACATAGATGGGGACTGTATTTGACCAAACAATAATGTATGAACCCTGCTGCTCAACCTACCCTTTGGGTCTGGCTAAGGCAATTGCTCCTGGGCCTCACAATCCCTGATCATGTTGTACTGGGGTCCACAAATCACACTCAGAGTGATTCCCAGAAGTAGGCATGCATGAGTGCCCCATACAAAGTCTCTCTGCTTGCAGGAAGCACAAACACCCTATGCCCTTGCTATGGAGAGAAAAAAGGAAGATGGATGCCTCCACTGGCTGAATTCAGAGCTTCCTGTGGAGGTCACAGTCCCGCCCCTACCTGAGGGCCTGGCTGCTGCTAATAAAGGCAATTGGAAACACCTGTTACCACTTCGGGCCTGAGGACATCCCTCCAGGAGGATGTCCTGGAATTCCTCAGGAATCCCTCCAGGAGCTAGCAGTCTGGCAGACCTCCTGACACCGGGAGAGCTGTGCTCCTACTTGGGAGGGCCTTCGGGCCAGAGGTGAGGATATTCCCTAGATACAAGAATGAACTTCAGGTTTCAAACGGATTTGAAACCCTAGGATGCACTTGGAAAAGACATTTCAGAGCCATCAAAACACCCTCTTTCAGGACCCTGGAAACTTCCGTTTTGCATGGAAAATCTGCACACTGCTGTTGCCATATTTACCACATTTCCTTTACATTCGGCCCAATAGAGGGAAAGCACAATGTGTGTGCCAAGGTGGTAGAGTTTCACTTCTGTTGACCTGGGCTCTAATGGAATAAGGACAAGGATGGTGTGCAGGAAACTGAGGAGAGCTGCATTTAGCCACTCCAAGAAGCAACATTTGGCCTGCAGCCCACTCTCCAAAACTGCCCTTGCCTCTCCAAATTTTAAATAGTTTTAGTGATGCTCCAGCCAAGATGCAAGCTGGCGTATTTCATCTCCCTGGTCCAGCCTCAGCCTGTCCTGTGTTCAGGGAACTGCACTATGTCTATTTCTTTTTTGATCTACAGTTTTGGGATAGGACTCTGTGGACAAAAAGAGCAAGAAGGAAATAGATGATTTGACAGCTGTAGTTTGTGCTGAGAGAGATTTGTAGAGTGACAAGAGGTAAACAATGTCTCTGTGAGATGTCTCTCATGACTCTGGCTCAGAGGGGCCAGGTGTATCCTCATTACTACCCTAATCCAGAGCTGTGCAGGTCTCTAGCTAAAATATATTTTCAGACCTCTACATGTTACATATATATATATATATATACATATATATATATATATATATATATATATATATAGAGAGAGAGAGAGAGAGAGAGAGAGAGAGAGGGAGAGCGCAAGACACTGATGTAGTCATTGTCTACAATGGATTCGATATGACATTCAGACAACTCATTGATAAAACCTGGAGAGAAACTGCGCATCAGGAAAAGAATTGTCCAAAGGAGTAAAATCTCCAAATCATTAGCTATATGCAGCTCCAAAGGGACGGAGCGAAAAAGGCTCGAGAAGGAACTCATCCAGGAGTCTCTCCACATGGACAGGCACCACAAGTTTCCTAGTCTGGCAACACACACAGGGCAGCTGCTAGTTCCTTGTGCTAGCCTCAGGGCAAAAACCTCTCCCTCTTCACTGTCTTTACATGAAAATAAGAAAAGTGACCAAGGGACAGGAAGAGCTACAATGGTGTCAATATTGAGCTGTAAATCAGAATGTGCCAATTGTTTTCAACAAAATCACCTGTGCCACAGTGATTCTGTTGTTCTCTCTGTCTCTCCCTCCCTCACACACACCCACACACAAACACACACAAACACACACTCTCACAATCACAGACACGCACACATCCACAGAGGCACAGGAACAAATGGAGTTATACACATGTGCACTGGACAGTTTCTGCAAGGCAGGGCCCTGGGCTGAACACCCCTCAGAATTCAGGGTCATGAGCCTGTCCAGTCACGTTTGGCTGCCTTATCAAGCCTCCTGAATCTCAGTCCACTGCTCAGGGCAGCAGATTACAAGACCAGAAAGAGCTGTGTTTCCCCCTCTGTACTACGCCATATGCAGGAGACTAAGTAATCAAAAGGGCAAAGAAAGGAAAATTTCAACACCAGGAATACCCAGTACAGGTTTGGGATAGGACTTCGTGGACAAAAAGAGCAAGAGGTAAGTAGATGATTTGGCAGTTGTCCTTAGTGCTGAGAGAGATTTGTAGAGTGACAAGAGGTAAACGAATGGCTCTGTGAGATGTCTCTCATGATTGTGGATCAGAAGGACCAGATGTATGCGCATTACTACCCGAATCCAGAGCTGTGCAGGTCTCTAGCTAAAATATATTTTCAGACCTATACATGTCATATAATATATATATATATATATATATATATATATATATATATATATAGAGAGAGAGAGAGAGAGAGAGAGAGAGATAAAGAGCAAGATACTGATGTAGTCATTTTCTACAATGGATGTCATATGACATTCAGACAATTGATTGCTAAAACGTGGAGAGAAAATGTGTATCAGGAAAAGAACACTCAAGTAAAAGGTATAAGTTTCATGGGTGGAAGGAAGAAGTGTTAAGTTTCTGGCATATGAAGGTGAGAAGTGCCTAGAGCAGATCGATAGTTACATGGACAATGAAGGGAGCATGGGTTGGAGGCACAACTGGTGGAGATGCCAGAGAACTATGTATAAGCCCAGGACCCCGTTTTGAGCCCCTGGTCACCACTTACCCAGCTAGGGAAAAGCTGGGCTAGTGTCAAATCAGAACTGCAGCTGTCTCTCTGTCTCATTTCCTGCTTGGGCCCTCCTCTCAATTTATGACTGTTTCCTTCTCCTCAATAAGAAAGTTACAAATGATGTACAGAAATACAGAGAAAGTGGGAAAAATCCGCCCCTGACCACTATTACATTTAAGTGTTGACTGTAAATCATTCATCCCCCAAGAAAGAGCATAATAAATATTTGTGAGTTTAAAAACATTGTAGGTTAAATAGGGAACATTCTTTAGAGCCATGCAATACTAATCCATTGAGCACTGGATGTCACTGTTAAAAACAGTGCAGTAGTAGTTGTAGTAGTGTGTAGTATCTGCAAAAGGAAATGTATTGTGTGTCAAATATTCCCTTCAATTATAAGAGAAAATCTATCAGGCAGAAGAAATGACCCCTCATGTGACATGGGGCTAAATAAATAAATATGCAAATAAATGGGGATGATCTAGGTGGATTTTAAAAAAATCAAAAAACACAGGAAGACCTGATTACAGCAGAAATATCGAAAATGTCTGCTGAGAAACAGAGGGCTGCTTCAAAACTTCCCTGACACTTCAAAACTTCCCTGACACTTCAGGGTCCAGGAAAATTAAGAATTCCCGAGAATGAAAAGAAAGGCACATGTATTGAAGCTTACACAAGAAAATGGAGGCAAGTTCTGTGCTATGATAATTACAATGAGGATATTGATAGAAAGGCTATTGGAAATGCTCCTGGAAGGCGTATAATTTATAATTGTAGTGAATCCTGCTCCAACTATGTGACCAATTAATTAAGAATAAGGAGGCTGTTATAAATGTGGTAATTCTGCATTAAGATCAAATAAAAAGGTCAACAATTCTAAAAATGACTGATATATATATATATATATGTATATATATGTACATATATGTAAGTGTATCTTTATTATAGACTCTGAGGGATACTTGCATGGCTATGCGGAGACATATCATGGCTTGTGCCAGAGAGACTTACAAAGGTGAGGCTCCATAAACCTAGGTGAAATCGCCAACAAAACAAGCCAAAGCTCTGCAGTGCCCTGGTGACTCTCTTTGTATATCAGGGCATGCAAGTAAAATAAGTATATAAGTAAAATATTAATGAGTACAGACAGATTGAGTGAGAGCCTGTGAGAGTCAGAGACAGAGAAGGCAAGAAGAGAAATAGAAGAGTGGGAAAGAGACCAGAAGTCAAACACCTCCCACACTGTGTTCATACATGACAGGTTCAAACCTGGGTTGTAGAGATTGTAAGGCAGCAGTCTCACGTCCACAGATCCCAGACCACCCCAGCATTCACCATATGTGTGTAGTATTTACGACACGAAATGTATTGTGAGTGTAAACTTCCCTTCAACTATAAGAGAAAAATCTATCAAGCAGAAGAAATGACACCTCATGTAATATAAGACTAAATAAATACATAAATATGCAAATAAATGGGGATGATCTAGGAGGATTTGAAAAAAAATTAAAAAATAAAAACAAAAAGCACAAGAAGACCTTATTACAGCAGAAAATGGAAACCATCTGCTGAGAAACAGAGGGCTGCTTCAAAAATTCAGAGACACTTCAGAGTCCAGGGAAATTAAGATTTCAGGAGAATGAAAAGAAAATCATATGTACTGAAGCTTAAACTAGAGATAGGAAGCAAGTTCTGTACTATGATAATTACAATAAGGATGCTGATAGAAATGCTATTAGAAATGCTACTGGAAGGTTCTATTATTTATAATTGTATTGAATCCTGCTCCAACTCGGTGGACAATTAATAATGAAAAAAGGAAGCTGTTATACATGTGTTAATTCTGATAAAGGTCAATTACATAGGTCGACAATTCTATAAATGAGATATGTATATATATATAAATATATATATGTATATGTTTATTATAAAGTCTCAGATATACTTCCATGGAAATGAGGAGACAGAATATGGCTTGTGTCAGAGAGACTTACAAAGCTGTGACTTCATTAGCCTAGGTGATATCACCAACGAAAACAAGTCAGAGCTCAGCAGTGCTTTGGTAACTCTCTTTGTATATCTGGGCCTGTCAGTAAAATAAGTATATAAGAAAAATATCAATCAGTGAAGACAGAGTGTGTGAGAGCATGTGAGAGTTAGAGACAGAGAAGGCGAGAAGAGAAATAGATGAGTTTGAAAGAGACCAGAAGTCAAAAACCTCCTACACTGTGTTCATTGATGACAGGTTCAAACCTGGCTTGTAGAGATTGTAAGGCAGCAGCTATCATGCCCACAGAACCCAGACAGCCCCAGACTTCACCATATGCTGTACTACCAGACCTGACAGTAATGCGTGTGTGTGTGTCTGTCTGTCTGTCTGTCTGTGTCTGTGTGTGCTCAGAGCTAACCTATAATAGTCTCATAGCAAGGGAGTCAAGGTAGCCAGACACACCTGCAACTTATGTATAGAGAACTTAGCTGGTCAGGGCAAGCCTAGACCAGATTCTGGATAAGCAAGAATGCAAATGCAAAGGTAATCTCATGTCTCCCTCTCCTGAGTTCCTAATTCAATCCCATGCCTCACTATCATCCAAACACTGCCAAGGGGTAAGCTGGGGCACCCAACAGAATTCAGGGGAATGAGCCTGTCCAGTCACGTTTGGCTGCCTACTCAGCCTCCAGACTCTCAGTCCACTGCTCAGGGCAGCAGATTACAAGCCCAGAAAGTACCCAGAAAGAGCTGTGTTTCAACATAGATGGGAAATGTGTTTGACAAAACAATAGTGGATGAACCCGGCACCTTACACCTACCCTTTGGTTCCAGCCAAAGCAATTGCTCCTGTGTCCTCACAATCACTGATCATGGTGTCCTGGTGTCCATACATCACATTCAGAGAGATTCCCGGAAGTAGGCATGCATGAGTGTCCCATACAAAGTCTCTCTGCTTGCGGGAAGCACAAACTCCCAGGGCCCTTGCTATGGAGAGACAAAAGGAAGATGGATGCCTCCATTGGTGGAATTAGGAGCTTCCAGTGGAGATAATGGCCCCACCCCTCACCTGAGGGCCTGGATGCTGCTAATAAAGACAATTGGAGACACCTGTTACCACTTGGGGCCTGAGGACATACTCAGGAATCCCTCCAGTAGCTAGCAGGCTAGCAGACGTCCTGACACCGGGATAGCTTTGCTCCTTGTTGGGAGGGCCTTCGGGCCAGAGGTGAGAATAATCCCTAGATACAAGAACGAACTTCAGGTTTCAAAAGGATTTGAAAATCCCATGAGTCACTTGGAAAAGACATTTCAGAGCCATCAAAAAACCCTCTTTCAGAACCCTGGAAGCTTCCGTTTTGCATGGAAAATCTGGACACTGGTGTGGCCATCAGTACCACAGATCCTTTACATTCAGCCCAATAGAGGGAAAGCACAATGTGTATGTCAGGGTGGTAGAATTTCACTTCTCTTGACCTGGGCTCTAATGGAATAAGGACTAGGTTGCGGTGCAGGAAATTGAGGAGGGCTGCATTTAGGCTGAGTGTCAGCCTCAGGGCCCTGGAGAATGGGAGTCAAGCACTGAGGGCCTGGACAGCTGGAGATGGACATATTCCCGTTACCTGCAGAAGGAACTCTGTCTCCTCAGTTCCTCTCTGTACTACGCCATATGCAGGAGACTATATAATCCAAAGGGCAAAGAAAGGAAAATTTCAACACCAGGAAGACCAAGTACACGATGCATGCACTGACTTCCACGAAGGGTCCAGGGAAGAAGGCACCTAGAGACAGTCAGAGAGACAGAATGACAGTGACTGAAAAGGACAGAAATACTGGCCCTTATTACAGCAGAAAATGGAAACCATCTGCTGAGAAACAGAGGGCTGCTTCAAAAATTCAGAGACACTTCAGAGTCCAGGGAAATTAATATTTCAGGAGAATGAAAAGAAAATCATATGTACTGAAGCTTAAACTAGAGATAGGAGGCTAGTTCTGTACTATGATAAATACAATAAGGATGCTGATAGAAATGCTATTAGAAATGCTACTGGAAGGTTCTATTATTTATAATTGTATTGAATCCTGCTCCAACTAGGTGGAAAATTATTAATGAAAAAGAAGCTGTTATAAATGTGTTAATTCTGATAAAGTTCAATTACATAGGTCGACAATTCTATAAATGATATATATATATATATATATATATATATATATATATATATATATATATATCCTCCATGCCCATGCAGACTTCTTACAAGTGGCATTGTTATTTTATCGTTGTGAGGAAAGGTTACACTTAGTACATCTAGGTCTTAGCACACTTCGAGAAGCAACACTTGGCCTGCAGCCCACTCTCCAAAACTGCCCTTGCCTCTCCAAATTGGAAGTAGTTTTAGTGATGTTCCAGACAAGATGCAGGCTGACATATTTCATCTCCCTGGTCCAGCGTCAGCCTGTCCTGTGTGCAGGGAACTGCACTATGTCTACTTCTTCCTTGATTTACAGTTTTGGGATAGGACTCTGTGGACAAAAAGAGCAAGAGGGAAGTAGATGATTTGGCAGCTGTAGTTTGTGCTGAGAGAGATTTGTAAAGTGACAAGAGGTAAATGAATGTTCTGTGAGATGTCTCTCATGACTGTGCTCTGAAGGACCAGGTATATCCGCATTACTACCCGAATTGAGAGCTATGAGGGTCTATAGCTAAAATATATTTTCAGACCTCTACATCTAACATATATATATATATATATATATATATATATATATATATATATATATACATAGAGAGAGAGAGATAGAAAGAGAGAGCAAGACACTACAATGGATGCAATATGACATTCAGACAACTGATTGCTAAAACCTGGAGAGAAACTGTGCATTAGAAAAAGAATTGTCCAAAGGAGTAAAATCTCCAAATCATTAGATATATGCAGCTCCAACGGGACATAGAGAAAAAGGCTTGAGAAGGAACTCATCAAGGAGACTCTCCACATGGACAGGCACCACAAGTTTCCTAGTCTGGCAACACACACAGGGCAGCTGCTAGTTCCTTGTGCAAGCCTTAGGGCAAAACCTCTCCCTCTTCAGTGTCTTTACATCTGAAAAGAAACATAGAGTCCAAGCGCCAAGGAGAGCTACAATGGTGTCAATATTGAGCTGTAAATCAGAATGTGCCAAGTGTTTTGCACAAAATCTCCTGTGCCACAGTGATTCTGTTGTTCTCTTTCTCTCCCCACCACACACATACACACACACAAACTAACACAAATACACACTCTCACAGTCACACACGCACACATCCACAGAGGCACAGGCACTAACGGAGTTATACACATGCGCACTGGACAGCCTCTGTAAGGCAGGGCCCTGGGCTGAAACCTGCTTCACACTTCCTGAAAGCATGCTCAGCCTTTTAAGGCCAGCTCTGAGCTCTCATTGGCGGGCTTCCTTCAGAAGGCTGCTCTCTGAGTCCCGCCCTCGCACCTTCACCTATGTTCTCATTGGCCAGCTCTTGGTCCATGCCCCTTATGGTGATGTTCTTCTTCTCTACTTGGCCAGCAGTCTCTATGAATACACACTGGGCCCTCCACTCAGGCTCAGAGGGCACGGTCTCTTAGACCCGCCCCCGGGGAATGTCTGCCGTCTTCTGAAGGCCCTGTTTCTGCCAACACGACCCAACAGCTCCTGTCTGGACCCATCCTTAGGACACTGCCTGCTTGAGCTAGGCTGGCCATGCTCTTGGGGCACACCCATAAACACTGCGTCCACTCTCGTAGCCCAGTGCCTCATGCACTTGCCCCATGGAGACTTAGTCCAGCACTGGTGTTGCTCTCTTGTGGACACCCAGCAGAATGCAGCTGAGCTTAGGGATTCACAATCTCCCAGTAGAGTCATCCCAGACAAAGAGAGAAACCCCTTCCACTTGCAAAGCCAAATGGGGGATCTCCCCACCCCACAGGAAAGAACAGATGTCTAGGGCACTCTATGTCAATTTCAACATTGCTGTCCATGGGCCACAAATCCCAGAGTTCTCCTCATTCCACAGAATCACTACACTCAACTATGGGCTATGCTGCCATCTTGTGGACACACAGAAGAATGCAGCTGAGCTCCCCCATGCCACTCCTCTTTGAGTCTACACAGATAATTACACAGAGCATGGGAATAGCAAAGGAAAGAACCCATCTGAGGACCACCTGGGAGAATGCACACCAGTGTCCAGAATATCCAATGTGCCATTCATATTTGAAAAACCACGTGTGCAGTGGAAACTTCCTTTGTCATACACAACCCAGTTCCTAAGAATCTGCGTCAGGAATAAAGAAACAACAGCGGTAATCATAACTGAAACACACTTATGTACACTTACACACACACACACACACACACACACACACACCCTCCCACAGAGAGGCACACACTTTTCCCTGCTCCAACAATGTGACCAATTATTTATGAATAAGGAGGCTGTTATAAATGTGGTAATTCTGCATTAAGATCAGATAAAAAGGTCAAGAATTCTAAAAATGACATATATATATATATATATATATGTATGTATGTATATATATGTACATATAAGAAAGTGTATCTTTATTATAGACTCTGAGGGATACTGGCATGGCTATGAGGAGACAGAGTATGGCTTGTGCCAGAGAGACTTACAAAGCTGAGGCTCCAGAAACCTAGGTGAAATCACCAAAAACAGCCAGAGATTAGCAGTGTCCTGGTGATTCCCTTTGTATATCTGGGCCTGTCAGTAAAATAATGTATAGGTAAAATATTAATGAGTGAGTGAGAGCCTGTGAGAGTCAGAGACAGAGGAGGCAAGAAGAGAAATAGAAGAATGGGTAAGAGTGTTAATTCTGATAAAGATCAATTACATATGTCGACAATTCTAAAATAACACACACACACACACACACACACACACACACACACACATATATATATATATATATATATATACACATATATGGATGTATATGTTTATTATAAAGTCTGACAGATACTGCCATGGATATGAGGATACAGAATATGGCTTGTGACAGAGAGACTTACAAAGCGGAGGCTCCAGTAGCCTAGGTGAAATCACCAACACAACAAGCCAGAGCTCAGCAGTGCTCTGGCAACTCTCTTTGTATATCTGGGCCTGTCAATAAAATAAGGATATAAGTAAAATATTACTGACTGCAGACATAGTGAGTGAAAGCCTGTGAGAGTCAGAGACAGAGAAGGAGAGAAAAGAAATACATGAGTTGGAAAGTGACCAGAAGTCAAAAACCTCCTACACTGTGTTCATTGAAGACAGGTTCGAACCTGGCTTGTTGAGATTGTAAGGCAGCAGCTCTCATGCCCACCGACCTCATACAGCCCCATCCTTCACCATATGCCATACTACCAGACCTGACATTAATGTGTGTGTGAGTGTGTGTCTGTCTGTCTGTCGGCGTGTGTCTGTGTGTGCTCAGAGCTCACCTATAGTAGTCTCAGACCATTGGTGTCAAGGCAGACAGCCTTACCTGCAACTTATGTACAAAGAACCTAGCTGGACAGGGCAAGCCAGCTAGCCCAGATTCTGGCTAAGCAAGAATGCATATGCAAATGGACTCTCATGTCTCCATCTCCTGAGTTTCCGATTCAATCCCATGCCTCACTATCATCCAAAAAAAGACAACGGGGTAAGCGGGAGCACCCCTCAGAATTCAGGGGCATGAGCCTGTCCAGTAAGGTTTGGCTGCCCACTCAGCCTCCTTCATCTCACTGATGCATTCATTTTCTACAATGGATTCGATTTGACATTCAGACAATTGATTGCTAAATCCTCCAGAGAAACTGTGCATCAGGGAAAGAATTGTCCAAGGGAGTAAATACTCCAAATCATTAGCTATATGCAGCTCCATTAGGACCAATCGAAAAAGGCTCAAAAAGGAACTCATCCAGGACACTCTCCACATGGACAGGCACCACAAGTTTCCTAGTCTCAGAGCATGGGTGGCAAGGTAGCCAGCCTCACCTGCAACTTATGTACAGAGAACCTAGCTGGTCAGGGCAATCCAGCTAGCCGAGATTCTGGTTAGGCCAGAATGCATATGCAAAGGGACTCTCATGTCTAAATCTCCTGAGTTCCCAATTCAATCCCATGCCTCACTATCAATCATCCAGGGGAAGCTGGTGTCCACACATCACACTCAGAGAGATTCCCAGAAGTAGGCATGCATGAGTGTCCCCTACAAAGTCTCTCTGCTTGCAGGAAGCACAAATTCCCCGGGCCCTTGCTATGGACAGACAAAAGAAAGACGGAAGCCTCCATTGGCTGAATTCGGAGCTTCCAGTGGAGATCACAGCCCCGCCCCTCACCTGAGGGCCTGGCTGCTGCTAATAAAGGCATATGGAAACACCTGTTACCACTTGGGACCTGAAGATATACTCAGGAATCCCTCCAGGAACTAGCAGGCTGGCAGACCTCCTGACCCCGGGATAGCTGTGCTGCTAGTTGGGTGGCCCCTCTGGCCAGACGTGAGAATATTCCCTAGATACAAGAAAGAACTTCAGGTTTCAAAAGGATTTGAAAACCCCATGAGGCACTTGGAAAAGACATTTCACAGCCATCAAAACACCCTCTCTCAGAACCCTGGAAGCTTCCGTTTTGCATGGAAAATCTGGACAATGGTGTGGCCATCAGTACCACAGATCCTTTACATTCGGCTTAATAGAGGGAAAGCACAATGTGTCTGCCAGGGGGATAGAGTTTCACTTCTCTTCACCTGGTCTCTCATGGAATTAGGACAAGGACGCTGTGCAGGAAGGTGAGGAGGGCTGCATTTAGGCTGAGTGTCAGCCTCAGGGCCCTGGAGAATGGGAGTCAAGCACAGAGGGCCTGGACAGCTGCAGCTGCAGATGCACATATGCCTGGAACCTGCAGCAGCAACGCTGTCTCTGCAGTTCCCCTCTGTACTACACCATGTGCAGGAGACTAAATAATCCAAAAGGCAAAGAAAGGAAAATTTCAACACCAGAATGACTGAGTTCACTATGCAAGCACTGACTTCCAGTAAGGGCCCAGGGAAGGAGGCATGTAGAGACAGTCAGAGAGACAGAATGACAGAGACAGAAACTGACTGAAATTCTGGCCCTTTGTTGATCAGTGCCAGAGCACTGAAAACAAACCCTCCATGCCCATGCATACTTCTTACAAGTGACATTGCTATTTTATGTTTTTGAGGAAAGGTAACACTTAGAACATCTAGGTCTTAGCCACTCTGAGAAGCAACACTGGGCCGGCAGCCCACTCTCCAAAACTGCCCCCGCCTCTCCAAATTGTAAGTAGTTTCAGTGATGCTCCAGTCAAGATGCAGGCAGACGTATTGCATATCCCTAGTCCAGCCTCAGCCTGTCCTGTGTGCAGGTAACTGTACTATGTGTATTTCTTATTTGATTTACAGTTTTGGATTAGGACTCGGTGGACAAAATGAGCAAGAGGGATGTAGATGATTGGCAGCGGTAGTTTGTGCTGAGAGAGATTTGTACAGTGATAAATGATATGGCTCTGTGAGATGTCTGTTATGACCTTGGCTCAGAAGGGCCAGGTGTATCAACTTTACTACCATAATACAGAGTTCTGCAGGTCAATAGCTAAAAAAAATATTTTCAGACCTCTACAATTTACATATATATAGAGACAGAGAGATAGAGAGAGACACTGTTATAGACATTTTCTACAATGTATTCGATATGACATTCAGACAATTGATTGCTAAAACCTGGAGAGAAACTGTGCATCAGGAAAAGAATTGTCCAATGAAGTAAAATCTCCAAATCATTAGCTATATGCAGATCCAAAGGGACCGATCGAAAAAGGCTCGAGAAGGAAGTCATCCAGGAGACTCTCCACATGCACAGGCACCACAAGTTTCCTAGTCTGGCAACACACACAGAGCAGCTGCTGGTTCCCAGTGCCAGATTAGGGCAAAAACCTCTCCCTCTTCAGTGTCTCTGAATACAAAAACCTCCTACACTGTGTTCATTGATGACAGGATCAACCCTGGCTTGTAGAGATTGTAAGGCAGCAGCTCTCATGCCCACAGACCCCAGACAGCCCTAGCCTTCACCATATGCTGTACTACCAGACCTGACAGTAATGTGTCTGTGTGTGTGTCAGTCTGTTTGTCTGAATGTGTGTGTCTTTGTGTGCTTAGAGCTCACCTGTAGTAGTCTCAGAGCATGGGTGGCAAGGTCGCCAGCCTCACCTGCAACTTATGTACAGAGAACCTAGCTGGTCAGGGCAAGCCAGCTAGCCCAGATTCTGGCTAAGCAAGAGTGCATATGCAAAGGGACTCTCATGTCTAAATCTCCTGATTTCCCTATTCAATCCCATGCCTCACTATCTATCATCCAAAAACTGGCAACGGGGGAAGCTGGGGATCCCTTCAGAATTCAGGGGCATGAGCCTGTCCAGTCACGTTTGGATGCCTACTTAGCCTCCAGGCTCTCAGTCCACTGCTCAAGGCAGCAGATTCCAAGCACAGAAAGTACTCAGAAAGAGCTGTGTTTCAACATAGATGGGAACTGTGTTTGACCAAACAATAGTGGATGAACCCGGTCCCTTACACCTACCCTTTGGGTCCGGCTAAGGCAATTGCTCCTGTGGCCTTACATCCCTGATCATGGTCTCCTGGTGTCCACACATCACACTCAGAGAGATTCCCAGAAGTAGGCATGCATGAGTGTCCCATACAAAGTCTCTCTGCTTGCAGGAAGCACAAACACCCCGGGCCCTTGCTATGGACAGACAAAAGAAAGACGGAAGCCTCCATTGGCTTAATTCCTTCCACTCGGTGTTCATACATGACAGGTTCAAACCTCGGTTGTAGAGATTGTAAGGCAGCAGTCTCATGTCCGAAGACCACAGACAACCCCAGCCGTCACCTTATGTGTGTAGTATTTACGACATGAAATGTATTGTGATTGTAAACTTCCCTTCAATTATAAGAGAAAAATCTATCAAGCAGAAGAAATGACCCCTCATGTAATATAGGACTAAATAAATAAATAAATATGCAAATAAAAGTGGAAGATCGAGGAGGATTTGAAAAAAATGAAAAATAAAAATAAGGACAAGAAGACCTGATTAGAGCAGAAACATAGAAACCATCTGCTGAGAAACAGAGGGCTGCTTCAAAAATCCCAAGACAATTCAGAGTCCAGGGAAATTAAGATTCCAGGAGAATGAAAGAAACTAATGTGTATTGAAGCTTACACTAGAGAAAGGAGGCAAGTTCTGTACTATGATAATTTCAATAAGGATGCTGATAGAAAGGCTATTAGAAATGCTACTGGAAGTTTCTATTATTTATAATTGTATTGAATCCTGATCCAGCTATGTGGCCAATTATTAATGAAAAAGGAAGCTGGTATAAATATGTTAATTCTGATTTTGAGCCCCTGCTCACCACTTACCCACCTAGGGAAAAGCTGGCCTAGTGTCAAATCAGAACTGCAGCTGTCTCTCTGTCTCTCTTCCTGCTTGGGCCCTGCACGCTCAATTTATGACTGTTTCCTTCTCCTCTATAAGAAAGTTACAAATGATGTACAGAAATACAGGGAAAGTGGGAATAATTACCCCCGTGCCAACTATTACAGATAACTGTTGACTGTAAAGCATTCATCCCCCATGAAAGAACAGAATAAATATTTGTGAGGTTAAAAACTTTGTAGGTTAAATAGGGAACATTCTTTAGAGCCATGCAATACTAATCCATTGAGCATTGGATGTCACTGTCAAAAAAAGTGCAGTAGTAGTTGTAGTAGTGTGTAGTATCTGCAAAAGGAAATGTATTGTGTGTGCAAAGTTCCCTTCAATTATAAAAGGAAATCTATCAGGCAGAAGAAATGACCCCTCATGTGATATGGGACTAAATAAATAAATAAATATGCAAATAAATAGGGATGATAGAGGAGGATTTAAAAAAATAAAAACAAAAAACACAGGAAGACCTGATTACAGCAGAAATATAGAAAATGTCTGCTGAGAAACAGAGGACTGCTTCAAAACTTCCCTTAAACTTCAGGGTCCAGGCAAATTAAGAATACCCGAGAATGAAAAGAAAGGCATACGTATTGAAGCTTTCACTAGAAAATGGAGGCAAGTTCTGTGCTATGATAATTACAATGAGGATACTGATAGAAAGGCTATTGGAAATGCTCCTGGAAGGTATATAATTTATAATTGTAGTGAATCCTACTCCAACTATGTGACCAATTATTTATAAATAATGAGGCTGTTATAAATGTGGTAATTCTGCATTAAGATCAAATAAAAAGGTCAACAATTCTAAAAATGACTGATATATATGTATATATATGTACATATATGTATGTGTATCTTTATTATAAACTCTGAGGGATACTGGCATGGCTTTGAGGAGACAGAGTATGGCTTGTGCCAGAGAGACTTACAAAGCTGAGGCTCCAGAAACCTAGGTGAAATAGCCAAAAAAAAGCTAGAGCTCATCAGTGCCCTGGTGACTCTCTTTTTATATCAGTGTCTGTCAGTAAAATAATATATAAGTAAAATATTAACGAGTGCAGACAGAGTGAGTGAGAGCCTGTGAGACTCAGAGGCAGAGAAGGCAAGAATAGAAATAGAAGAGTGGGAAAGAAACCAGAATTCAAAAACCTCCCACACTGTGTTCACACATGACAGGTTCAAACCTGTGTTGTAGAGAGTGTAAGACAGAAGTCTCAAGTCCACAGACGCCAGACCACCCCAGCCTTCACCATATGTGTGTAGTATTTATGACACGAAATGTATTGTGCGTCAAAATTCCCTTGAATTATAAGAGAAAAATCTATCAAGCAGAAGAAATGACCCCTCATGTAATATAGGACTAAATAAATAAATAAATATGCAAATAAATGGGGATGATCTAGGAGGATTTGAAAAAAAAAGAAAAAGAAAAACAAAAAGCACAAAAAGACCTGATTAGAGCAGAAAAAGGAATCCATCTGCTAAGAAACAGAGGACTGCTTCAAAAATTCCGAGACACTTCACAGTCCAGGGAAATTAAGATTTCAGGAGAATGAAAAAAACTCATATGTACTGAAGCTTACACAAGAGAGAGGAGGCAAGTTATGTACTATGATAATTACAATAAGGATGCTGAGAGAAATGGTATTAGAAATGCTACTGGAAGGTTCAATTATTTATAATTGTATTGAATCCTGCTCCAACTAGGTGGCCAATTATTAATGAAAAAGGAAGCTGGTATAAATGTGTTAATTCTGATAAAGATCTAGGTCGACAATTCTAAAAATGACATATATATATATATATATATATATATATATATATATATATATATATATATATATGTTTATTATAAAGTGTGAGAGATACTGCCATGGAAATGAGGAGACAGAATATGTCTTGTGTCAGAGAGACTTAAAAAGTTCTGGCTCAAGTCGCCTAGGTGATATCACCAACAAAACAAGCCAGAGCTCTGCAGTGCTCTGGTAACTCTCTTTGTATATCTGGGCCTGTCAGTAAAATAAGTATATAAGTAAAATATCAATGAGTGAAGACAGAGTGTGTGAGATCATGTGTGAGTTAGAGACAGAGAAGGGAAGAAGAGAAATAGATGAGATGGAAAGAGACCAGAAGTCAAAAACCTACTACACTGTGTTCATTGATGACAGGTTCAAACCTGGATTTTAGAGATTGTAAGGCAGCAGCTCTCATGCCCACAGACCCCAGACAGTCCCAGTCTTCACCATATGCTGTAGGAAATGGCCTGACAGTAATGTGGGTGTGTGTCAGTGTGTTCTCAGAGCTCACCTGTAGTAGTCTCAGAGTATGGTTGGCAAGGTAGCCAGCCTCACCTTCAACTTATGTACAGAGAACCTAGCTTGTCAGGGCAAGCCAGCTAGTCTAAATTCTAGCTAAGCAAGAATACATATTCAAAGGTACTCTCATGTCTCCCTCTCCTGAGTTCCTGATTCAATCCCATGCCTCACTATGCACAACCCAGTTCCTAAGACCCTGCATCAGGAATAAAGATACAATAGCGGTAATCATAAGTGAAACACACTTATATACACTCACACACACACACACCTTCCCACAAAGACACACACACTTTTCCCTGAAATAACGTGGATTGCAGTTGCTGTTTTGCATTCAAGTAAAAGGTCAAAGTTTCATGGGTGGAGGGGAGAAGTGTTAAGTTTCTGGCTTATGAAGGTGAGAAGTGCCTAGCGCAGACCGATAGGTACATGGAAACGAAGGGAGCATGAGTTGGAGGCACAGCTGGTGGAGATGCCAGGGAACTATTTGGAAGCCCAGGATCCCGTTTTGGCCCCTGGTCACCACTTACCCAGCTATTGAAAAGCTTTGATAGGGTCAAATCAGAAATGCAGCTGTCTCTCTGTCTCTCTTCCTGATTGGGCCCTGCTCTCTCAATTTATGACTGTTTCCTTCTCCTCAATAAGAAAGTTACAAAAGATGTACAGAAATACAGGGAAAGTGGGAAAAATTAACCTCGTGCCCACTATTCCATGTAACTGCTGACTGTAAACATTCATCCCACAAGAAAGAACAGAATAAATATTTCTGAGGTTAAAAACATTTCAGGTTAAATTGTGAACATTCTTTAGAGCCATGCAATACTAATCTATTGTGCATTGGATGTCACTGTCAAAAACAGTGCAGTAATAGTTGTAGTAGTGTGTAGTATCTGCAAAAGGAAATGTACTTTTTGTCAAAAGTTCCCTTCAATTATAAGAGAAAATCTATCAGGCAGAAAAATGACCCCTCATGTGATATGGGACTAAATAAATAAATAAATATGCAAATAAATGGGGATAATCTAAGATTATTTGAAAAATATAAAAACAAAAACCAGAGGAAGACCTGATTATAGCAGAAATATAGATAACATCTGCTGAGAAACAGAGGGCTGCTTCAAATCTCCCCTGACACTTCAGGGTCGAGGCAAATTAAGAATTCCTGAGAATGAAAAGAAACACATACATATTGAAGCTTACACTAGAAAATGGAGGCAAGTTCTGTGCTATGATAATTACAATAAGGATACTGATAGAAAGGCTATTGGAAATGCTCCTGGAAGGTTTATTATTTAAAATTGTAGTGAATCCTCTTCCAACTATGTGACCAATTATTTATGAATAAGGAGTCTGTTAAAATGTGGTAATTCTGCACTAAGATCAAATAAAAAGGACAAGAATTCTAAAAATGAATGACATATATATATGTATATATATATACATATATATATATGTACATATATGTATTTGTTTCTTTATTGTAAACACTGAGGGATACTGGCATGGCTATGAGGAGACCGAGTATGGCTTGTGCCAGAAAGACTTACAAAACTGAGGCTCCAGAAACCTAGGTGAAATCGCCAACAAAACAAGCCAGAGATCAGCAGTGTCCTGGTGATTTCCTTTGTATATCTGAGCATGTCAGTAAAATAATGTATATAAGTAAAATATCAATGAGTGTAGACAGAGTTTGTGAGAGCATGTGAGAGTTCGAGACAGAGAAGGAGGGAAGATAAATAGATAAGTTGGAAAGAGACTAGAAGTCAAAAACCTCCTACACTGTGTTCATTCATGACAGGTTCAAACCTGGGTTGTAGAGATTGTAAGGCAGCAGCTCTCATGCCCACAGACCCCAGACAGCCCCAAACTTCACCATATGCTGTACTAAAATGACTCACAGTAATGTTTGTGTGTGTGTGTGTGGGGGTGTCTGTCTGTATGTGTGTGTCTGTGTGTGCTCAGAGATCACCTGTCTCAGAGCATGGGGGTCAAGGTAGCCAGCCTCACCTGCAACTTATGTACAGAGAACCTAGCTGGTCAGGGCAAGCCAGCTAGCCCAGATTCTGGCTAAGCAAGAATACATATGCAAAGGGACTCTCATGTCTCCCTCTCCTGAGTTCCCAATTCAATCCCATGCACAACGATCATCCAAACACTGCCGACGGGGTAAGCTTGGGGCACCCCTCAGTATTCAGGGGCATGAGCCTGTCCAGTCACGTCTGGCTGCCTGTCAGCCTCCAGACTCTCAGTCCACTGCTCAGGGCAGCAGATTACAAGCCCAGAAAGAGCTGTTTTTCAACATAGATGGGAACTGTGTGTGACCAAACAATAGTGGATGAACCCGGCCCCTCATGCCTACCATTTGGTTCTGGCTAAGGCAATTGCTCCTGTGGCCCCACAATCCCAGATCATGGTGTCCTGGTGTACTGGTGTCCACACATCACATTCAGAGAGATTCCCAGAAGTAGGCATGCCTGAGTGTCCCATACAAAGTCGGTCTGCTTGCAGGAAGCACAAACTCCCTGGGACTTTGCTATGGAGAGACAAAAGCAAGATGAATTCCTCCATTGGCTGAATTAGGAGCGTCCAGTGGAGATCACAGCCCCGCCCCTTACCTGAGGGTATGGCTGCTGCTAATAAAGGCAATTGGAAACACCTGTTACAACTTGGGGACTGAGGACATACTCAGGAATCCCTCCAGGAGCTAGCAGGCTGTCAGACCTCCTGACCCCAGGATAGCTGTGCTCCTAGTTGGGAGGGCCTTCTGGCCAGAGGTGAGAATATTCCCTAGATACAAGAAAGAACTTCAGGTTCTAAAAGGATTTGAAACCCCAAGAGGGATTTGAAAAAGACATTTCACAGCCATCAAAACACCGTCTATCAGAACCCTGGAAGTTTCCGTTTTGAGTGGAAATCTGGACACTTGTGTGGCCATCAGTACCACAGATACTTTTTATTCGGACCAATAGAGGGAAAGAACAATGTGTGTGCCAGGGTGGTCGAGTTTCACTTCTCTTGACCTGGGCTCTCATGGAATAAGGGCAAGGATGCGGTGCAAGAAATTGAGGAGGTCTGCATTTAGGCTGAGTGTCAGCCACAGGGCCCTGGAGAATGGGAGTCAAGCACAGAGGGCCTGGATAGCTGCAGCTGGAGATGGACATATGCCTGTTACCTGCAGCAGGAACGCTAACTCCTCAGTTCCCCTCTGTACTAAGTCATATGCAGGAGACTAAGTAATGAAAAGGGCAAAGAAAGGAAAAATTCAACACCAGGAAGACCGAGTAGATGATGCATGCACTGACTTACACAAAGGGTCCAGGGAAGAAGGCATGTAGAGACAGTCAGAGAGACAGAATGACAGTGACTGAAAAGGACAGAAATTCTGGCCCTGTGTTGATCAGTGCCAGAGCACTGAAGACAAACACTCCATGCCCATGCATACTTCTTACAAGTGACATTGTTATTTTATGTTTGTGAGGAAAGGTTACACTTAGAACATCTAGGTTTTAGCCCACTCTGAGAAGCAACACTTGACCTGCAGCCCACTCTCCAAAACTGCCCTTGCCTCTCCAAATTGGAAGTAGTTTTAGTGCTGCTCCATCCAAGATGCAGGCTGATGTATTTCATCTCCCTGGTCCAGCCACAGACTCCCCTGTGTGTAGGGAACTGCACTATGTCTATTTCTTCTTTGATTTACTGTTTTGGGATAGGACAAAAAGAGTAAGAGGGAAATAGATGATCTGGCAGCTGTCCTTAGTGCTGAGAGAGATTTGTAGAGTGACAAGAGGTAAAGGAATGGCTCTGTGAGATGTCTCTCATGACTGTGGCTCAAGGGACAGTTGTATGCGCATTACTACCATAATCCAGAGCTGTGCAGGTCTCTAGCTAAAATATATTTTCATACCTCTACATGTCATAATATATATATATATATATATATATATATATATATATATATATAGTGAGAGAGAGAGAGCAAGACACTGATGTAGTCATTTTCTACAATGGATGCGATATTAAATTCAGACAATTGATTGCTAAAACCTGGAGATAAACTGTGTATCAGGAAAAGAACACTCAAGTAAAAGGTCTAAGATTCATGGGTGGAGGGGAGAAGTGTTAAGTTTCTGGCATATGAAGATGAGAAGTGCCTAGAGAAGATCAATAGTTACATGGACAATGAAGGGAGCATGGGTTGGAGGCACAGCTGGTGGAGATGCCAAGGAACTATTAGGAAGCCCAGGACCCCGTTTTGAGCCCCTTTCACCACTTACCCAGTTAGGGAAAAGCTGGGCTAGTGTCAAATCAGAACTCCAGCTGTCTCTCTGTCTCTCTTCCTGCTTGGGCCCTGCTACTGCAATTTATGACTGTTTCCTTCTCCTCAATATGAAAGTTACAAATGATGTACAGAAAATGGGAAAAATTACACCTGTGCCCACTATTACATGCAACTGTTGATTGTAAACCATTCATCCCCCAAGAAAGAACAGAATAAATATTTGTGAGGTTAAAAACATTGTAGGTTAAATAGTGAACATTCTTTAGAGCCATGCAATACTAATCCATTGTGCATTTGATGTCACTGTCAAAAACAGAGCAATAGTAGTTGTAGTAGTGTGTAGTACCTGCAAAAGGAAATGTATTGTGTGTCAAAATTTCCCTTCAATTATAAGAGAAAATCTATCAGGCAGAAGAAATGACCCCTCCTGTGATATGGGACTAAATAAATAAATAAATAAATAAATAAATATGCAAATAAATGGGTATGATCTAGGAGGATTTGAAAAAAAAAACAAAAACCACAGGAAGACCTGATTACAGCAGAAATATAGAAAATGTCTGCTGAGAAACAGAGGGCTGCTTCAAAACTTCCCTGACACTTCAGGGTCCAGGCAAATTAAGAATTCCGAGAATGGAAAGAAAGGCATATGTATTGAAGCTTACACAAGAAAATGGAGGCCAGTTCTGTGCTATGATAATCACAATGAGGATACTGATAGAAAGGCTATTGGAAATGCTCCTGGAAGGCTTGTAATTTATAATTGTCGTGAATCCTGCTCCAACTATGTGACCAATTATTTAAGAATAAGAAGGCTGTTATAAATGTGGTAATTCTGCATTAAGATCAAATAAAAAGGTCAACAATGCTAAAATGACTGATTATATATATATGTATATATATATATGTACATATATGTAAGTGTATCTTTATTATAGACTCTGAGGGATACTGGCATGGCTATGTGGAGACATACATGGCTTGTGCCAGAGAGACTTACAAAGGTGAGGCTCCAGAAACCTAGGAGAAATCGCCAACAAAACAAGCCAAAGCTCTGCCTTGCCCTCATGACTCTCTTTGTATATCAGGGCATGTAAGTAAAATAAGTATATAAGTAAAATATTAATGAGTACAGACAGATTGAGTGAGAGACTGTGAGAATCAGAGACAGAGAAGGCAAGAAGAGAAATAGAAGAGTGGGGAAGAGACCAGAAGTCATAAACCTCCCACCCTGTGTTCATACACGACGGGTTCAAAACTGGGTTGTAGAGATTGTAAGGCAGCAGTCTCATGTCCACAGATCGAAGACCACCCCAGTATTCACCATATGTGTGTAGTATTTAGGACAAGAAATGTATTGTGAGTGTTATCTTCCCTTCAATTATAAGAGGAAAATTCTATCAAGCAGAAGAAATGCCCCTCATGTAATATAGGACTAAATAAATAAATAAATATGCAAATAAATGGGGATGATCTAGGAGGATTTGAAAAAAATGAAAAATAAAACAAAAAGCACAAGAAGACCTTATTACAGCAGAAAATGGAAACCATCTGCTGAGAAACAGAGGGCTGCTTCAAAAATTCCAAGACACTTCAGAGTCCAGGGAAATTAAGATTTCAGGAGAATGAAAAGAAAATCATATGTACTGAAGCTTACACTAGAGATAGGAGGCAAGTTCTGTACTATGATACTTACAATAAGGATGCTGATAGAAATGCTATTAGAAATGCTACTGGAAGGTTGTATTATTTATAATTGTATTGAATCTGCTCCAACTAAGTGGACAATTATTAATGAAAAAGGAAGCTGTTATAAATATGTTAATTCTGATAAAGGTCAATTACATAGGTCGACAATTCTATAAATGAGATATATATATATATATATATATATATATATATATATATATATATATTCTCCATGCCCATGCAGACTTCTTACAAGTAGCATTGTTATTTTATCTTTGTGAGGAAAGGTTACACTTAGAACATCTAGGACTTAGCCCACTTTGAGAAGCAACACTTAGCCTGCAGCCCATTCTCCAAAACTGCCCTTGCCTCTCCAAATTGGAAGTAGTTTTAGTGATGCTCCAGCCAAATGCAGGCTGGCGGATTTCATCGACCTGTTCCAGCCTCAGCCTGTCCTGTGTGCAGGGAACTACACTATGTCTATTTCTTCTTTGATTTACAGTTTTGTGATAGGACTTGGTGGACAAAAAGAGCAAGAGTTAAGTAGATGATTTGGCAGCTGTAGATGATTTGGAGCCTTAGTCCCGCACTGGTGCTGCCCTCTTGTGGACACCCAGCACAATTCAGCTGAGCACAGGGATTCACAAGCTCCCAATAGAGTCATCCCAGACAAAGAGTGAAACCCCTTCCACTTGCAAAGCCAAATGTGGGATCCCCCCACCCCACAGGAAAGATCACATGTCTAGGGCACTCTACGTCAATTTTAACCTTGCTGTCCATGGGCCATAAATCCCAGAGTTCTCCTCATTCCACAGAATCACTACACTCAACTATGGGTTATGCTGCTACCTTGTGGACACACAGCAGAATGCAGCTGAGTACCCCATGACACTCCTCTTTGAGTCTACACAGAAAATTACACACAGCATGAGAATAGTAAAGGAAAGAACCCATCTGAGGACCACCTGGGAGAATGCACAACAGTGTCCAGAATATCCAATGTGCCATTCATATTTGAAAAACCACTTGTACAGTGCAAACTTCCTTTGTCATAGCACAACCCAGTTCCTAAGAATCTTCATCAGGAATAAAGAAAACAGCGGTAATCATAACTGAAACACACTTCTGTACACTTACACACACACACATACACACACCCGCCTACAGAGACGCACACACTTTTCCCTGCTCCAACAATGTGACCAATTATTTATGAATAAGGAGGCTGTTATAAATGTGATAATTCTGCATTAAGAACAGATAAAAAGGTCAACAATTCTAAAAATGACTGATATATATATATATATATATATATATATATATGTATATATATGTAAGTGTATCTTTATTATAGACTCTGATGGATACTGGCATGGCTATGAGGAGACAGAGTATGGTTTGTGTCAGAGAGACTTACAAAGCTGAAGCTCCAGAAACCTAGGAGAAATCACCAAAAAAACAGCCAGAGATCAGCAGTGTCCTGGTGATTCCCTTTGTATATCTGGGCCTGTCAGTAAAATAATGTATAAGTAAAATCTTAATGAGTGCTGACAGAGTAAGTGAGACCCTGTGAGAGTCAGAGACAGAGGAGGCAAGAAGAGAAATAGAAGAGTGGGAAAGAAACCAGAAGTCAAAAACCTCCCACAATGTGTTCCTCCATGACAGGTTCAAACCTGGGTTGTAGAGATTGTAAGGCAGAAATCTCAAGTCCACAGAACCCAGACCACCACAGCCATCACCATATGTGTGTAGTATTTACGACACGAAATGTATTGTGAGTGTAAACTTCCCTTCAATTATAAGAGAAAAATCTACCAAGCAGAAGAAATGACCCCTCATGTAATATAGGACTAATAAATAAATAAATATGCAAATAAATGGGGATGATCTAGGAAGATTTGAAAAAAAAGAAAAATAAAAACAAAAAGCACAAGAAGACCTGATTACAGCAGAAAATGAAAACCATATGCTGAGAGTCAGAGGGCTGCTTCAAAAATTCCGAGAAATTTCAGAGTCCATTGAAATTAAGATTTCAGGAGAATGAAAAGAAACTCATATGTACTGAAGCTTACACTAGAGAAAGGAGACAAGTTCTGTACTATGATAATTACAATAGGGATGCAGATAGAAATAATATTAGAAATGCTACTGGAAGGTTCTATTATTTATAATTGTATTGAATCCTGCTCCAACTAGGTGGCCAATTATTAATGAAAAAGGAAGCTGTTATAAATGTGTTAATTCTGATAAAGATCAATTACATAGGTCGACAATTATAAAAATAACATATGTATATGTATATGTATATGTATATGTATATGTATATGTATATGTATATGTATATGTATATGTATATGTATATGTATATGTATATGTTTATTATAAAGTCTGAGAGATACTGCCATGGATATGAGGATACAGAATATGGCTTGTGTCAGAGAGACTTACAAAGCTGAGGCCGCAGTAGCCTAGGTGAAATCACCAACACGACAAGCCAGAGCACAGCAGTGCCCTGGCAACTCTCTTTGTATATCTGGGCCTATCAGTAAAATAAGTATATAAGTAAAATATTAATGAATGAAGACAGAGTGTGTGAGAGCATGTGAGAGTTAGAGACAGAGAAAGGGAGAAGAGAAATAAATGAGTTGGAAAGAGACCAGAATGCAAAACCTCCTACACTGTGTTCATTGATGACAGGTTCAAACCTGGCTTGTAGAGATTGTAAGGCAGCAGCTCTCATGCCCACAGACCCCAGACAGCCCCAGTCTTCACCATATGCTGTACTACCAGACCTGACAGTAATGTGTGTGTGTGTGTGTTTGTCTGACTGTGTGTGTCTGTGTGTGCTTAGAGCTCACCTGTAGTAGTCTCAGAGCATGGGTGGCAAGGTAGCTAGCCTCACCTGCAACTTATGTACAGAGAACCTAGCTGGTCAGGGTAAGTCAGCTAGTCCAGATTCTGGCTAAGCAAGAATGCATATGCAAAGGGACTCTCATGTATAAATCTCCTGATTTCCCTATTCAATCCCATGCCTCACTATCTATGATCCAAAAACTGGCAACGGGGGAAGCTGGGGAACCCTTCAGAATTCAGGGGCATGAGCCTGTCCAGTCACGTTTGGCTGCCTACTTAGCCTACAGGCTCTCAGTCCACTTCTCAGGGCAGCAGATTCCAAGTACAGAAGTACCCAGAAAGAGCTGTGTTTCAACATATATGGGAACTGTGTTTGACCAAACAATAGTGGATGAACCCGGTCCCTTACACCTACCCTTTGGGTCCGGCTAAGGCAATTGCTCCTGTGGCCTTACATCCCTGATCACGGTCTCCTGGTGTCCACACATCACACGCAGAGAGATTCCCAGAAGTAGGCATGCATGAGTGTCCCATACAAAGTCTCTCTGCTTGCAGGAAGCACAAACTCCCTGGGCCCTTGCTATGGACAGACAAAAGAAAGACGGAAGCCTCCATTGGCTGAATTCGGTGCTTCCAGTGGAGATCACAGCCCTGAACCTCACCTGAGGGCCTGGATGCTGCTAATAAAGGCAATTGGAAACACCTGTTACCACTTGGGCCCTGAGGACATACTCAGGAATCCCTCCAGGAACTAGCAGGCTGGCAGACCTCCTGACCCCGGGATAGCTGTGCTCCTAGTTGGGTGGCCCTTCAGGCCAGACGTGAGAATATTCCCTAGATACAAGAAAGAACATCAGGTTTCAAAAGGATTTGAAAACCCCATGAGGCACTTGGAAAAGACATTTCACAGCCATCAAAACACCCTCTTTCAGAACCCTGGAAGCTTCCGTTTTGCGTGGAAAATCTGGACACTGGTGTGGCCATCAGTACCACAGATCCTTTAACATTCGGCTTATTAGAGGTAAAGCACAATGTGTGTGCCAGCGGGACAGAGTTTCAATTCTCTTCACCTGGGCTCCCATGGAATAAGGACAAAGAAGCTGTGCAGGAGGTGAGGAGAGCTGCATTTAGGCTGAGTGTCAGCCTCAGGGCCCTGGAGTATGGGAGTCAAGTACTGAGGGCCTGGACATCTGAAGCTGCAGATGGACATATGCCTGTTACCTGCAGCAGGAATGCTGTCTCCGCATTTCCCCTCTGTACTACACCATGTGCACGAGACTAAATAATCCAAAGGGCAAAGAAAGGAAAATTTCAACACCAGGATGACTGAGGTCAAGATGCATGCACTGACTTCCAGTAAGGGCCCAGGGAAGGAGGCACGTAGAGACTGTCATAGAGACAGAATGACAGAGACAGAAAAGGACTGAAATTCTGGCCCTTTGTTGATCAGTGCCAGAGCACTGAAAACAAACCCTCCATGCCCATGCATACTGCTTATAAGTGGCATTGGTATTTTATGTTTTTGAGGAAAGGTAACCCTTAGAACATCTAGGTCTTAGCCACTCTGAGAAGCAACACTTGGCCCGCAGCCCACTCTCCAAATCTGCCCCCGCCTCATCGCACTGTTGCATTCATTTTCTACAATGTATTCTATATGACATTCAGACAATTGATTGCTAAAACCTGGAGAGAAACTGTGCATCAGGAAAAGAATTGTCCAAAGGAGTAAAATCTCCAATTCATTAGCTATATGCAGCTCCAAAGGGACCAATTGAAAAAGGTTCGAGAAGGAACTCATCCAGGAGACCCTCCACATGGACAGGCACCACAAATATCCTAGTCTGGCAACACACACAGGGAAGCTGCTAGTTCTGAGTGCAAGCCTCAGGGCAAAAACCTCTCCCTCTTCAGGGTCTCAGAATTCAAAAACCTCCTACACTGTGTTCATTGATGACAGGATCAACCCTGGCTTGTAGAGATTGTAAGGCAGCAGCTCTCATGCCCACAGACACCTGACAGGCCCAGCCTTCACCATATGCTGTACTACCAGACCTGACCGTACTGTGTGTGTGTGTGTCTGTCTGTAAGTCTGTCTGACTGTGTGTGTATGTGTGTGCTCAGAGCTCACCTGTAGTAGTCTCAGAGCATGGGTGGCAAGGTAGCCAGCCTCACCTGCAACTTATGTACAGAGAACCTAGCTGGTCAGGGCTAGCCAGCTAGCCCAGATTCGGGCTGAGGAAGAATGCATATGCAAAGGGACTCTCATCTCTAAATTTCCTGATTTCCCTATTCAATCTCATGCTTCACTATCTATCATCCAAACACTGCCAATGTGGAAGCTGGGTTACCCCTCAGAATTCAGGGCCATGGGCCTGTCCAGTAACATTTGGCTGCATACTCAGCCTCCAGGATCTCAGTCCACTGCTCAGGGCAGGAGATTACTAGCACAGAAAGTACCCAGAAAGAGCTGTGTTTCAACATAGATGGGAACTGTGTTCGACCAAACAATAGTGGATGAACCTGGTCCCTTACACCTATCCTTTGGGTCCGGCTAAGACAACTTCTCCTATGGCCTCACATCCCTGATTATGTTGTCCTTGTGTCCACACACAACACTCAAAGAGATTCCCAGAAGTAGGCATGCATGAGTGTCCCATACAAAGTCTCTCTGCTTGCCGGAAGCACAAACTCCCCGTGCCCTAGCTATGGACAGACAAAAGAAAGATGGATGCCTCCATTGACTGAATTCGGCGCCTCCAGTGGAGATCACAGCCATGCACCTCACCTGAGGGCCTGGCTGCTGCTAATAAAGGCATTTGGACACACGTGTTACCACTTGGACCCTGAGGACATACTCAGGAATCTGTCCCAGAGATATCAGGCTGGCAGACCTCCTGACCCAGGGATAGCTGTGCTCCAAGTTGTGCGGCCCTTCTGACCAGAGGTGAGAATATTCCTTAGATACAATAAAGAACTTCAGGTTTCAAAAGGATTTGAAAACCCCATGAGGCACTTGGAAAAGACATTTCACAGCCATAAAACACCCTCTTTCAGAACCCTGGAAGCTTCTGTATTGCGTGGAATATCTGGACACTGGTGTGTCCATCAGTACCACAGATCCTTTACATTTGGTTTAATAGAGGGAAAGCACAATGTGTGTGCCAGTGGGATAGAGTTTCACTTCTTGGCACTGCTGGTGGAGATGCCAGGGAACTATGTGGAAGCCCAGGACCTCATTTTGAGCCCCTGCTCACCATTTACCCAGCTAGGGAAAAGCTGGGCAAGTGTCAAATCAGAACTGCAGCTGTCTCTCTGTCTCTCTTCCTGCTTGGGCCCTGCTCTCGCAATTTATGACTGTTTCCTTATCCTCAGTAAGAAAGTTACAAATGATGTACAGAAATACAGGTAAAGTGGGAAAAATTACCCCCTTGCCCACTATTACATGTAACGGTTGACTGTAAAGCATTCATCCCCCAAGAAAGAACAGAATAAATATTTGTGAGGTTCAAAACATTGTAGGTTAAATAATGAACATTCTTTAGAACCATGCAATATTAATCCATTGTGCATTGGATGTCACTGTCAAAAACAGTGCAGTAGTTGTTTTAGTAGTGTGTAGTATCTGCAAAAGGAAATGTATTGTGTGTCCAAAGTTCCCTTCAATTATAAGAGAAAATCTATCAGGCAGAAGAAATGACCCCTCATGTGATATGGGACTAAATAAATAAATAAATATGCAAATAAATGGGGATGATCTATGAGGATTTGAAAAAAATAAAAACAAAAACCACAGGAAGACCTGATTACAGTAGAATTATACAAAATGTCTGCTGAGAAACAGAGGGCTGCTTCAAAACTTCCCTTACACTTCAGGGTCCAGGCAAATTAAGAATTCGCGAGAATGAAAAGGCATACGTATTGAAGCTTACTCAAGAAAACAGAGGCAAGTTCCTTGCTATGATAATTACAATGAGGATACTGATAGAAAGGCTATTGGAAATGCTCCTGGAAGGTTTATAATTTATAATTGTAGTGAATCCTGCTCCAACTATGTGACCAATTATTTATGAATAATGAGGCTGTTATAAATGTGGTAATTCTTCATTAAGATCAAATAAAAAGGTCAACAATTCTAAAAATGACTGATATATATATGCATATATATGTACATATATGAAAGTGTATCCTTATTATAGACTCTGAGGGATACTCGCATGGCTATGAGGAGACAGATTATGGCTTGTGCCAGAGAGACTTACAAAGCTGAGGCTCCAACAACCTAGGTGAAATCGCCAACAAAACAAGCCAGAGCTCAGCAGTTCCCTGGTGACTCACTTTGTATATCAGGGCCTGTCAGTAAAATAAGTATATAAGTAAAATATTAATGAGTGCAGACAGAGTGAGTGAGAGCCTGTGAGAGTCAGAGACAGAGAAGGCAAGAAGAGAAATAGAAGAGTCGGAAAGATACCAGAAGTCAAAAACCTCCCACACTGTGTTCATACATAACAGGTTCAAACCTGGTTTGTAGAGATTGTAAGGCAGCAGTCTCATGTCCACAGATCCCAGACCACCCCAGCCTTCACCACATGTGTGTAGTATTTATGACACGAAATGTATTGTGACTGTAAACTTCCCTTCAATAGTAAAAGAAATATATATCAAGCAGAAGAAATTACCCATTATGTAATATAGGACTAAATAAATAAGCAAATAAATGGGGATGATATAGGAGGATTTGAAAAAAATGAAAAATAAAAACAAAAAGCACAAGAAGACCTGATTACAGCAGAAAATGGAAACCATCTGCTGAGAAACAGAGTGCTGCTTCAAAAATTCCGAGACACTTCAGAGTCCAGGGAAATTAAGATTTCAGGAGAATGAAAAGAAACTCATATGTACTGAAGCTTACACTAGAGAAAGGAGGCAAGTTCTGTACTATGATAATTACAATAAGGATGCTGATAGAAATGGTATTAGAAATGCTACTGGAAGGTTCAATTATTTATAATTGTACTGAATCCTGCTACAACTAGGTGGACAATTATTAATGAAAAAGAAAGCTGTTGTAAATGTGTTAATTCTAAGAAAGATCAATTACATAGTTCGACAATTCTATAAATGAGATATATATATATATATATATATACATATGAATGTATATGTTTATTATAAAGTCTGACATATACTGCCATGTAAATGAGGAGACAGAATATGGCTTGTGTCATAGAGACATACAAAGCTGTGGCTTCAGTAGCCTATGTGATATCACCAACGAAACAAGCCAGAGCTCAGCAGTGCTCTGGTAACTCTCTTTGTATATCTGGGCCTGTCAGTAAAATAAGTATATAAGTACAATATCAACCAGTGAAGACAGAGTGTGTGAGAGCATGTGAGAGTTAGAGACAGAGAAGGCGAGAAGAGAAATAGATGAGTTGGAAAGAGACCAGAATTCAAACTACTCCTACACTGTGTTCATTAATGGCAGGTTCAAACCTGGCTTGTAGAGATTGTAAGGCAGAAGCTCTCATGCCCACAGACTCCAGACAGCCCCAGCCTTCACCATATGCTGTACTACCAGACCTGACAATAATATGTGTGTGTGTGTGTGTGTGTGTGTCTGTCTATCTGTCTGTGTGTGTCTGTGTGTGCTCAGAGCTCACCTATAGTAGACTCAGAGAATAGGTGTAAAGGTAGCCAGCCTCACCTGCAACTTATGTACAGGGAACCTAGCTGGTCAGGGCAAGCCAGCTAGCCCAGATTCTGGCTAAGCAAGAATGCATATGCAAAGGGACTCTCATGTCTAAATCTCCTGAGTTCCCTATTCAATCCCATGCCTCACTATCTATCATCCAAAAACTGCCAAGGGGTAAGCTGGGGCACCTGTCAGAATTCAGGGGAATGAGCCTGTCCAGTCCCGTTTGGCTGCCTACTCAGCCTCCAGACTGTCAGAACACTGCTCAGGGCAGCATATTACAAGCCCAGAAAGAGCTGTGTTTCAACATAGATGGGAACAGTGTTTGACCAAACAATAGTGGATGTACCCGGCCCCTCACACCTACCCTTTGGGTCCAGCTAAAGCAATTTCTCCTGTGGACTCACAATCCATGATCATGGTGTTCTGGTGTCCACACATCACACTCAGAGAGATTCCCAGAAGTAGGCATGCATGAGTGTCCCATACAAAGTCACTCTGCTTGCAGGAAGCACAAAATCTCTGGGCCCTTGCTATGGAGAGACAAAAGGAAGATGGATGCCTCCATTGGCGGAATTAGGAGCTTCCAGTGGAGATCATGGCCCCGCCAATCACCGGTGGGCCTGGCTGCTGCTAATAAAGGCAATTGGAAACACCTGTTACCACTTGGGGCCTGAGGACATACTCAGAAATCCCTCCAGGAGCTAGCAGGCTGGCAGACCTCCTAACCCCGGGATAGTTGTGCTCCTAGTTGGGAGGGCCTTCGGGCCAGAGGTGAGAATATTCCCTAGATACAAGAAAGAACATCAGGTTTCAAAAGGATTTGAAACCCCAGGAGGCACTTGGAAAATACATTTCAGAGCGATCAAAACACCCTCCTTCTGAACCCTGGAAGCTTCCATTTTGCGTGGAAAATCTGGACACTGGTGTGGCCATCAGAACCACAGATCCATTACATTCTGCCCAATAGAGGGAAAGCACAATGTGTGTGCCAGGGTGGTAGAGTTTCACTTCTCTTCACCTGGGCTCTCATGGAATAAGGATGAGAATGCGGTGCAGGAAACTGAGGAGTGCTGCATTTAGGCTGAGTGTCAGCCACAGGGCCCTGGAGAATGAGAGTCAAGCACAGAGGGCCTGGACAGCTGCAGCTGGAGATGGACATATGCCTGTTACCTGCAGCAGGAACGCTGTCTCCTCAGTTCCCCTCTGTACAACGCCATATGCACGAGAATAAATAATCCAAAGGGGAAAGAAAGGAAAATATCAACTCCAGGAAGACCGAGTACAGGATGCATGCACTGACTTCCAGGAAGGGTACAGGGAAGAAGGCACTTAGAGACAGTCAGAGAGACAGAATGACAGTGACTGAAAAGGACTGAAATTCTGGCCCTGTGTTGATCAGTGCCAGAGCACTGAGGACAAACCCTCCATGCCCATGCATACTTCTTACAAGTGGCATTGCTATTTTATGTTTGTGAGGAAAAGTTACACTTAGAACATCTAGGTCTTAGCCCACTCTGAGAAGCAACACTTGGCCTGCAGCCCACTCTCCAAAACTGTCCTTGCCGCTCTAAATTAGAAGTAGTATTAGTGATGTTCCAGCCAAGATGCAGGCTGGCATATTTCATCTCCCTGGTCCAGCCTCAGCCTGCCCTATGTGCACGGAACTGCACTATGTCTATTTCTTCTTTGATTAACAGTTTTGGGATAGGACTCCTTGAACAAAACGAGCAAGAAGGAAGTAGATGTTTTGACAGCTGTAGTTTGAGCTGAGAGAGATCTGTAGTGTGACAAGAGGTAAATGAATGACTCTGTGAGATGTCTCTCATGACTGTGGCTCAGAAGGGCCAGGTGTATCCGCATTACTACCCGAATCCAGAGCTGTGCAGGTCTCTAGCTAAAATATATTTTCAGACCTCTACATGTTATATATATATATATATATATATATATATATATAGAGAGAGAGAGAGAGAGAGAGAGAGAGAAAGAGAGAGCAAGACACTGATGTAGTCATTTTCTACAATGGATGCGATATGACATAGAGACAATTGATTGCTAAAACTTGGAGAGAAACTGTGCATCAGGAAAAGAATTGTCCAAATGAGTAAAATCCAAATCATTAGCTATATGCAGCTCAAATGCGACCTAGCGAAAAAGTCTCGAGAAGGAACTCATCCAGGAGACTCTCCACATGGACAGGCACCACAAGTTTCCTAGTCTGGCAACACACACAGGGGAGCTGCTAGTTCCCAGTGCAAGCCTCAGGGCAAAATCCTCTCCCTCTTCAGTGTCTTTACATCTGAAAAGAAAAAAGTGTCCACGCACCAAGGAGAGCTACAATGGTGTCAAAATTGAGCAGTAAATCAGAATGTGCCAAGTGTTTTGCACAAAATCTCCTGTGCCACAGTGATTCTATTGTTCTCTTTCTCTCCCTCCCACACAAATACTCACACAAACAAACACAAACACACACTCTCTCAGTCACGCACGCACACATCCACAGAGGTACAGGTACAAATGTAGTTATACACATGCGCACTGGACAGCTTCTGCAAGGCAGGGCCCTGGGCTGAGCCCTGCTTATCACTTCCGGGAAGCACGCCCGCCTTTTAAGACTAGCTCTGAGCTCCCCTTGGCGGGCTTCCTTCAGAAGGCTACTCTCTGAGTCCTGTTCTCGCAACTTCTCCTCTGTTCTCATTGGCCAGCTCTTGGTTCACGCCCCTGAAGGTGATGTTCCTCTTCTCTAATTGGCCAGCTTTCTCTATATATATGCACTGGGCCCTCCCCTGAGACTCAGAGGGCGTGGTCTCTTAGACCCGCCCCTGGGAACTGTCTGTCATCCTCTGTAGGCCCTGTTTCTGCCAAGATGACCCAACAGCTCCTGTCTGGACCTGTCCACAAGACACTGCTTGATTGAGCTAGGCTGGCCATGCTCTTGGGGCACACCCATAATCACTATCTCCACTCTCCTAGACCGGTGCCTCAAGGCACTTGCCCCATGGTGCCTTAGTCACACACTGGTGCTGCCCTCTTGTGGAAACCCAGCAGAATGCAGCTGAGCACAGGGATTCACAAGCTCCCGGTAGAGTCATCCCAGACAAAGAGAGAAACCCCTGCCACTTGCAAAGCCAAATGGGGCACCCCACACCCCAGAGGAAAGAACAGATGTCTAGGGCACTCTACGTCAATTTCAACCTTGCTGTCCATGGGCCACAAATCCCAGAGTTCTCCTCATTCCACAGAATCACTACACTCAACTATGGGCTATGCTGCCACCTTGTGGACACACAGCAGAATGCAGTTGAGCTCCCCCATGCCACTACTCTTTGAGTCTACACAGAAAATTACACACAGCATGGGAATAGTAAAGGAAAGAACCCATCTGAGGACCACCTGGGAGAATGCACATCAGTTCCAGAATATCCAATGTGCCATTCATATTTGAAAAACCACTTGTACAGTGGAAACTTCCTTTGTCATTGCACAACCCAGTTCCTAAGAATCTGCGTCAGGAATACAGAAACAACAGCGGTAATCATAACTGAAACACACTTATGTACACTTACACACACACACACACACACACACACACACACCCTCCCACAGAGACCCACACACTTTTCCCTAAAAGAACGTGGATTGGGGTTGCTGTTTTGCACTCAAGTAAAAGGTCAAAGTTTCATGGGTGGAGGGGAGAAGTATTAAGTTTCTGGCATATGAAGGTGAGAAGTGCCTAGAGCATATCTATACTTACATGGACAATGAAGGGAGCATGGGTTGGAGGCACAGCTGGTGGAGCTGACAGGGAAACTATGTAGAAGCCCAGGACCCCATTTAGATCCCCTGCTCACCACTTTCCCAGCTAGGGAAAAGCTGAGCTAGTGTCAAATCAGAACTGCAGCTGTTTCTATGTCTCTCTTCCTGCTTGGGCACTGCTCTCTCATTTTATGACTGTTTCCTTCTCCTCAGTGAGAAAGTTACAAAGGATGTACAGAAATACAGGGAAAGTGGGAAAAATTACCCCTGAGCCCACTATTACATGTAACTGTTGGCAGTAAACCATTCATCCCCCAAGAAAGAACAGAATAAATATTTGTGAGGTTAAAAAATTTGTAGGTTAAATAGTGAACATTCTTTAGAGCCATGCAATACTAATCCATTGTGCATTGGATGTCACTGTCAAAAACAGTCCAGTAGTAGTTGTAGTAGTGTGTAGTATCTGCAAAAGGAAATGTATTGTGTGTCAAAAGTTTCCTTCAGTTATAAGAGAAAATTTATCAGGCAGAAGATATGACCCCTCATGTGATATGGGACTAAATAAATAAATAAATATGCAAATGAATGGGGATGATCTAGGAGGATTTGAAAAAAATAAAAACAAAAACCACAGGAAGAACTGATTAAAGCAGAAATATCGAAAATATCTGCTGAGAAACAGAGGGCTGCTTCAAAACTTCCCTGACACTTCAGGGTCCAAGCAAATTAAGAATTCCACAGAATGAAAAGAAAGGCATACATGTTGAAGCTTACACTAGAATGTGGAGGAAAGTTCTGTGCTATGATATTTACAATGAGGATACTGATAGAAAGGCTATTGGAAATGCTCCTGGAAGGCTTATAATTTATAATTGTAGTGAATCCTGCTCCAACTATGTGACCAATTATTTATGAATAATGAGGCTGTTATAAATGTGGTAATTCTGCATTAAGATCAAATAAAAAGGTCAACAATTCTAAAAATGACTGATATATATATGTATATGTATATATATATATATGTATATATATATATATGTAAGTGTATCTTTATTATAGACTCTGAGGGATACTTGCATGGCTATGAGGAGACAGAGGATGGCTTGTGGCAGAGAGACTTACAAAGTTGAGGTTCCAGAAACCTAGGTGAAATCGCCAAATAAACAGCCAGAGATCAGCAGTGTGGTGATTCCCTTTGTATATCTGGGCCTGTCAGTAAAATAATGTACAAGTAAAATATTAATGAGTGCAGACAGAGTGAGTGAGAGCCTGTGAGAGTCAGAGACAGAGAATTCAAGAAGAGAAATAGAAGAGTGGGAAAGAGAACAGAAGTCAAAAACCTCCCACATTGTGTTCATACATGACAGGTTCAAACCTGGGTTGTAGAGATTGTAAGGCAGAAGTCTCAAGTCCACAGAACACAAACCACGCCAGCCTTCACCATATGTGTGTAGTATTTACCAGACGAAATATATTGTGAGTGTAAATTTCCCTTAAATTATAAGATAAAGATCTATCAAGAAGAATAAATGACCCCTCATAAATAAATGACCCCTTATAAATAAATAAATATGCAAATAAATGGGGATGATATAGGAGGATTTGAAAAAAAATGAAAAATAAAACCAAAAAGCACAAGAAGACCTGATTACAGGAGTGAATGAAAACCATCTGCTGAGAAACAGAGGGCTGCTTCAAAAATTCCGAGACACTTCAGAGTCCAGGGAAATTAAGATTTCAGGAGAATGAAAAGAGACTCATATGTACTGAAGCTTACACTAGAGAAAGGAGGCAAGTTCTGTACTATCATAATTACATAAGAATGCTAATAGAAATGCTACTGGAAGGTTCTATTATTTATAATTGTATTGAATCCTGATCCAACTAGGTGGCCAATTATTAATGAAATAGGAAGCTGTTATAAATGTGTTAATTCTAATAAAGATCAATTACATAGGTCAACAATTCTAAAAATAACATATATATATATGTATATGTTTATTATAAAGTCTGAGAGATACTGCCATGGATATGAGGAGACAGAGTATGGCTTGTGTCAGAGAGACTGGGAAAAAAGCTGGGAATCCAGTAGCCTAGGAGATATCACTAACACAACAAGCCAGAGCTCAGCAGTGCTCTGGCAACTCTGTTTGTATATATGGGCCTGTCAATAAAATAAGGATATAAGTAAAATATTACTGAGTGCAGACAGAGTGAGTGAGACCCTGTGAGAGTCAGAGACAGAAAGGAGAGAAAAGAAATAGATGAGTTGGAAAGTGATCAGAAGTCAAAACCTCCTACACTGTGTTCATTGCTGACAGGTTCAATCCTGGCTTGTAGAGATTGTAAGGCAGCAGCTCTCATGCCCACAGACCCCATACAGCCCCAGCCTTCACCATATGCTGTACTACCACACATGATAGTAATGTGTGTTTGAATGTGTGTCTGTCTGTCTGTTTGTGTGTGTCTGTGTGTGCTCAGAGCTCACCTATTGTAGTCTCAGACCATGGGTGTCAAGGTAGCCAGCCTCACCTGCAACTTATGTACAGAGAACCTAGCTGGACAGGGCAAGCCAACTAGCCCAGATTGTGGCTAACCAAGAATGCATATGCAAAGGGATTCTTATGTTTCCCTCTCCTGAGTTCCGGATTCAATCCTATGCATCACTATCATCCAAACACTGACAACGGGGTAAGCTGGGGCATCCCTCAGAATTCAGGGGCATGAGGCTGAGTAGGCAGTCACGTTTGGCTGCCTACTCAGCCTCCAGGCTCTCAGTCCACTGCTCAGGGCAGCAGATTACAAGCCCTGAAAGAACCCAGAAAGAGCTGTGTTTCAACATAGATGGGAACTGTGTTTGACAAAACAATAGTGTATGAACTGGCCCCTTACACCTAATCTTTGGGGGCAGCTAAGGCAATTGCTCCTGTGGCCTCAATTCCCTGATCATGGTGTCCTGGTGTCCACACATCACACTCAGAGATTCCCAGAAGTAGGCATGCATGAGTGTCCCATACAAAGTCGCTCTGCTTACAGGAAGCACAAACTACCTGGGCTCTTGCTATGGAGAGACAAAAGGAAGATGGATGCCTCCATTGGCTGAATTAGGAGCTTCCAGTGGAGATCACAGCCCCGCCCCTCACCTGAGGGCCTGGCTGCTGCTAATAAAGGCAATTGGAGACACCTGTTACCACTTGGGGCCTGAGGGCATACACAGGAATCCCTCCAGGAGCTAGCAGGCTGTCAGACCTCCTGACCCTGGGATAGCTGTGCTCCTAGTTGGGAGAGTCTTCGGGCCAGAGGTGAGAATATTCCCTAGATACAAGAAAGAACTTCAGGTTTCAAAAGGATTTGAAACCCCAGGAGGCACTTGCAAAATACATTTCAGAGCGATCAAAACACCCTCTTTCTGAACCCTGGAAGCTTCCGTTTTGTGTGGAATATCGGTGGCCATCAGTACCACAGATCCTTTACATTTGGCCCAATAGAGGGAAAGCACAATGTGTGTGCCATGGTGGTAGAGTTTCACTTCTCTTAACCTGGGCTCTCATGGAATAAGGACAAGTATGCATTGCAGGAAATTGAGGAAGGCTGAATTTAGGCTGAGTGTCAGCCACAGGGCCCTGGAGAGTGGGAGTCAAGCACAGAGGGCATGGGCAGCTGCAGCTGGAGACTGGCATATGCCTGTTACCTGCAGCAGGAAGGCTGTCTCCTCAGTTTCCCTCTGTACTATGCCATATGCACAAGACTAAGTAATCCAAAGGGCAAAGAAAGGAAAATTTCAACACCGAGAATACCGAGTTCACGATGCATGCAATAACTTCCAGTAAGGGCCCAGTGAAGAAGGCACACAGAGACAGTCTGAGAGACAGAATGACAGTGACTGAAAAGGACAGAAATTCTGCCCCCGTGTTGATCAGTGCCAGATCACTGAAGACAAACCACCCATGCCCATGCATACTTGTTAAAATGGCATTGTTATTTTATGTTTGAGAGGAAAGGTTACACTTAGAACATCTAGGTCTTAGCCCACTCTGAGAAGCAACACTTGGCCTGCAGACCACTCTGCAAAACTGCCCCCACCTCTCCAAATTGGAAGAAGTTTTAGTGATGCTCCAGCCAAATGCAGGGTGGCGTATTTCATTGCCCTGGTCTAGCCTCAGCCTGCCCTGTGTGCAGGGAACTGCACTAGGTCTATTTCTTCTTTGATTTACTGTTTTGGGATAGGACTCGGTGGACAAAAGGAGCACGAGGGAAGTTGATGATTTGGCAGCTGTACTTTGTGCTGAGAGAGATTTGTAGAGTGACAAGAGGAAAACGAATGGCTCTGTGAGATGTCTCCCATGACTGTGGCTCAGAATGGCCAGGTGTATCCGCATTACTACCCGAATCAAGAGCTGTACAGGTCTCTTGCTAAAATATATTTTCAGACCTCTACATGTTATATATATATATATATATATATATATAGAGAGAGAGAGAGAGAGAGAGAGGAAGACACTGATGTAGTCATTTTCTACAATGGATGCGATATGACATTCAGACAATTGATTGCTAAGACGTGGAGAGAAACTGTGCATCAGGAAAAGAATTGTCCAAAGGAGTAAAATCTCCAAATCATTAGCTATATGCAGATCCAAATGGCGGACCGAAAAAGGGTCGAGAAGGAACTCATCCAGGAGACTCTCCTCATGTACAGGCACCACAAGTTTCCTAGTCTCGCAACACACACAGGGCAGCTTCTAGTTCCCAGTGCAAGCCTCAGGGAAAAAACCTCTCCCTCATCACAGTCTTTACATCTGAATATAAGAAAAGTGACCAAGGGCCAAGGAGCGCCATAATGGTGTCAATATTGAGCTGTAAATCCGAATGTGCCAAGTGTTTTGTACAAAATCACCTGTGCCACAGTGATTCTGTTGTTCTCTCTCTCCCTCTCTCAGACACACACACAAACACACACAAACACACACTCACACTTACACACACTCACACATTCACAGAGGCACAGGCACAAACGGAGTTATACACATCACACTGGACAGCTTCTGCAAGGCAGGGCCCTGGGCTGAAACCTACTTCGCACTTCCTGGAATCACACCCAGCCTTTTAAGGCCAGCTCTGAGCTCCAATTGTCCAGCATACTTCAGAAGGCCCACAAACAGGGCACCAGCCGTGATCTGATATGCCAGAGGCCTAGGCCACGCCCAGAAACCCTGCCAGCAATATCATTGGCCAGTGTGCTAGGACACACCCAGGAGTGTCAAGGCCCCTAGTCAGTGACTGGCCAGCAACCTTGAGCACCGCCCACAGGGCCCTGCAGCATGCTCATTGGGAGCCTCTGGAAGGCCCGCCCACCAGCCAATTCTGCTGGAAAGAGTGAGAATTCAAAAACCTCCTACACTGTGTTCACTGATGACAGTTTCAAAGCTGGCTTGTAGAGATAGTAAGAAGCAGATCTCATGCCCACAGACTGCAGACAGCCCCAGCCTTCACCTTATGCTGTACTATCAGACCTGACCGTAATGTGTGTGTGTGTGTGTGTCTATCTGTCTGACTGTGTGTGTCTGTGTAAATATATATATATATATATATATATATATATATATATATATACACACACATATATATATGTGTGTGTGTGTGTGAGTGTATATATATATATATATATATAGAGAGAGAGAGAGACTGACGTAGTCAGTCTCTACAATGACATTCAGACAATTGATTGGTAAATCATGGAGTGAAACTGTGCATCAGGAAAAGAATTGTCCAAAAGAGTAATATCTCCAAATCATTAGCTATTTGCAGCACCAGCGGGACCGATCGAAAAATGCTCGAGAAGGAACTCATCCAGGAGACCCTCCACATGGAGAAACCACAAGTTTCCTAGTCTCGCAACACATACAGGGCAGCTGCTAGTCTGAGTGCAAGCCTCAGGGCAAAAACCTCTCCCTCTTCAGTGGCTCAGAATTCAATTACCTCCTACACTGTGTTCATTGATGACAGGATCAACCCTGGCTTGTAGAGATTGTAAGGCAGCAGCTCTCATGCCCACAGACACCAGACAGGCCCAGCCTTCACCATATTCTGTACTACCAGACCTGACCATAATGTGTGTGTGTGTGTGTGTGTGTCTGTCTGTCTGTCTGTCTGACTGTGTGTGTATGTGTGTGCACAGAGCTCACCTGTAGTAGTCTCAGAGCATGGGGGGCAAGGTAGCCAGCCTCACCTGCAACCTATTTATGGAGAACCTAGCTGGTCAGGGCAAGCCAGCTAGCCCAGATTCGGGCTGAGCAAGAATGCATATGCAAAGGGACTCTCATGTCTAAATCTCCTGAGTTCCTTATTCAATCCCATGCTTCACTATCTATCATCCAAACACTGCCAATGTGGAAGCTGGGTCACCCCTCAGAATTCAGGGGCATGGGCCTGTCCAGTCACATTTGGCTACATACTCAGCCTCCAGGATCTCAGTCCACTGCTCAGGGCAGGAGATTACTAGCACAGAAAGTACCCAGAAAGAGCTGTGTTTCAACATAGATGGGAACTGTGTTCGACCAAACAATAGTGGATGAACCTGGTCCCTTACACCTACCCTTTGGGTCCAGCTAAGACAATTGCTCCTGTGGCCTCACATCCCTGATTACGGTGTCCTTGTGTCCACACATCACACTCAGAGAGATTCCCAGAAGTAGGCATGCATGAGTGTCCCTTACAAAGTCGCTCTGCTTGCAGGAAGCACAAAATCCCCGGGCCCTTGCTATGGACAGACAAAAGAAAGATGGATGCCTCCTTTGGCAGAATTCGGAGCTTCCAGTGGAGATCACAGCCCCACAACTCACTTGAGGGCCTGGCTGATGCTAACAAAGGTAATTGGGAACACCAGTTACCACTTGGGCCCTGAGGACATACTCAGGAATCCCTCCAGGAACTATCAGGCTGGCAGACCTCTTGACCCCGGGATAGCTGTGCTCCTAGTTGGGCGACCCTTCTGGCCATAGGTGAGAATATTCCCTAGATACAAGAAAGAACTTCAGGTTTCAAAAGGATTTGAAACCCCATGAGGCACTTGAAAAATACATCTCACAGCCATCAAAACACCCTCTGTCAGAACCCTGGAAGCTTCTGTTTTGGGTGGAAAATCTGGACACTGGTGTGCCCATCAGTACCACAGATCCTTTACATTCGGCTTAATAGAAAGAAAGCACAATGTGTGTGCAAGCGGGATAGAGTTTAACTTCTCTTCACCTGGGCTCTCATGGAATAAGGACAAGGACGCTGTGCAGGAAGGTGTGGAGGGCTGCATTTAGGCTGAGTGTCAGCCTCAGGTCCTTGGAGAATGGGAGTCAAGCACAGACGGCCTGGACAGCTGCAGCTGCAGATGGACATATGCCGGGAACCTGCAGCAGCAATGCTGACTCCGCAGTTCCCCTCTGTACTACACCATGTGCAGGAGACTAAATAATCCAAAGGGCAAAGAAAGGAAAATTTCAACAACAGGATGACTGTGTTCACGATGCATGCACTGACTTCCAGTAAAGGCCCAGGGAAGAAGGCATGTAGAGACAGTCAGAGAGACAGAATGACAGAGATAGAAAAGGACTGAAATTCTGGCCCTGTGTGGATCAGTGCCAGGGCACTGAAGACAAACCCTCCATGCACATGCATACTTCTTACTAGAGGCATTGCTATTTTATATTGCTGAGAAAATGTAACATGTAGAACATCTAGGTCTTAGCCACTTTGAGAAGCAACACTTGGCCGGCAGCCCACTCTCCAAAACTGCCCCCACCTCTCCAAATTGGAAGTAGTCTTAGTGAGGTTCCAGCCAAGATGCAGGCTGGCGTATTGCAACTCCCTGGTCCAGCCTCTTCCTATCCTGTTTGCAGGGAACTGCACTATGTCTATTTCTTCTTTGATTTATAGTTTTTGGATAGGAGTCGGTGGACTAAATGAGCAAGAGGGAAGTAGATGATTTGGCAACTGTAGTTTGTGCTAAGAGAGATTTGTAGAGTGATAAACGATATGTTCTGTGAGATGTCTCTCATGACTGTGGCTCAGAAGGGCCAGGTGTATCCACTTAACTACCCTAATCCAGAGCTGTGTAGGTCTCTAGCTTAAAAAATATTTTCAGACCTCTACATGTTACACACACACATATATATATATATGTATATATATATGTGTGTGTATATATATATATATATATATATATATATATATATATATATAGAGAGAGAGAGAGAGAGAGAGAGAGAGAGAAACTGATGTAGTCATTTTCTACAATGGATTTGATATGACATTCAGATAATTGATTGGTAAACCATGGAGTGAAACTGTGCATCAGTAAAAGAATTGTCCAAAAGAGTAATAGAGGGAAAGCACAATGTGTGTGCCAAGGTGGTAGAGTTTCACTTCACTTCACCGGGGCTCTCATGGAATAAGGACAAGGACGCTGTGCAGGAAGGTTAGGAGGGCTTTATGTAGGCTGAGTGTCAGCCACAGGGCCCTGTAGAATGGGAGTCAAGCACAGAGGGCCTGGACAGCTGCAGTTGCAGATGGACATATGCCTGTTACCTTCAGCAGGAATGGTGTCTCCGCAGTTCCCCTCTGTACTGCAACATGTGCAGGAGACTAAATAATCCAAAGGGCAAAGAAAGGAACATTTCAACACCAGGATGAATGAGTTCACAATGCATGCACTGACTTCCAGTAAGGGCCCAGGGAAGAAGGCACACAGTGACAGTCAGAGAGAGAGAATTACCGAGACATAAAAGGACTGAAATTCTGGCCCTATGTTGATCAGTGACAGAGCACTGAAGACAAACACTCCATGCCCACGCATACTTCTTACAAGTGGCATTGCTATTTTCTGTTTTTGAGGAAAGGTTACATTTAGAACACGTAGGTCTTAGCCCACTCTGAGAAGCAACACTCGGTCTGCAGCCCACTCTCCAAAACTGCCCTTGCCTCTCAAAATTGGAAGTAGTTTTAGTGATGTTCCAGCCAAATGCAGGCTGGCATATTTCATCTCCCTGATCCAGCCTCATCCTGTTCTGTGTGCAGGGAACTGCACTATGTCTATTTCTTCTTTGATTTACAGTTTTGGATAGGACTCAGTGGAAAAAATGAGCAAGAGGGAAGTAGATGACTTGGCAGCAGTAGTTTTGCTGAAAGAGATTTGTAGAGTGATAAACGATATGTCTCTGTGATATGTCTCTCATGACTGTGGCTCAGAAGGGCCCGGTGTATCCACTTTACTACCCTAATCCAGAGCTGTGGAGGACTCTAGCTAAAAATATTTTCAGACCTCTACATATTACATAAATATAGAGAGAGACAGAGAGAGAGAGACATTGATGTCGTCATTTTCTACAATGGATTCGATATGACATTCAATTGATTTCTAAAACCTGGAGAGTAACTGTACATCAGGAAAAGAATTGTCCAAAGGAGTAAAATCTCCAAATCATTAGCTATATGCAGCTCCATTGGGACCGATCGAAAAAGGCTTGAGACGGAACTCCTCCAGGAGTCTCTCCACATGGACGAGCACCACAAGTTTCCTAGTCTCGCAACACACACAGGACAGCTGCAAGTTCCCAGTGCAAGCCTCAGGGGAAAAACCTCTCCCTCTTCATTGTCTCAGAATTAAAAAACCTCCTACACTGTGTTCATTGATGACAGGATAAAACCTGGCTTGTAGAGATTGTAAGGCAGCAGCTCTCATGCACACAGACCCCAGACAGCCCCTGTCTTCACCATATGCTGTACTACCAGACCTGACAGTAATGTGTGTGTGTGTGTGTCTGTTTTTCTGTCTGTGTGTGTCTGTATGTGCTCAGAGCTCACCTGTAGTAGTCTCAGAGCATGGGTGTCAAGGTAGCCAGCCTCACCTGCAGCTTATGTACAGAGAACCTAGCTGGTCAGGGCAAGCCAGGTAGTCCAGATTCTACCTTAGAAAGAATGCCAAAGAACTATGTGGAAGCCCAAGACCGCATTTTGAGCCCCTGGTCACCACTTACCCAATTAGGGAAAAGCTGGGCTAGTGGCAAATCAGAGCTGCAGCTTTCTCTCTGTCTCTAAATTTATGACTGTTTCCTTCTCCTCAATAGGAAAGTTACAAATGATGTACAGAAATATAGGGAAAGTGGGAAAAATTACCCCCTTAGCCACTATTACATGTAACTCTTGACTGTAAACCATTCATCCCCAATAAAGAGCAGAATAAATATTTTTGAGGTGAAAAACATTGTAGGTTGAATAGGGAACATTCTTTAGAGTCTTGCAATACTAATCCATTGTGCAATGGATGTCACTGTCAAAAGCAGTGCAGTAGTAGTTGTAGTAGTGTGTAGTATCTGCAAAAGTAAATGTATTGTGTGTCCAAATTTCCCTTCAATTATAAGAGAAAATCTATCAGGCTGAAGAAATGACCCCTCATGTGATATAGTACTAAATATATAAATAAATATGCAAATAAATGTGGATGATCTAGGAGGATTTGAACAAATTAAAAAATAATAAAAACCACAGGTAGACAATAGGTCCACAATTCTAAAATTGACAGATATATATGTGCATTTATATATGTATATGGATGTATATCTTTATTATTAAGTCACAGAGATACTGCCATCGATATGAGGAGACAGAATATGGTTTGTGTCAGAGCGACGTACCAAGCTGAGGCTTCAGTAGCCTAGGTGAAATCACCAACAAAACAAGCCAGAGCTCAGCAGCAGCTCTAATGCCCACAGACTCCACACAATCAAGCCTTCACTATATGTGTGTAGTATTTGCCCCAGGAAATTCATTGGGTGTCAAGAGTTCCCTTCAGTTATAAGAGAAAATATATCAAACAGAAGAAATGACACTCATGTGAAACCTGACTGAATAAATAAATATGCAAATAAATGGAGATGATTTGTGAGGACTTGAAAAATAAAAATAATGAAAATAAAAACCACAAGAAGACCTGATTACAGCAGAAACATAGGAAACATATTCTGAGAAACAGAGTGCTGCTTCAAAAATTCCCTAACACTTCAGGGTCCAAGGAAATTAAGATTTCCGGAAAAAGAAAACAAACACATACGTATTGAAGCTTACACTAGAAAAAGGAGGGAAGTTCTGGGCTATAATAATTACAATAAGGATGCTGATAGAAACACGATTATAAATGCTACTGGAAGGTTCTATTATTTATAATTGTATTGAATACTGCTCCAGCTACATGGCCAATTATTTCTGAAAAACTAGGCTGTTATATATGTGGTAATTCTGATTTAAGGTCAAATACAATAGGTAGAAAATTCAAAAAATGACATATATATATATAAATATATATGTTTATATATATATATGTATGTATCTCTTTATTATAAACTCTGAGTGATACTGGCATGGAAATGAGCTGAGAGAATATGACATGTGTCAGAAAGACTTAAACACTGATGCTCCAGTAGCCTAGGTGAAATTGCAAACACAACACGCCAGAGCTCAGCAGTGCTCTGGTTACTCTCTTTGTATATCTTGGCCTGTCATTAAAATAAGTATATAAGTAAAATATAAATGAATGAAGACAGAGTGTATGAGAGCATGTGAGAGTTAGAGACAGAGAAGGCAAGAAGAGAAATACATGAGTTGGAAAGAGACCAGAATTCAAAAACCTCCAACACTGTGTTCATTGATGACAGGCTTTTAGAGATTGTAACGCAGCAGCTCTCATGCCCACAGACCCCAGACAGCCCCAGCCTTCACATAAGCTGTACTACCAGACCTGAAAGTAATGTGTGTGTGTGTGTGTGTCTGTCTGTCTGTGTGTGTCTGTGTTTGCTCTGAGCTCACCTACAGTAGTCTCATAGCATGGGTGGCAAGGTAGCTAGCCTCACCTGCAACTTATGTACAGAGAATCTAGCTGGTCAGGACAAGCCAGCTAGCCCTGATTCTGGCTAACCTAGAATGCATATGCAAAGGGACTCTCATGTCTCTCTCTCCTGAGTTCCCCATTCAATCTCACGCCTCACTATCATCCAAACACTTCCAATGGGCAAGCTGCGGCACCCCTCAGAATTCAGGGGCAGGACACTGTCCAGTCATGTTTGGCAGCATACTCAGCCTCCAGGCTCCCAATCCACTTCTCAGTGGACAGCAGATTACAAGGCCAGAAAGAACCCAGAAAGAGCTGTGTCTCAACATAGATGGGAACTGTGTTTGACCAAACAATAGTGGATGAACCCGGTCCCTTACACCTACCCTTTGGCTCCGGCTAAGGCAATTGCTCCTGTGGCCTCACATCCCTGATCATGGTGTCCTGGTGTCCACACATCACACTCAGAGAGATTCCCATAAGTAGGCATACATCAGTGTCCCATACAATGTCGCCCTGCTTGAAGGAAGCACAAACTCCCTGGGCCCTTGCTATGGACAGACAAAAGAAAGATGGATGCCTCCATTGGCTGAATTCATAGATAACAGTGGAGACCACAGCCCGGCACATCACCAAAGGGCCTGGCTGTTGCTAATAAAGGCAATTGGAAACACCTGTTACCACTTGATCCCTGAGGACATACTCAGGAATCCCTCCAGGAGCTAGCAGACTGGTAGACCTCCTGACCCCGGTATAGCTGTGCTCCTAGAGGGCGGCCCTTTTGGCCAAAAGTGAGAATATTCCCTAGATACAAGAAAGAACTTCAGGTTTCAGAAGGATTTGAAAACCCCATGAGGCACTTGGAAAACACATTTCACAGCCATCAAAACACCGTCTTTCAGAACCCTTGAAGCTTCCATTTTATGTGGAAAATCTGGACACTGGTGTGGCCATAAGTACCACAGATCCTTTACATTCGGCCCAATAGAGGGAAAGCACAATGTGTGTGCCAGGGGGAAAGAGTTTCACTTCTCTTTACCTGGGTTCTCCTGGAATAAGGACAAGGATGCGGTGCAGGAAATTGAGGAGCGCTGCATTTAGGCTGAGTGTCATCCTCAGGGCCCTGTAGAATGGGAGTCAAACACAGAGGGCCTGGACAGCTGCAGGTGAAGATGGAAATATGCCTGTTACCTGCAGCAGGATCACTGTCTCCTCAGTTCCCCTATGTACTACGCCATATGCAGGAGACTGAATAATCCAAAGGGCAAAGAAAGGATAATTTCAACACCAGGAAGTCCGAGTTCACGATGCATACACTGACTTCTATAAGGGCCCAGTGAAGAAGGCATGTAGAGACAGTCAGAGAGACAAGATGACAGAGACAGAAAAGGACTGAAATTCTGGCCCTGTGTTGATCAGTGCCAGAGCACTGAAAACAAACCCTCCATGCCCATGCATACTTCTAACAAGTGGCATTGTTATATTATGTTTGTGTGGAGAGGTTACACTTAGAACATCTAGGTCTTAGCCCACTCTGACAAGCAACACTTGGCCTGCAGCCCACTCTCCAAAACTGCCCTTGCCTCTCCAATTTGGAAGTAGTCTTAGTGATGCTCCCGCCAAGATCCAGGGTGGTGTATTGCACTCCCTGGTCCAGCCTCAGACTATCCTGTGTGCAGGGAACTGCACTATGTCTATTCTTTAATTTACAGTTTTGGGATAGGATTCTGTGGACAAAAAGAGCAAGAGTGAAGTTCATGATTTGGCAGCTGTACTTTGTGCTGAGAGAGATTTGTAGAGTGACAAGAAGTAAATGAATGGCTCTGTGAGATGTCTCTCATGACTGTGCCTCAGAAGGGCCAGGTGTATCCTCATTACTACCCGAATCCAGAGCTGTGCATGTCTCTAACTAAAATATATTTTCAGACCTCTACATGTTATATATATACATATATATGTAATTAATTATTTATATATATATATATATATATATATATATATATATATATAGAGAGAGAGAGAGAGAGAGAGAGACAACAAGACACGGATGTAGTCATTTTCTACAATGGATGCGATATGACATTTAGGCAATTGATTACTAAAACCTGGAGAGAAACTGTGCATCAGGAAAAGAATTGTCCAAAGGAGTAAAATCTCCAAATCATTAGCTATATGCAGCTCCAATGGGAACTAGCTAAAAAGGTTCCAGAAGAAACTCATCCAGGACACTCTCACATGGACAGGCACCACAAATTTCCTAGTCTGGCAATATACAAAGGGCAGTTGCTCATTCCCAGTGCAAGCCTCAGGGAAAAACCTCTCCCTTTTCAGTGTCTTTACATCTGAAAAGAAGAAAAGTGACCAAGGGCCAAGGAGAGCCACAATGGTGTCAATATTGAGCTGTAAATCAAAATGTGCCAAGTGTTTTGCACAAAATCTCCTGTGCCACAGTGATTCTGTTATTCTATCTCTCTCTCCCTCCCTCTCACACACACACAAACACACACAAACATACACTCTTACAATTACACACACGAACACATCCACAGGGGCACAGGCACAAACAGAGTTATACACATCCACACTGGACAGCTTCTGCAAGGCAGGCCCTGGGCTGAACCCTGCTTTGCACTTCCTGGAAGCACGCCCAGTCTTTTAAGGCCAGCTCTGAGCCCCCATTGTCAGGCTTTCTTCAGAAGGCCTGCAGACAGGGCACCAGACATGCTCTGATATGCCAGAGGCCTAGGCCACGCCCAGAACCCCTGCCAGCAATATCATTGGCCAGTGTGCTTGGACACACCCAGTAGTGTCAAAGGCCCTAGTCAGTGATTGGCCAGCAACCTTGAGCACCGCCCACACGGCCCTGTAGCACTCTCATTGGGCAGCCTCTGGAAGGCCCGCCACCATCCACTTCTTCTGGAAAGAGATGAGAATTCAAACACCTCCTACAAGAATGACAGAGACAGAAAAGGACTGAAATTCTGGCCCTTTATTGATCAGTGCCAGAGCCCTTAAAACAAACCCTCCAAGACCATGCATACTTCTTACAAGTGGCATTGCTATTTTATTTTTTTGAGGAAAGGTAACACTTAGAACATCTAGGTCTTAGCCACTCTGAGAAGCAACACTTGGCCTGCAGCCCACTCTCCAAATCTGCTCCCGCCTCTCCAAATTGGAAGTAGTCTTAGTGATGCCCCTGCCATGATGCAGGCAGGCGTATTGCATATCCCTGGTCCAGCCTCAGACTCAATTATTAATGAAAAAGGAAGCTGGTATAAATGTGTTAATTCTGATTTTGAGCCGCTGCTCACCACTTACCCAGCTAGGGAAAAGCTGGCCTAGTGTCAAATCAGAACTGCAGCTGTCTCTCTGTCTCTTTTCCTGCTTGGGCCCTGCACTCTCAATTTATGACTGTTTCCTTCTTCTCTATAAGAAAGTTACAAATGATGTACAGAAATACAGGGAAAGTGGGAAAAATTACCCCCGTGCCCACTATTACAGATAACTGTTGACTGTAAAGCATTCTTCCCCCAAGAAAGAACAGAATACATTTTGTGAGTTTAAAAACATTGTAAGTTAAATAGGGAACATTCTGTAGAGCCATGCAATACTAATCCATTGAGCATTGGATGTCACTGTCAAAAACAGTGCAGTGTCTTTACATGAAAATAAGAAAAAGTGACCAAGGGACAAGGAGAGCTACAATGGTGTCAATATTGAGCTGTAAATCAGAATGTGCCAAGTGTTTTCAACAAAATCACCTGTTCCACAGTGATTCTGTTGTTCTCTCTGTCTCTCCCTCCCTCAAACACACACCCACACACAAACACACACTCTCACAATCACAGAAACGCACACATCCACAGAGGCACAGGCACAAACGGAGTTATACACAAGCGCACTGGACAGTTTCTGCAAGGCAGGGCCCTGGGCTGAACACTGCTTCGCACTTCCTGGTAGCATGCTCAGCCTTTTAAGGCCAACTCTGGGATCCCATAGTCAGGCTTCCTTCAAAAGGCCCGCCCACTGGGCGCCAGCCATGCTCTGATAGGCCAGAGGCCTAGGCCCCGCCCAGAACCCCTGCCAGCAATCTCATTGGCCGGTGTGCTTGGACACGCCCATAGTCAGTGATAGGCCAGCCGCCTTGAGCTCCCCCAACACGACCTTGGAGCACGCTGATTGGGCTGCCTCTGGAAGCCCGCCCACCAGCCACATCAGCTCCACTCTGATTGGCCTGTTGTCCCAGGAACACGCCCCCAGGCAGCCAGAGAATGAGAGCCTTAGAGAAGTTGAGAAGAGAAATAGATGAGTAGGAAGATATCAGATTTCAAAAACCTCCTACACTGTGTTCATTGATGACAGGTTCAAAGCTGACTTGTAGATATTGTAAGGCAGCAGCTCTCATGCCCACAGACCCCGACAGCCCCAGTATTCACCATATGCTGTACTACCTGACCTGACTGTAATGTGTGTGTGTGTCTGTCTGTGTGTCTGTCTGTGTGTGTCTGTGTGTGTCTGTGTGTGCTCAGAGCTCAACTGTAGTAGTCTCAGAGCATGGGTGTCAAGATAGCCAGCCTCACCTGCAACTTATGTACAGAGAACCTAGCTGGTCAGGGCAAGCCAGCTAGCCCAGATTCTGGCTAAGCAAGAATGCCAGAGAAATATGTGGAAGACCACGACCCCATTTTGATCCCCTGGTCACCACTTACACAATTAGGGATAAGCTGGGCTAGTGGTAAATCAGAGGTTCAGCTGTCTCTCTGTCTCTCTTCCTGCTTGGGCCCCACACTCTCAATTTATGACTGTTTCCTTCTCCTCATAGGAAAGTTACAAATGATGTAGAGAAATACAGGGAAAGTAGGAAAAATTACCCCTGTAGCCACTATTACATGTAACTGTTGACTGTAAACCATTCATTCCCCAAGAAAGAACAGAATAAATATTTGTGAGGTTAACAACTTTGTAGGTTAAATAGGGAACATTCTTTAGAGTCATACAATACTAATCCATTGTGCATTGGATGTCACTGTCAAAAACAGTGCAGTAGTAGTTGTAGTAGTGTGTAGTATCTGCAAAAGGAAATGTATTGTGTGTCCAAATTTCCCTTCAATTATAAGAGAAAATCTATCAGGCAGAAGAAATGAACCCTCATGTGATATCAGACTAAATATATAAATAAATATGCAAATATATGGGGATGATCTAGGAGGATTTGAAAAAATAAAAATAATAATAAAAACCACAGGAAGACCATAGGTCGACAAATCTAAAAAAGACAGATATATATTTATATTTATATATGTATATGGATGTATATCTTTATTATAAAGTCTGAGAGATACTACCATGGATATGAGGAGACAGAATATGGATTGTGTCAGAGAAACTTACAAAGCTGAGGCTCCAGTAGCCTAGGTGAAATCACCAACAAATCAAGCCAGAGCTCAGTAGTGCTCTGGCAACTCTCGTTGTATATCTGGGCCTGTCAATAAAATAAGGATATAATTAAAATATTACTGAGTGCAGACAGAGTGAGGAAGAGCTTGTGAGAGTCAGAGACAGAGAAGGAGAGAAAAGAAATAGAGGAGTTGGAAATAGACCAGAAGTCAAAAACCCCCTAGACTGTGTTCATTCATGACAGGTTCAAACCTGGTTTGTAGAGATTGTAAGGAAGCAGCTCTAATGATCACAGACCCCAGACAACCCAAGCCTTCACCATATGTGTGTAGTGTTTGCCGCAGGAATGCATTGTGCATTAAGAGTTCCCTTCAGTTATAAGAGAAAATATATCAAGCAGAAGAAATGATCCTCATGTGATACCTGATTAAATAAAAAATATGCAAATAAATGGGGATGACTTAGGAGGACTAGAAAAAATAAAAAAATAATGAAAACAAAAACCACAAGAAGACCTGATTAGAGCAGAAACATAGAAACAATCTGCTGAGAAACAGAGGGCTGCTTCAAAAATTCGCTAACACTTCAGGGTCCAAGGAAATTAAGATTTCCGGAAAAAGAAAACAAACACATACGTATTGGAGCTTACACTAGAAAAAGGAGGGAAGTTCTGGGCATGATAATTACAATAAGAATGCTGATAGAAACACGAATAGAAATGCTACTGAAAGGTTCTATTATTTATAATTGTATTGAATACTGCTCCAGCTACATGCCCAATTATTTCTGAAAAAACTAGGCTGTTATAAATGTGGCAATTCTGAATTAAGGTCAAATACATAGGTAGACAATTCAAAAAATGACAGATATATAAATATATATGTATATATATATATATGTATATCTTTATTATAAATTCTGAGTGATATTGGTATGAAAAAGAGGAGACAGAATATGGCTTGTGTCAGAAAGACTTACAAACTGATGCTCCTTAGCCTAGATCAAATCGCCAACACAACAAACCAGAGCTCAGCAGTGCTCTGGTAACTCCCTTTGAATATCTGGGCCTGTAAGTAAAATAAGTATATAAGTAAAATATAAATGAGTGAAGACAGAGTGTATGCGAGCATGTGAGAATTAGAGACAGAGAAGGCGAGAAGAGTAATAGATGATTTGGAAAGAGACCAGAATTCAAAAACCTCCTACACTGTGTTCATTGATGACAGGTTCAAACCTGGCTTGTAGAGATTGTAAGGCAGCAGCTCTCATGTCCACAGACCCCAGACAGCCCAGCCTTCATCATATGATGTACTACCAGACCTGACAGTAATGTGTGTGTGTGTGTGTCTGTCTGTGTGTGTCTGTGTGTGCTCTGAGCTCAACTATAGTAGTCTCATAGCATGGGTGGGAAGGTAGCCAGCCTCACCTGCAACTTATGTACAGAGAACCTAGCTGTTCAGGGCAAGCCAGCTAGCACAGATTCTGGCTAAGCAACAATGCATATGCAAAGGGACTCTCATGTCTAGCTCTCCTGAGTTCCCCATTCAATCCCATGCCTCACTATCATCCAAACACAGCCAATGGAGGAAGCTGGGGCACCCCTTTGAATTCAGGGGTATGAGCATATCCAGTCATGATTGGCTGCCTACTCAGCCTCCAGGCTCTCAGTCCACTGCTCAGGGCAGCATATTACAAGTTCACTATGTATGCACAGACTTCCAGGAAGTGTCCAGGGAAGAAGGCATGTAGAGAGAGCCAGAGACACAGAATAACAGTGACTGAAAAGGACAAATTCTGGCCCTGTGTTGATCAGTGCCAGAGCACTGAAGATAAACCCTCCATGCCCATGCATACTTCTTACAAGTGGCATTGTTATTTTATTTTTGTGAGGAAAGGTTACACTTAGAAAATCTAGGTCTTAGCCCACTCTGAGAAGCAACACTTGGCCTGCAGCCCACTCTCCAAAACTGCCCTTGCCTCTCCGAATTGGAATTAGTTTTAGTGATGCTGCAGCCAAATGCAGGCTGGCATATTTCATCTCCCGGTCCAGCCTCAGCCTGTCCTGTGTGCAGGGAACTGCACTAAGTCTATTTCTTCTTTGATTTACAGTTTCGTGATAGGATTCGGTGGACAGAAAGAGCAAGAGTGAAGTAGATGATTTGGCAGCTGTAGTTTGTGCTAAGAGAGATTTGTAGAGTGACAAGCGGTAAACGAATGACTCTGTGAGATGTCTCTCATGAGTGTGGCTTAGAAGGGCCAGGTGTATCCGCATTACTACCTGAATCCAGAGCTGTGCAGGTCTCTAGATAAAATATATTTTCAGACCTCTACATGTTATATATATATATATATATATATATATATATATATATATATATATATATATATAGAGAGAGAGAGAGAGAGAGAGACAGAGACAGAGACAGAAACAGAGACAGCAAGACACTGATGTGGTCATTTTCTACAATGGATGCGATATGACATTCAGAAAATTGATTGCTAAAACCTGGAGAGAAACTGTGCATCAGGAAAAGAATTGTCCAAAGGAGTAAAATCTCCAAATCATTAGCTATATGCAGCTCCAATGGGACCTAGCTCAAAAGGCTCCAGAAGGAACTCATCCAGGAGACTCTCCACATGGACAGGCACCACAAGTTTCCTAGTCTGGCAAAACACACACAGGGCAGCTGCTAGTTCCCCTGTCAGCAATATCATTGGCCAGTGTGCTAGGAGACGCCCAGGAGTGTCAAGGCCCCTAGTCAGTGATTGGCCAGCAACCTTGAGCAACGACCACACAGCCCTGCAGCACGCTCATTGGGCAGCCTCTGGAAGGCCCGCCCAACAACCACTTCTCTGGAAAGAGATGAGAATTCAAAAACCTCCTACACTGTGTTCATTGATGACAGGATGAAACCTGGCTTGTAGAGAATGTAAGGCAGCAACTCTCATGCCCACAGACCCCAGACAGCTCCTGCCTTCACCATATGCTGTACTACCAGACCTGACAGTAATGCGTGTGTTTGTGTGTGTGTGTTTCTGTCACTCTGTCTGTCTGTGTCTGTATGTGCTCAGAACTCACCTATAGTAGTCTCAGAGCATGTGTGGGAAGGTAGCCAGCCTCACCTGCAACTTATGTACAGAGAACCTAGCTGGTCAGGGCAAGCCAGCTAGCCCAAATTGTGGCTAAGCAAGAATGCATATGCAAAGGGATTCTCATGTCTCCCTCTCCTGAGTTCCTGATTCAATCCCATGCCTCACTATTATCCAAACACTGTCAAGGGCTAAGCTGGGGCACCCCTCAGAATTCAGGGGCAAGAGCCTATCCAGTCACGTTTGGCTGCCTACTCAGCCTCCAGACTCTCAGTCCACTGCTCAGGGAAGCAGATTACAAGCCCAGAATGAACCCAGAAAGAGCTGTGTTTCAACATAGATGGGAACTGTGTTTGACCAAACAATAGTGGATGAACCTGGCCCCTCAGACCTACTCTTTGGATACTGCTAAGTCAATTGCTCCTGTGGCCTCACAATCCCTGATCATGGTGTCCTGTTGTCCACACATCACACTCAGAGAGATCCCCAGAAGTAGGCATGCATGAGTGTCCCATACAATGTTGCCTGCTTGCAGCAAGCACAAACTACCTGGGCCCTTGCTATGGAGAGTCAAAAGGAAGATGAATGCCTCCATTGGCTGAATTAGGAGCTTCCAGCGGATATCACAGCCCCGCCCCTCACCTGAGGGCCTGGCTGCTGCTAATAAAGGCAGTTGGAAACACCTGTTACCACTTGGGGCCTGAGGACATACTCAGGAATCCCTCCAGGAGCTAACAGGCTGGCAGACCTCCAAACCCCGGGATAGCTTTACTCCTAGTTGGGAGGGCCTTCTGGCCAGAGGTGAGAATATTCCCTAGATACAAGAACGAATATCAGGTTTCAAAAGGATTTGTAATCCCAGGAGGCACATGGAAAAGAATTTTCACAGCCATCAAAACAGCCTCTTTCTGAACACTGGAAGCTTCCGTGTTGCATGGACAATCTGGACACTGGTGTGGCCATCAGAACCACAGATCCTTTACATTCGGCCCAATAGAGGGAAAGCACAATGTGTGTGCCAGGGTGGTAGAGTTTCACTTCTCTTGAACTGGGCTCTCATGGAATAAGGATAAGGATGTGGTGCAGGAAATTGAGGAGGGCTGCATTTAGGCTGAGTGTTAGCCACAGGGCCCTGGAGAATGGGAGTCAAGCACAGAGGGCCTGGACAGCTGCAACTGTAGATGGACATATGCCTGTTACCTGCAGCAGGAAAGCTGTCTCCTAAGTTCTCCTCTGTACTATGCCATATGCACGAGACCAAGTAATCCAAAGGGCAAAGAAAGGAAAATTTCAACACCAGGAAGACCGAGTTCACGATGCATGCACTGACTTCCACGAAGGGTGCAGGGAAGAAGGCACATAGAGAGAGCCAGAGACACAGAATGACAGTGACTGAAAAGGACAAATTCTGTCCCTGTGTTGATCAGTGCCAGAGCACTGAAGATAAACCCTCCATGCCCATGCATACTTCTTACAAGTGGCATTGTTATTTCATTTTTTTGAGGAAAGGTTACACTTAGAAAATCTAGGTCTTAGCCCACTCTGAGAAGCAACACTTGGCCTGCAGTCCACTCTCCAAAACTGCCCTTGCCTCTCCGAATTGGAATTAGTTTTAGTGATGCTGCAGCCAAATGCAGGCTGGCGTATTTCATCTCCCTGGTCCAGCCTCAGCCTGTCCTGTGTGCAGGGAACTGCACTATGTCTATTTCTTCTTTGATTTACAGTTTTGTGATAGGATTCGGTGGACAGAAAGAGCAAGAGTGAAGTAGATGATTTGGCAGCTGTAGTTTGTGCTCAGAGAGATTTGTAGAGTGACAAGAGGTAAACGAATGACTCTGTGAGATGTCTCTCATGACTGTGGCTCAGAAGGGCCAGGTGTATCCGCATTACTACCCGAATCCAGAGCTGTGCTGGTCTCTAGCTAAAATATATATTCAGACCTCTACATCTTATATATATATATGTATATGTATATGTATATGTATATGTATATGTATATGTATATGTATATGTATATGTATATGTATATGTATATTTATTTATATATATATATAGAGAGAGAGAGACAGAGAAAGAGACAGAAACAGAGACACCAAGACACTTATGTAGTCATTTTCTACAATGGATGCGATATGACATTCAGAAAATTGATTGCTAAAACCTGGAGAGAAACTGTGCATCAGGAAAAGAATTGTCCAAAGGAGTAAAATCTCCAAATTATTAGCTATATGCAGCTCCAATGGGACCTAGCTCAAAAGGCTCCAGAAGGAACTCATCCAGGAGACTCTCCACATGGACAGGCACCACAAGTTTACTAGTCTGGCAACACACGCAGGGCAACTGCTAGTTACTTGTAAAAGCCTCAGGGCCTCTGTACTACGCCATAAGCTGGAGACTAAGTAATCCAAAGGGAAAAAAAGGAAAATTTCAACACCAGGAAGACCGAGTTCACGATGCAGGCACTGATGTCCATGTAGGGTCCAGGGAAGAAGGCACGTAGAGACAGTCAGAGAGACAGAATGACAGTGACTGAAAAATACAAATTCTGGCCCTGTGTTGATCAGTTCCAGAGCACTGAAGACAAACCCTCCATGCCCATGCATACTTCTGACAAGTGGTATTGCTATTTTATGTTTGTGAAGAAAGGTTACACTTAGAACATCTAGGTCTTGGCCACTCTGAGAAACAACACTTGGCCTGTAGCACACTCTCCAAATCTGCCCTCACCTCTCCAAATTGGAAGTAGTCTTAGTGATGCTCCAGAAAAGTTGCAGGCTAGCGTATTTCATCTCCCTTGTCCAGCCTCAGCCTGTCCTCTGTGCAGGTAACTGCACTATGTCTATTTCTTCTTTTTTACAGTTTTGGAATAGGACTCGGTGGACAAAATGAGCAAGAGGGAAGTAGATGATTTGGCAGCGGTAGTTTGTGCTGAGAGAGATTTGTAGAGTAATAACCGATATGGCTCTGTGAGATGTCTCTCATGACTGTGGCTCAGAAGGGCTAGGTATATCCATTTTACTACCCTAATCCCGAGATGTGCAGTCTCTAGCTAAAAAATATTTTCAGACCTCTACAAGTTATATATATATATATATATATATATATATATATATATATATATATAGAGAGAGAGAGAGAGAGAGAGAGAGAGATAGATAGATAGAGAGAGAGATTGATGTAGTCATTTTCTACAATGGATTCGATATGACATTCAGACAATTGATTGCTAAAACACACACAGGGCAGCTGCTAGTTCCCTATGCAAACCTCAGGGCAAAAACCTCTCCCTCTTCAGTGTCTCAGAATACAAAAACCTCCTAAACTGTGTTCATTGATGACAGGATCAACCCTGGCTTGTAGAGATTGTAAGGCAGCAGCTCTCATGCCCACAGACCCCAGACAGCCCCAGCCTTCACCATATGCTGTACTACCAGGACTGACAGTAATGTGTGTGTGTGTGTCTGTCTGTCTATCTGTCTGACAGTGTGTGTCTGTTTGTGCTTAGAGCTCACCTGTAGTAGTCTCAGAGCATGGGGGGCAAGGTAGCCAGCCTCACCTGCAACTTATGTACAGAAGAACCTAGCTGGTCAGGGCAAGCCAGCTAGCCCAGATTCTGGCTAAGCAAGAATGCAAATGCAAAGGGAGTCTCATGTCTAAATCTCCTGATTTCCCTATTCAATCCCATGCCTCACTATCTATCATCCAAAAACTGCCAACGGGGGAAGCTGGGGAACCCTTCAGAATTCAGGGGCATGGGCCTGTCCAGTCACGTATGGCTGCATACTTAGCCTCCAGGCTCTCAGTCCACTGCTCAGGGCAGCAGATTACAAGCACAGAAAGTACCCAGACAGATCTCTGTTTCAACATAGATGGGAACTGTGTTTGACCAAACAATAGTGGATGGACCCGGTCTCTTACACCTACCTTTTGGGTCAGGCTAAGGAAATTGCTCCTGTGGCCTCATATCCCTGATCATGGTCTCCTGGTGTCCACACATCACACTCAGAGAGATTCCAAGAAGTAGGCATGCCTGAGTGTACCATACAAAGTCGCTCTGCTTGCAGGAAGCACAAACTACCCGGGCCCTTGCTATGGACAGACAAAAGAAAGACGGATGCCTCCAATGCCTGAATTCGGTGCTTCCAGTGGAGATCACAGCCCAGAACCTCACCTGAGGGCCTGGCTGCTGCTAATAAAGGCAATTGGAAACACCTGTTACCACTTGGGCCCTGAGGACATACTCAGGAATCCCTCCAGGAACTAGCAGGTTGGCAGACCTCCTGACCCCGGGATAGCTGTGCTCCTAGTTGGACGGCCCTTCTGGCCAGAGGTGAGAATATTCCCTAGATACAAGAAAGAACTTCAGGTTTCAAAAGGATTTGAAAACCCCATGAGGCACTTGGAAAAGACATTTCACAGCCATCAAAATCCCCTATTCAGAACCCTGGAAGCTTCCGTTTTGCGTGGAAAATCTGGACATCGGTGTGGCCATCAGTACCACAGATCCTTTACATTCAGCTTAATAAAGGGAAAGCACAAAGTTTGTGCCAGGGGGATAGAGTTTCACTTCTCTTCACCTGGGCTCTTAAGGAATAAGGACAAGGACGCCATGCAGGATGGTGAGGAGTGCTGCATTTAGGCTGAGTGTCAGCCTCAGGGCCCTGGAGAATGGAGTCAAGCACAGAGGGCCTGGACAGCTGCAGCTGCAGATGGACATATGCGTGGAAACTGCGGCAGCAATGCTGTCTCCGCAGTTCCCCTCTGTACTACACCACGTGCAGGAGACTAAATAATCTAAAGGGCAAAGAAAGGAAAATTTCAACACCAGGATGACTGAGTTCATGATGCATGCACTGACTTCCATTAAGGGCCCAGGGAAGAAGGCCCATAGAGACAGTCAGAGAGACAGAATGACAGAGACAAAAGGTCCAGCCTCAGCCTGTCCTGTGTGCAGGGAACTGCACTATGTCTATTTCTTCTTTGATTTCCAGTTTTGGGATAGGACTCAGTGGACCAAATGAGCAAGAGGGAAGTAGATGATTTGGCAGTGGTAGTTTGTGCTGAGAGAGATTTATAGAGTGATAAATGATATGGTTCTGTGAGATGTCTCTCAAGACTGTGGCTCAGAAGGGTAAGGTGTATCCACTTTACTACCATAATCCAGAGCTGTGCAGGTCTCTAGCTAAAAATATTTTCAGACCTCTACAAGTTACATATATATATATAGAGAGAGAGAAAGATAGAGAGAGGGACACTGATATAGTCATTGTAGTCTTTTTCTACAATAGATTCAATATGACATTCAGACAATTGATTGCTAAAACCTGAAGAGAAACTGTGCATTAGGAAAAGAATTGTCCAAAGGAGTAAAATCTCCAAATCATTAGCTATATGCAGCTCCAACGGGACAGATAGAAAAAGGCTCGAGAAGGAACTCATCCAGGAGACTCTCCACATGGACAGGCACCACAAGTTTCCTAGTCTGGCAACAAACACAGGGCAGCTGCTAGTTCCCAGTGCAAGCCCCAGGCCCAATAGAGGGAAAGCACAATGTGTGTGCCATGGGGATAGAGTTTCACTTCTCTTGACGTGGGCTCTCATGGAATAAGGACTAGGATGCTGTGCAGGAAGGTGAGCAGGGCTGCATTTAGGCTGAGTGTCAGCCTCAGGGCCCTGGAGAATGGGAGTCAAGCACAGAGGGCCTGGACTGCTGCAGTTGGTGATGGACACATGCCTGTTACCTGCAGTAGGATCGCTGCCTCCACAGTTCCCCACTGTACTACGCCATATGCACAAGATTAAATAATCCAAAGTGCAAAGAAAGGAAAATTTCAACACCAGGAATACCGAGTTCAGGATGCATGCACTGACTTCCAGTAAGGGCCCAGTGAAGAAGGCACGTAGAGACAGTCAGAGAGACACAATGACAGTGACAGAAATGGACTGAAATTCTGGCCCTGTGTTGATCAATGCAAGAGCACTGAAGACAAATCTTCCATGCCCATGCATACTTCTTACAAGTGGCATTGTTATTTTATCTTTGTGAGGAAAGGTTACACTTAGAACACCTAGGTCTTAGCCCATTCTGAGAAGCAACACTTGGCCTGCAGCCCACTCTCCAAAACTGCCCATGCCTCTCCAAATTGGAAGTAGTTTTAGTGATGCTCCAGCCAAATGCAGGCTGGCATATTTCATCTCCCTGATCCAGCCTCAGCCTTCCTGTGTGCAGGGAACTACACTATGTCTATTTCTTCTTTGATTTACAGTTTTGGGATAGGACTCGGTGGACAAAAAGAGCAAGAGGGAAGTAGATGATTTGGCAGCGGTAGTTTGTGCTGAGAGAGATTTGTAGAGTGATAAGAGGTATAGGAATGGCTCTGTGAGATGTCTCTCATGACTATGGCTCAGAAGGGAGTGGTGTATCTGCATTACTACCCTAATCCAGAACTGTGCATGTCTCTAGCTAAAAATATTTTCAGATCTCTACATGGTACATATATATATATATATATATATATATATATATATATATATATATATATGAGAGAGAGACACTGATGTAGTCATTTTCTTTTTTTTTTTTTAATATTTTTATTTATTCCCTTTTGTTGCCCTTGTTGTTTTATTGTTGTAGTTCTTATTGTTGTAGTCGTTGTTGGATAGGACAGAGAGAAATGGAGAGAGGAGGGGAAGACAGAGAGGAGGAGAGAAAGACAGACACCTGCAGACCTGCTTCACCGCCTGTGAAGCGACTCCCCTGCAGGTGGGGAGCCGGGTTCGAACCAGGATTCTTATGCCGGTCCTTGTGCTTTGCGCCACCTGCGCTTAACCCGCTGCGCTACAGTCCGACTCCCGATGTAGTCATTTTCTACAATAGATTCGATATGACATATAGAAAACTGATTGCTAAAACCTGGAGAGAAACTGTGCATCAGGAAAAGAATTGTCCAAAGGAGTAAAATCTCAAAATCATTAGCTATATGCAGCTCCAACGGGACAGAGTGAAAAACTCTCGAGAAGGAACTCATCAAGGAGACTCTATACTTGCACAGGCACCACAAGTTTCCTAGTCTGGCAACAGACACAGTGCGTCTTGTAGTTGCCAATGCAATACTCAGGGCAAAAACCTCTCCCTCTTCAGTGTTTTTACATCTGAAAAGAAGAAAAGTGACCAAGGGCCAAAAAGAGCTACAATGGTGTCAATATTGATCTGTAAATCAGAATGTACCAAGTGTTTTGCAAAAAAAATCACTTTATTGTAAACTATGAGTGATAATGGCATGGAAATGAGGAGACAGATTATGGCTTGTGTCAGAAAAACTTACAAACTGAGGCTCCAATAGCCTAGATGAAATCGCCAACACAACAAGCCAGAGCTCAGCAGTTCTCTGGTAACTGTCTTTGTATATCTGGGCCTGTCAGTAAATTAAGTATATAAGTAAAATATTAATGATTGAAGACAGTGTGAGAGCATGTGAGAGTTAGAGACAGATAAGGCAAGACGAGAAATAGATGAGTTGGAAAGAGACCAGAATTCAAAATCCTCCTACTCTGTGTTCATTGATGACAGGTTCAAAACTGGCTTATACAGATTGTAAGGTAGCAGGTCTCATGCCCACAGACCCCAGACAGCCCCAGCTTTCACCATATGCTGTACTACCAGACCTGATATAAATGTTTGTGTGTGTGTGTGTGTGTGTGTCTGTCTATCTCTCTGTCTGTCAGTGTGTGTCTGTGTGTGCTCAGAACTCACCTATAGTAGTCTCAGAGCATGGGTGGCAAGGTAGCCAGCCTCACCTGCAACTTATGTATAGAGAACCTAGCTGGTTAGGGAAAGCCAGCTAGTCCAGATTCTGGCTAAGCAAGAATGCATATGCAAAGGGACTCTCATGTCTCATTC